>NW_027185884.1:221977-301061 GCF_028583685.1 Petaurus breviceps papuanus | reverse complement strand
GAGAGAGAGAGAGAGAGAGAGAGAGAGAGAGAGAGAATTTCTGGGGGTCAGAGTTACTGAGAGAGAGAAAGAACTGCCAGATGAAGCTACCTGGACTGCTAAGGGCCAGTTGAAGCTGCCCAGGACTTTTATGAACTGCCACCCAGAGGTGCCAAGAACTGAGGAGGCATGACTGTGATGCCTGTATTTTTTCTTTCTGTTTTAATGTTACTTTGCCAGATTCATCTATTGATAAAAGGACAGTGCTGTTGTTGCAGAGGTCCTGGAACATTGCTGTTGGTTCAGAAGCCCTGAAGGAGGATTTTCTTGTTGTATGTTTACAGAAACTCTGGAGGATGGTGTTGCTGATGTTTTCTGGGCTCTGTGTTCTGCAGGCAGAGACTGAATTGATGAGGACACTGGAAATATATGTTGTGGCTTTGTTAAGCTTTGTGTCCCCAGGGACAGAGATTGCTGAGAACTTGCCTCAGGTCAAGGTGAAGAAAAGACCTCTCCTTGGGTATTGATTGTTGTGATTATATCATAACCTTGTTGTGGCTTAGGGGTAGATAGCCTTTGTGCTCTCCACTGCCCCTTTGAGAAAGTGCTTGGTGCTAACTGATGATAATTGTAATTCAGTTGTGATCCAGGGGTGGAGGACTTGGATTTTTGTGTTCTGTGACTGACCAAATTAATGTACTTTGTTTATGATTGGAAGCTAATCTCCACTTGAGAAGAGAGACTTGTGTGATTGACTAAATGAATGTTCTAGCCAGGGGTGGAGTACTTTGACTTTATACTTTGTGATTGAATTGAGAACTTACTAAATGATTGAGTTAAGCTGTGTTTTGATTTTCTCTTTTCTGTGAATGTTTTGCCTTAATTTGTTACTAAATATATGGAGAGTTACTATGCTCATAATTCTGAAACTGGAAATTGCTTTTGCTTGGCATTACATATGATAAGGTCAAAAGCATAAACACTGATCATTTAGGAAAACTAGGTACTGTCACTTAAAAACATTTTATCAACAATTAATGTATGAAAATGCATTTGAAAATCATTTGTTATAAGTGTTGTTATAGATTTTTTTCAGATTTTAATCTCTTGGGGAAGATACCATACCTGTATGATTTTCTTGAGGCAGTTCTCGACTTAGAGTTAGAAGATCTGTGTTTGAGTCTGATTGTAATATAGCTATACTATGTTTATTCCTGCACTTATTTTTCTCCTTTATATGGTGAATTGCAAACAGTAGGCATTCATATAAATGTTTGTTGATTATAATTACTCTAGGTGTGCAAAGATGTGTGTTTACATTATAGGCCCATTATGAATTAGGCATTAAAGTATTTTGTTCTGGAAATCCTTTCAATGAGGTTTAGTTTCTGAAGTGCTCAAAGGAAATTTGAACTAGGCAGATTTAGGCTTGGTACAAGGGGAAAAGTTTGCATAGAACTATGCAAAAGTGGCTTGGGTTGCCTTGGGAAGTTGTGCACTCCCACTAGAGGAATCTTGAAGAAAAGATTCGATGACCTTTTGCCAGGTATGTCATAGAAGAAATTCTTGTTCACAGACAAATTGAATTGAATGGCTTCAAAAGTTCTTACAAAAAGCTGAGATTCTTAGATTTTGTCTACAAGGTGACCACATGATAAAGACATAAAGAAAGAAATATCACAAGGCTGTAATAAGAAATATAGAGAGATCTCAAGTTTTTCTTAATTTATAAAGTCTTTACCAGGCATTTAAGTATAAAATGCTTCTGGAGCATTCATTCATTTTAAAACATTTATTGAGTACTTACATTGCGTAGTAAAAAAAAAGATGCTAAATTTGGAGTGAAAGGAAAAACTCAAGCATTTATTATGCACCTACTGTGTGTCATGTTCAGTAGCAATACAAAAGTCAAGATGACTGGTAATGACCCAGGCATAATGGCTGACCTTGGCATCTTTGATATCTGACTGCTCTAAGTGCCCCACAGTATGCCCATTTAGGCCTCCTTCAAGGCAGTTCGAACAAATTGTTCTCATCCACCCATTTAGTCCAGGGAAGTCTTCACATGGTTAAGGCAGACACCCCCCTAATTCATCAACTTGTCTGAGGCCTGTAGGTTACTCTAAACCTGGTTTAACCCATCTGCCAAGACGGTTTTACTGGGGTGTGGCCACTGTGCATGCTACAGCTTCTTGGAACCACAGATGAGAGTTGGGTGGCAGCCCTGAAAAGGGCTTAGCATGCCTGCATACCAGAGGTGCTGGTTCTCTCTGATCACTCTACACACCCCAGTCTCAGTATAGCTCTGTAATATATTAAGGAATAACCTTGGGCATGGGTCACTTAACCATAACCTTCTGAGTCTCAGCTTCCTCATTTATCAAAGGGGAATCATAACACTAATGTTTTCATACTCTCAAGTCTTTATGAGTTTGAAAAGAGAATTTAAAATTATTTCATTATGGTCACAAGCTATATAAATAACTGTTCTTATTATGACCATCATCTTTATATTAATCCATAAAAGATATTTGGAGTAGTGATGTCAAGCACAAATAGACATGGGGGCTACTAAATCTTTTTTTTTTTTTTTGCTTTTTGGAGGGGGAAGGCAGGGAAATTAAGGTCAAGTGACTTGCCCAAGTTCACACAGCTAGTGCATGTTAAGTGTCTGAGGCCAGATTTGAACTCAGGTCCTCCTGACTCCAGGACTGGTGCTTTATTACTGTGCCACCTAGCTGCCCCAGAGGGGCTACTAAATCTTGCTTAAGAATCCCTGTTAACACTTATTGACCTAGAAAACCATATATTAATGTTATCTATATTTTATCGTATTTTGACATATTTTGTTAAATATTTCCTAATATGAAATTAAATATTTTCTGATTACATTTTAATCAGTTTACTTAGATGTGTTGCAAGGTAGCCCATGGGCAGTGTGTTTAATACCTCTGATATTTATAACGCAGAATAACACAGAAAAACTAACTTCTTGTTAGAGAAGAAATAAGGAAGATCATTATTTTTCTGAGCTGTTTTGTAGTAAGCCATATCTGAAACTGGATCTTTCTAGGAATCTATGAAATCATAGCATAGAGAGTGTAAGTGAACTTTGAATGGCTGAACCAGAAATTAGAAATAAAAATTCACTCCTGGGCATTCTACCACTGGTGTCAAACTTAAAAGAAGCGCATGCCTGTGGCCTGCCTATTAGAAAACCATAAATTATTTATATTGTATTGTATTTTTATTTGTTTTGCTGAACATTTCCCAATCACATTTTTATCTCTCAGTGGTACTCTGGAGTATTGTGAGCCATATTCAGCCTGCAAGTTTGAAACCTCTGCAAACAACTACTTTTCCAAGTGTGATCTGTGGGTTGTTTCTGGTGTCAAATAGAAACAAATAGGCTAAGTGGTTCCTGAAAAAAGGTTGGGGGTAAAGGGAGAATCCTTTAGTTTTATATAATAGTTCAAAGACCAAAAACACTTGAAAAACAAACTAATAAAGTGGTCCATGCCTATGTCCTAAGGCTGGTGGATCACTTGAGTTCAAGAGTCCTGAACTTCGGTAGATTTAGTCTATCAGGTGTCCACAGTAAGTATGGCACCACTATGGTGAGCTCCCAGGAGTAGGAGGCCATCAGGTTGCCTAAAGAGGAGAAAATCAATCCAAGCAGGAAAAATGGATCGAGTTAAAGCTTCTGTGCCAATCAAAAAGGGATCAGGATCATGGTTGCTGCTATACTTCCAACCTGGGTGAAAGAAACTAAAACAAAACCCAAACAATAGCAACAACCACAACACCAACAAACCGCTACTGTAAACTGTTCTGACTTTTCCTTTCTTACTTAGATTAATTCAATGTTGTAGGATAAATCAGGATCTGATCATAGAACACAATGTGTAGGTCCATTTGACTTTTCTTATGTGGTCCTAAAATGTGGAATAAAGGGAGTTGTTTCTAGACAAGCATGCTGCTCACAGAATTCCAAGGAAGCAGAAAACAGATTGTAATCCAAAAAGATAAATACAAATAGAAACAAAATAAATCCACTGTGTTGATTTGTGAACTCAGACTGAAACCAACAGTGTCATTACTCCTTCTGCACAGACTCAAGGTCATTTAATCCTCATGCAGTGTCCTTTTCAGTCCTATTTTGAGACTTGCAGTAGCTCACATTTCAACCTCTATTGTGGAGTTGTACAAGAACTTGCCTTACATTTCTTTAATTTCAAATGAACTCCTGGGTTTTATCAATAGAGGGCACTACAGTACTGACTACTGTCCCTTGCTTAAAAATAGAACTTTGCTAACAAATAAAATGGTAATCGTTGTGATAATTTTTAAAAAGTGACTTGTACTGAAAAAGCTTTGGAAAAACATGTTTCCAAATTTGAAGTGGTAAGATCTTAAACTTCTGGGAAAATGGATAAGTATCATCATCTTCAGAAGCATTTTTCATATGTGGTATGTTGAGAACTGTGATACAAGGTGAATTTAGAAGATAAAGAGGTTGGGTAAAGTGGCATTGGTACAGTCTTATCATCTCTGATACTGGGGAAGGCTAAAGGTGGTGTGTCTTTTGAGTTTGGTTGTTCTGAGCTGGCTAAAATCATCTGGATGTCTGCACTAAATATGACACCAATAAATTGAAACCCAAGAAGGTAGGGTGGGCTGCCCACAGAGGGGACCCAGGTGATAAAAATGGAACAGGCTAAAGCTTCTCTGTTTAGGATTGGGTTTGTGATGGTGAGTAGTAGCTGAATTTCCAGCCTTGTCAAGACAGGAAGACTCAATCTATAATAATAATAATTATTAATAATAAATACATTTATAAATAGACACATGTACTTTACGAAGATTAATTTGTGTTAATATAATCCTTATTTCCTGGTATTTGATCATTACTTCAAAAGGTTTATAATTTCATCTTTGGGGATCCTTTCTTGAGCATGCATGTACCAGGAAGCTCATGATCATAAAACTTTTACACTTAAGTAGTCTTTGTTTCTTTCTAAAAGCTAATAAATAAAAAATAAAACAAACAAATAAAAAACCAAACTGGTGACTACCTTTTTCCCAACTTAGCTAGGCTAGTCTTTAAACAACAGATATGATTTGTCACAGGGCTTGTACTGAGAAGCAATGTGCAATATTGAGTTGACCTTCATCCACTCACTGTATGACCATGGGCAAGTCACTTAACTCTCAATTTCCTCATTGATAATATGGAGATAATAATACTTGAAATCCATAATTCACAGGGTTGTTGTTAGGAAAGTGTTACAGAAATATCAATTATAATTAGTAGAAGCCTTCATGGGTTCATTAGGTCCTATTTGAGCTTTCCCTTTATTAACATAGCCTTTAAGAATCTACTGTCATCACAAGGCCTGGTTGAAACAACTGGTTTGGACTTAAAGAGAGAAACGTTCCAATAATATTTGTAGATTCCTACCTGTAAGTTGAAAAATACCATTAGCCAATAGACAAGATGATATAACTGAGTTTAGATTGCAAACATGGGATAATGGGATCATAGAAAGAGATCTTAGAGGTCAATGAGAACAAACCCTTCATTTTTAAATGAGAAAACTGAGACTCAAGAAGTTAGGTGAATTGCCCAGGACTATGCAGCAAATAAATGTCTGAGGTAGGATTCGAACTCAGGTCTCCCTGATTCTAAGGTCAGTGCTCTATTGCCCATACTGTTTTTTAAACACTGCTATTTTCCATATGTACATAAAAATATGTATGTAATATTTAATTATAAAATGTAGAAATACAATATGTATATATGTCTATCCATGTAACACATATATGTTCATACACATATAGGATAGGTATCTTTCCTCATGTCTCTGTTTTCCATTACTTTTCTTTTTTTGGGAGGGGGGATGTTTAAGCTTCTTGTTTTCACCTGTATAGTGAATCCTAGATTAGGAAAATCTACGAAAGAAAATCACCTATCTTTCTTTAGAATTATTGCCTTATAAAGATGCCTAAGGGAACTGAGAGGGCAAGTCATTTGCCCAGAATCACACAGCCAATTTGTGTTAGAGATGGGATTTAAGTTCTGTTCTTTCTAATGGGGAGACAAATCTCTAGCAGCAATACTAAGATAACTCTGTAATTGTCCCCCATTAACATTTTATTTCCCCCCATGTGGGTGCTAAAATAATGCTTAATTTTTTATTTCACTCCATGGAAATGAGCTGAAATATGATGAGCAGATTGGCTTTTCAAAATTAACAGACTTGCTTTTGAACAGACGCTTTTCTTATTTTTCTTCAGAAATCTATTTTTTTTTTCAGTCAGCTCTAAGAAATAGGTGTGTTTGCATCCTGCATAGCCTTTTAAAGCTTGCCAAAAATTATCAGTGAGTCAGGACTCATGCGAAATGACTTTTATGTCAATGTAGTTGAAAGTTGTTTTCTGAGTGGTTAACTACCTTGCCTGATTAAATAACCAAACAAAGGTGGGGCAAGGAAGGCAGCTTGATTTGACTGGTATTGTTGTGCTCACCTGAGATAAGCTGCCTCCCTTTCTGTTCTTGTTTGATCTAGAACACAAATTGTTTCTTGTTCCTCCTCTTGAAAGTGATAGCAGCTGCTGCTCCTTAGAGAGATTCATCTACCACATACTCTTTGGTTCTCATTAAAACCATTTTTCCAAACAAAACATCTTGAACTGATTTTTTTATGGCTTCCTTCTTTTTGTGAAAAATGACTACTCTGAAACCAAATTACCAGTATCAAAAATGAAAAGGGTGAATTCACCACCAATGAAGAGGAAATTAAAGCAATAATTAGGAGCTATTTTGCATAGTTGTATGCCAATAAATATGACAATCTAAGTGAAATGGATGAATATATACAAAAAATGTATAAATTGCTCAGATTAACCGAAAAGGAAATAGAATACTTAACCCCATTTTACAAAAATAAATTGAATAAGCCATTAATGAACTACCTAAGAAAAAAAAATCTCCAAGGTCAGATGGATTCACAAGTGAATTCTATCAAACATTTAAAGAACAATTAATTTAAATACTATATAAACTATTTGGAAAAATAGGCAAGAGTCCTAACAAATACCATTTATGATATAAATACAGTACTGATACATAAACCAGGAAGAGCCAAAACAGAAAAAGAAAATTATAGCACAATTTCCCTAATGAATATTGATGCAAATTTTTAAAATAAAATATTAGTAAAGATATTATAGCAATTTATCACCAGGATAATACACTATGACCAGGTGTGGGATTTTTACTGGCAATGCAGGACTGGTTCAATATTAGGAAAACTATCAGTATAATGGATCATATCAGTAACAAAAGTAACAAAAATTCTATGATTATCTCAATAGATATAGAAAAAGATTTTGACAAAATACAGCACCCATTCCTATTAAAAATGCTAGAGAGGATAGGAATGAAGACAGTTTTTCTTAAAATGATAAGCAGTATCTATCTAAAACCATCAGCAAGCATTATATGTAATGGGGATAGGCTAGAAAAATTCCTAATAAGATCAGCGGTGAAACAAGGATTTTCATTATCACCACTATTATTCAGTATTGTACTAGATGTGTTAGCGTTAGCAATAAGAGAAGAAAAAGAAATTGAAGCAATTAGAATGGGCAAAGCTATCACTCTTTGCAGATGATATGACAGCATACTTAGAGAATTCTAGACAATCAACTAAAAAAACTACTTGAAACAATGAACAACTTTAGCAAAGTCACAGAATATAAAATAAACCCACCTAAAACATTAACATTTCTATATATCACCAAGAAAGCCCAGCAGCAAGAGATAGAAAGAAAAATTCCATTAAAAATAACTGTAGACAATATAAAATATCTGGGAGTCTGCCTGCCAAGACAAACCCAGGAACTAAATGAACACAATTATAAAACACTTTTCACCCAAATAAAGTCAGGTCTGAATAACTGGAAAAATATCTATTGCTCTTGAGGAGGCTGAGCCTAATATAATAAAAATGACAATTCTATCTAAATCAATTTACTCAGTGCCATAACAATTAAACTACCAATAATTATTTTATAGAGCTAGAAAAAATCATAATAAAAATTTATCTAGAAGAACAAATGGTCAAGAATATCAAGGGAATTAATGAAAACAAAATGCAAAAGTAAGTGGCCTAGCCATACAAGATTTAAAACTATATTATAAAGTGGCAATCATCAAAACTATTTGGTACTGGCTAAGAAATAGAGAGGTACATCAGTGGAATAGGTTAGGTACACAAGATACAGCAGTCAATGACTATACTAATCTACTGTTTGATAAACCCAAAGACTCCAGCTTTCAGGTTAAGAACTCACCATTTGACAAAAACTGCTCAGAAGCACTGGAAAATAGTATGGCAGAAACTAGGCATACACCAACATCTAACACCTAATACCAATATACATTTGAAATGCGTACATGATTTAGACATAAGGAATGATTATATAAGCAAATTAAGGAGAGTAAAAAAATAGTCTACCTGACAAATCTATGGAAAATAGAACTTAAAACGACACGAGCGATAGAGAACATTATGAAATGGATATGCAAAATGGATAATTCTGATTACATTAAATTAAAGAGTTTTCACACAAACAAAACTAATACAACTGTGATTTAGAAGGAAAGCAGAAAGCTGAGAAGAATTTTTTACAGCCAGTATTTCTGATAAGGACCTCATTTAAAAAAATACATAGAGAACTGAGTTAAATGTGTCAGAATATAAGTCATTCTCCAATTGATAAATGGTCAGAGGATATGAACACGAAGTTCTCAGAAGATGAAATTAAAGCAATCTATAGTCATATGAAAAAATGCTCTAAACCACTCCTGATTAGAGAAATGCAAATTAAAACAACTCTTGAGGTATCACCTCACACTTATCAGACTGACTAATATGACAGAAAAGGAAAATGATCAATGATGGAGAAGATGTGGGACAATTGGAACACTAATAAATTATTGGAAGAGTTGTGAATTTTTCCAACCCTTCTGGAAAGCAATTTGAAACTATGTCCAAAGGGCAACCAAACTGAGCTTGCCCCATGATCTATCAATACCACTATTAGGTCTGTATCCCATAGTAATCATAAAAATGGAGACAGGACATAAAGAATAAAAATATTTATAGCAGTTCTTTTTGTGGTAGCGGAATTTGAGGGGATGTCTGTTAATTGGAGAATGGCTGAATAAGTTGTAGTATATAAATGTAATGGAATACTATTGTGCTATAAGAAATTATGATCAAGATGCTTTCAGAAGAACCTGGAAAGACTTACATGAACTGATCCTGAGTGAAGTGAGTAGAACCAGGAGAACAAACATAGTTCACAGCAACAGCAATATTGTGTGATGATTAACTGTTTGACTTAGCTCTTCTCAGTAGTGCAATGATCCAAGACAATTCCAAAAGACTGATAAAAATGCTAATCACATCCAGAGAAAGAACTATAGAATATGAATGCAGTTTCAAGCATACTATTTTCACTTTTTTCTGTTTTTCCTTTCCTGTGGTTTTTCCTTTTTGTTCTGATTATTCTATCACAACATGACTAATATGGAAATATGTTTAACATGATTGTTCATGTGTAACCTACATCAGATTACTTGCTGTCTTGGGGAGGAGATAAGCAAGAGAAGGAGGGAGAAAAATTTTAAATTCAAAATTTTACAAAAATGAACGTTGAAAACTATCTTTTCATGTAATCAGAAAAAAATTTTTTAAGGAAAAAATGAAATAAACAGAAATGACAACTCTGGACAGATAGATGAGCCTTCTAGCTTCATGAGCATGTAGCTGTAGCAGAGGAATAGATATTATTAAGAAAATGCAAGATATTTAGAAACTGAGAAATTTATTTATTTATTCTTTGTCTTATGATTTAGAGCTTCTCAGTTTAAAAAAATAGTGTTTTATAGGGTAACCTTTAAGGAATGAATGACAGTCTCTGAGCTCTATCAATCAGTCAATCAGTCAACAAGTATTTTAAGTGTTTGCTATGTGCCAGGCACTGTCCTAAGTGCTGGTTATAGAAAGAGGGCAAAAACTAAAACAAACAAAAATTAAAACAAAAACACTCCCTGCTCTCAAGGAGTTCCCCATCTAATGTACATACAAGATATCACAGTATAAATGTAAGGTAATCTTAGGGGTGGGGGAGGCAATTAGAGCACTGGGCTTGGAATCAGGAAGACTCATCTGACCTTAGACACTTACTAACTGTGTGAACCTGGACAAGTCACTTAATCCTGTTTGCATCAGTTGCTCATCTATAAAATAAACTGGAGTAGGCAATTGCAAACCATTCCAGTGCCTTTGCTAAAATAACCCCAAATGGAGTCACAGAGTCAGACATGACTGAAACAACTCAAAAGCAAATTGCAAAAGGAAAGCATTAGCTATGGAGTGGAGTAGCAAGGGAGACTTAGGAAAGGCCTGTTGCAGAAAATATGTGTTAGATTGAGTCTCAGAAAGGGAAGGTGAGGAGGGAAAGCATATCAGACTTAGGAGCAGCCAGTGTTGGTTGCAAGGACAGCAAGAAAGCCAGTGTGTCTTGATTATAGAGTACTGGAAAGAAGGAAAGAAGCAAGCACTTCTTAACTACATACTTTGTCTAGTGTTAAATGTTATTACAAACATTATCTCATTTGACACTGGAAGGATAAGAGCTACTATCACTCCCATTTTATAGTTAAGGAAACTGAGGTAAGCAGAGGTTAAGTGATTTGCTTAAGGTTACACAGGTAGTAAGTGTCTGAAGCTGAATTTGAACTCAGGTCTTCCTTACTGCAGGACTGGCTGCTAGCGTAAGAAGACTTGGAAATTTGGAAAGGGAAAGGTTGTCACAGGCTTTAAATGCCATAAGAAGGTGCCAGGCAGTGTGGTACAGTAGAAAGAGTGGCTTTAGAGTCAGAGGACCTGGGTTGGGAGCCTGCCTTTCATATTTAACATCCCTATGGTTTTAGGCAATGGATTTCCTGTGTCTGATTTCTTATCTGTAGAATGAAGAGGCTGGACTCAGATGGTCTCTGATTCAGGCCTCCAGATTCTTTTTTATTTCTTTAAATTTTATTTTATTTTATTTTTGTTTGTTAATTAATTAATTTTTAGTTTTCAACATTCATTTCCATAAGATTTTGAGTTACAATTTTTTCTCCCTGTCTTTCCCCTATCCCCTAACCCAAAATAGCAAGCCTACTGAATGCCACTTCCCCAAACTGTTCTCTCTTATATCCTCCCCCATCACTCCCTAACTTTCTAGTAGGGTAAGATGGGTTTCTATACCCCAGTACCTGCATATCTTATTTCCCAGTTGCATGTAAAAACCAATTTTTTAAACATTTGTTTTTAAAACTTTGAGTTCCAGGTTTTTTTCCTTCTTCCCTCATCAACCCACCCCCACTGGGAAAAAAAGCAATTCAATATAGGTTGTACATGTGTAGTTATCCAAATCATTTCCATAGTAGTTATATTGTGAAAGACTAACTATATTTCCCTCCATCCTATCCCGCCCCCCCACTTATTCTATTTTCTCCTTTGACCCTATCCCTTTTCAAAAATGTTTGCTTCTAACTACCCTCTCCCCCAATCTTCCCTCCCTTCTATCATCCCCCTTCTTATCCCCTAACCCCCTATTTCCCTGTAGGGTAGGATATGTTATTCCTTCCTTAAGCCAAATTCAATGAGAATCAGGTTGTCGCATTCCCTTTCACCTTCCTGCTTTTCCCCTCCATTGTAACAGTTTTCTCTTGCCTCTTTTACGTGAGATAATTTACCCTAATCTATCTCTCCCTTTCTCCTCCTAATATATTCCTCTCTTACCACTTAATTTTATTTTTTAGATATCATCCCTTCATATTCAACTCATCCTGTGCCCTCTGTCTATGTATATATGAACAAACATGTGCCCACATTCACATACATATTTATATACACATACACCCTCCTATACATGTATATGCAAATATAGTCCCTTCAGCTATTCTCATACTGAGAAAAGTCTTATGAGTTACAGTTATCATTTCTCCATGTAGGAATGTAAATAGTTTATCTTTAATAATTTCCTTATGATTTATTTTTCCTATTTACCTTCTCATGCTTCTCTTGCTTCTTATATTTGGAATTCAAATTTTCTCTTCAGCTCTAGTTTTTTCATTAAGAATGCTTGAACATCCTCTATTTCATTTAATGACCATATTTCCCCTGAAGAATTATACTCAGTTTTGCTGGTGATTCTAGGTGTTAGTCCTAGCTCTTTTGAACTCTGAAATATCATATTCTAAGCCCTTTGATCCCTTAATGTAGAAGCTGCTAGGTCTTGTGTTATCCTGATTGTGTTTCCACAATACTCAAATTGTTTCTTCCTGACTGCTTACAGTATTTTCTCCTTGACCTGGGAACTCTGAAGCTTGGCTATAATATCCCTAGGAGTTTCTTTTGGGGATCTTTTTCAAGAGGCAATTAGTGAATTCTTTCAATTCCTATTTTGCCGTCTGGTTCTAGAATATCAGGGCAATTTTGCTTGATAATTTCTTGAAAGATGGTATCTAGACACTTTTTTTGATCATGGCTTTTAGGTAAGTACAATAATTTTTAAATTATCTCCCCTGATCTATTTTCCAGGTCAGTAGTTTTTCCAATGAGATATTTCACATCGCCTTCTAATTTTTCATTTGTTTGGATCTGTTTTATAGTATCTTAATTTCTCATGAAATCATTAGCTTCCAGTTGCTCCAATCTAATTTTGAAGGAGTTATTCTCTTCAGCGAGTTTTTGAAATTCCTTTTCCATCTGGCAAATTTGGCTTTTTAAGGCATTCTTCTCCCCATTGGCTTTTTGGGCCTCTTTTTCCATTTGAGTTATCTATTTTTTAAGGAGTTATTTTCTTCATTGTATTTCTGAGTCTCCTTTAGCAGGCTGTTGACTCACTTTTCATGATTTTCTTGCATTATTCTCATGTCTCTTCCCAACTTTTCCTCTACTTATCTTTCTTGATTTTCAAAATCCTTTTTGAGCTCCTTTATGGCCTGTAACCAATTCATATTTTTCTTGGAGTTTTTTGATGCAGGAGTTTTGACTTAGCTGTCTTCCTCCCTCTCCATGCTTTGATCCTTTTTGTCCCCCCAAAAAGATTTTATGGTCTGTTTGGGCTTCTGTTGCTTGTTCATATTGCCAACTAATAACTTGACTTTTGAGCTCTTTGCTACAGTAGAACTCTGCTTCCATAATGGAGAGAGCTATTTCCCAAATTGCTGGGGTTTTTGCAAATGTTGTCAGACCTATTAGGAGGACACTTTCCCTACAGCCCTGACAAGGTCTGGCTCACTGGTCACACACCCCAGGACCACCACTCAAGACTGTGATCCAGATCCAAGCAGGTTAAAGCAAGAGCCATTAGCCTCTGAGTGGTCACTTGGTCCCCCTACCATCTGCAGGCCAGGAGCTCTGGAGGCAGCCATGCCACAGAAGCTGCACGGCCCCATGCCTCCTGCCACTTCTCCCCTGCAGGCAGGGACCAGACTGCATTCTTCTGTTCCCCATTCCAACAGAGTTCCACATAGACATTTTACTTTTTCTTTGGCATTTATGGGTTGAGAAGTCTGTAAACCGCCATAGCTACTGATGAATTAGCTCCCCTGAAGTCTGTTCTGATAGCTGCTGGTCAGAGCTGCCCTTGGCTGGAACTGCTTGGCTCATGCCAGACTGTGCTCGGCTCCCAGCTTGGTGCAATAGACCCTTCCTGTCCGCTGTTGGGCTTCCTTCAGCGGGAGATTTGTTTCTCTGTTACTTTGTGGGTTCTGTAGCTCTAAAGTCGGTTTGGAGTAATTTTTACATGAATTTGAAGTGATTGGAGTGGGATCCCATGCCAAGTTTGTGCTTCTACTCCACCATCTTGGCTCCCCCTTGCCTCCAGATCCTAATGCTATAATCCCCAAAGAAGTATTTACACTCAATGTGCTCAATGACACTAAGAAGCTCAGTGTTGACTTCTAGAGCTGTATCCCAAAGAGATCATAAAAATGGGGGGAAAGGACCCACATGTACATGGATGGTTTGAACAATCATCTCTTTTTTCAATATTCAGAACTAATCCAACTTCTCCTATGAAGCTCAGGAGAGAGATTTAAGCTATATGGATGGATGGATGGTTCTGACAATCATCTGCATACAGATGAATATTGAACACATGAGAGTTAATGAAGTGACCAAGTGAGAGAGAATAGAAAAAAAAAACTAATCTTAGTGGAATTGATATAGATAACAAATATGCAAACGAGACTAAGAAGGGATATGCATGCAGGTAGGAGGAAAGAATAAGCAAGCTAGAAAGAACAATGTCACAAAAAGGATAGAGAAGGCATGCCCATGGTTTGTTGGTAACATAGGGTTACAAAAAATTGAAGAGTGAGTGCATGGAGAGGAAATCAGGCAACAGATGTAGATGACTTTTTTTCTAGGAGCTCGGATGGAAAAAGGAGGAAAGATACAGGATGATACTAGAAGGGGAAGATAGGATCTAATGAAGGCTTTTTTTAAGGATGGAGAGACCTTCACATTTGAAGGTAGTAGAAGGGAACCAGTAGAAAGAGAGAGGCTGAATATTTGAAAGATAAGAGGAATGAGAAGTTACAATATGGTGAAGAATAGTGATGGGATCAAGGGTACATATATAGGTGCTGGCCTTGTCAAGAAGGACCTCCCCATTGTCAGAGATGGGGAGAAAGGAGGAGATAGTGGGGATTATGTCAAGGGCTTTTGAGTTAAAGAGCAGAGAAGAAGGACTACATAGTTTAGTCCTGTGCTCCCTTCTCTTTTTCCTTTCTACACTCTCATTAAGAAATCTCATTAGTTCCCATGGGATTAATTATTCATTTTCTGTAAATGGTCTATTTATCCATGCTTAGTTCTTCTCCCAAGTTCCAGTTCAGCATCATCAGCTACCTGTTAGATGTTTAAAATTAAATTTCCCATGGGCATCTAAAACTCAGCATGCCCCAAATCATTATTTTGCTCTCTCCCTCAAACTATCTCCCTATTCTAAACTCTCCTATGTTCCACACCTCAGTACCACCCTTGACTTCTCTGTCTTTACCACAACCCTAGAATAAGTTGTCAAATCCTGTTATTTATTTCTCCACAGCATCTCCTGGAAATGTCCCCTTTTAGAAGGCTATCAATCTAGTTCAGGCCTTATCACCTCATTACCATGAACAGACTAAAAGGATAACTTCTTTTTACTTTCCCTTCCTCATGTATCTACCCTTTCCAATCTATCCTTCACTCAGTTGCTTTTTTCTAAAGTTTGGTCTGACAGGATCATGCTCCCCCAGTAACTTCCAGTGCCTATGATCTCTAGCATCACATATCAAGTCCTTTTTTAGCATTTAAAACTCTTCACAATCTGGCCCCTTCCTCCCTTTCTAATCTTTTAATTTTAAATTTTAATTTAATTTTATTTCATTTCCAATCTTTACTTTCTTCTGTACACTCTGACTCTGCCATACTGGAAGTCTATTTGATAGTCTTCATACATGCAAAACAGCTCCTGTTTCAATTCCTAGAAGACACAGGCCTTTTGACCATTAACCTTCAACCTTTAACCTCCAAATCTTAGAATCTTTAGTTTTCCCTGAAGACTCATCTTAAGCTTCACATCCTCCAGGAGGTCAATCCGTCTCCTCCCCTAGCCCTCCAAACCTCTAGTCCTTCCCCCTAGATGCCAGCATTCCTTCTAAGCTTATCTTGCATTTGCTCTGTATTTATCTTGTATATTCCAATTTATATATTTTCTCTTCCATTATAATGTAATCTCCTTCAAGTTAGAAATTGTTTTTGCTTTTTCTTTGTAGTCACAGTGATAAAAGTGGTAAACACAATGCTAGGCACATAATAAGAACTTAATAAATATTGATTGTTTGAGATGACCTCAGTTCTTTCATCAGTAAAGTAAGAATTGAGGTCCTCAACTAAGATGGAAGTATGAAGGGTTTTAAGGGGGAAAAAAAGATTTGGAATAGTTTTGTGAGCAAAATAAAGAATCAATTAGCATAGAATAAAAGAAACACCTTGATGCAGTGAGGGCCCAGTTGAGATTGGATAACGTGACAGATAGCGCACCTCATCAGCAGGGTTATGCAGTGTCTTCCATGTCTCTTTAGCAGTTCATGAGTCAGAATAGAAGAGATAAACAGTTGGAGTAATCCAAGACTCAGTTGTGGAAAGGGGGTGAGAAATTACAGGGCTTGTGGTCAGCTTAGAGTAGAATTGATTAGCTATAGGGTCAATTTGGGGAGGGGAAGAAAGTTAAGTCATAATGGCCTGAAAAGGTTCAAAGGGTTGAAGGGAAGATTGAAGGTCCCAATAAGAGTAAAGAATGGGTTTAGGAGGAATGAGACATAAGGAGAAATACAATGATAGGAAGTTATAATCAGCTGATTATTGCTTTTTTTAATTTTAAGTGGAACAATTGTGGAGAATGGTGAATTCCAGCTTATGCCTATTTCCTTGTGTGGCAAAGTGAAGGAAAGAAAAAAGACATAGGATTAAAGAAAACTGAGAAATTAGAGGTAGAACATAATAGATTCTCAATAAATATTTGTTGAATTGATTATAGATGAAAGAGAGTGAGGAGGAGGAGGAAAAGAGCTCATGGCTCAGTTGTGACAAAGATTTGGCTGACACTGATCTAGTTCACCTCAAGTTTAGATAAAAATTAAGAAACAAGTGCAATAAACACCAACAACCAATTCAGAATGATTGCTCAATTACTTCTAGTAAGAAAAAAAATTAGTATGCACAAATAAACATATAAACCTATATGATTTTTCTAATTGTGCTTCTATTCAAGGGAAAAAGAAACATAATGTGTTAAAGTGATAACCCCAGAAAAACATATTTTTCTCTTTTTGACTGAAAAAAAAATTATAGCCCAATACTGGCATCAATATTCCCTGGTAATGCAGAAATATTTTCAAGTTCTAATACTAAAAGGTGGAGTTTGAAATGCTAGTTTAGGTTCAATTCAAGTTCAACCAAGATTACTGGCTTGAAGTATTTTCTCAGTTTGGATTGGGATTTGCATGTAAACTTTGAGCACATCCTGCTTCCTCTATTCTATCTTGCCTTCCTATTCCTTAGGTGAATATGAGGAATGAGGAAGGTCTGCTCTGCTACCCTACCTCTTCTGTTAGCTTGCTGGTGCCTGACATTGATTTAACATTGGACTTGTTATTTCTTGTTACTGAGGTATGGGAGAAGAAGAGTATAGAGACATGGAGAAAGGTGGGAAACATGAACATCAGCTTAATTTAATTCTTGGATAAAGGAGGGTTGAATACACACACAGAGTTTGGAATAGAAATACATCAAACTTAGCAGGGATAGATAGGAAGGTGGGGTGAAGAGAGTGAATAATACTGTGGAGGGAATAGTAGCAAAGAAAACAAACCTTCTTGATCCTTGAGGAGGGAGTGAGAGGGGATAAAAATTAAAGCAAAGAACTAGAATCTGAGGCAGGTCTGCAAGCATCGGTCAAAGGATTTCAGGCAGCAGGCAAAAAAATGTAGAGTATGTAAAAGAAAGTAAAAATGTGTTTTGTGTGTGCTCTGTTACTCACTATTGTGCTTGCCATGTAACTTGGCAAATGGGTTTCCATTGCACACTCTCCTGTTTGTCACATGACCTGCCACAACCAACCATCTTCAGTCTGTCTCTAGTCTGGGAGGAGGGATTCCATGATAAATAAATAATAAATGTAATTAATTGATATTAATTGAAATTTCCCTTTTTAAAAATATGGTTTATTTGCAAAATAGTTTATTCATTAATTATACCTTTACTTGGAAAGTGAGCTGCTAAAATCCTATATGTGGCCCAAAGAAGTTTAGTCTATTTTAGTTTTGGCCCCTACCTACTGCCAAGTTTTACAGATCTAAGGGATGCCTCTGATTGCCTCTTAGCTGTTCATGTGGTTTTTGTTTTGTTTTTTTTTCTCTTAAAGATCAGCCTGAACCCCAAATCACTTAGGCTGTCATTGATTGACCAACAATAGGTCCCAGGCCAAGTCTTACTTGGTAATTTTTTGGGCCCTGATTAACTCAGAATGAATGTAAATGACAACTGTTTTTGAAACCTTGAAGGTCTTCCCTTCCCAGATCTTTTTAAAGAAGTCACTCTTTGCCTCATTTCTTATTAAATTTTAATCACAGAATGGGCCCTGTCTCAGTCAAACTGAGACTTGTTAAAGACCTTAGCTTGAAAAGGCCAAGGTCTCCCATGCCTCGTGGGCCATCTTCAGTTGTCCTGTTCCATATATGGCCACTGGAGCCAGATGGCTCCACAGGAGAAAGTGAGGCTGGTGACTTGGAGCAGCTCCCTCACTTAAATCCATCTCACTTGTATGTTATGGCATCACTTCCCTGATGCCAACAATCTTCTTCCAGAATGAAGGACAAGCAGCAGTATGTGGAGACAGAGAAAATCTGAGTGCCAAAGACAATTTCAAACTCTTCATGTTTCATATTCTCTTAGAATAGATCTGCTTTATCTACTATCATTTTTCTAATTTTCCCATTAAGAATTACAGGGAGGGGTAACTAGGTGGCACAGTGACTGGAACACTGGCCCTGGAGTCAAATCCTGAGTTCAAATCCTGCTTCAGACACAACACAAAAAATAGCCATGTGACCTTGGGCAAGTCACTTAACCCCAATTGCCCTACCTTCCCCCTCCAAAAAGCAAAAAAAAAAAAAAAGAATTACAGGGAACTTCAATAGAAATATTATAATTTTGTGAATATGTGTTTATATACATATATGGGTCTCTGTACATACATACACATGAACATATATGCCTCACATACATAATATGCTATTAAATGTGGATATGAGGCAGCATCACATAATCCATATTTGAAAGCAAGAAGGCCTCAATTCAAACTCTACCTCTGAGGCATACTGTCTTTGTGACCCTGGGCTAATTACTTAATCTTTCATCAATCTAGGCAGCACTTTAAGATATACATGGCAAAAACAAAACAAAAGTAACCAAAACATTACTGGTTTACTTTGACATATCTCACCTGGGAGCTCCCTATAACAATAAAATCATAGGTCAAGTTCCTTTCTATGCATTATATTAGATACAATATGTATAAAACATACAGATATGGATTACAGGGAGGAGGAGCCAAGATGGCGGAGTAGAAGCATGACCCTCCCGCAGCTCCGGCTTCCACCCTCCCCAATCCATGTAAAAAGGGGACTCTAAACAAACTTTGGAGCTGCAGAACCCACAAAATGACACAGAGAAGCTAACCTCCCCCTGAGAACAGCCCGGCAGGCCGGCAGGAATCAGCCAGCGCAGCGCTCTGGGAGCCGAGCCCAGCCCCACGCCAAGGCTTTAGCCCCAGGGCGGGCCTGACCAGCCGCCAGCCAGAGGGACTCCAGATCAGCAGCAGCTGTGGCCGTTTCCAGATTTATCAACACATAGATGCGAAGGACAAGGTGAGAGGCCAGTGCATTCTGGACTTTGGGACCCAGTAAGTGGGAGTGCGTGGCTTTTACCCCCGGGCGAGAAACTGCTGAGACACTGGCACAGCCTGCCAGCGCCACGTGGCGGCTTCAGCTCCTGGCCTGCAGAGTGTAGGGGGACCAAGCACCAGTCTGAGGGGTCATAGCTCTTGCTTTAACCTGCTTGGATCTGGATTGCAGTCTAGGGTGGAGGTCCTGGGGTGTGTGTCCAGCTTGCCAGAGCGTGTGGAGACCTCAGAGAGGGCACCCATCTAATACCTCCGGCAGCTGAGAAATCCCCAGTGTTTGGGACAAAAACTCCCCTGTCTGGTGGCAGAGTCCTACTGTGGCAAAAAGCCCAAAAGTCAAATCATTGAGTGGCAAAATGAGCAGGCAAAGGAAACAAAGCAGACAGAAGATTCCAACATTACACTCCTATTTTGGGGATAAGAAGGAGCAAGGCATGGAACAGGAGGAAATCAGTGAAGTCAGAACTCCTGCACCAAAAGCTTCAAAGGAAAATACAAGCTGGTTACAGGCCATAGAGGATCTTAAGAAGCAGATAAGAGAAGTGGAGGAAAAATTGGGAAGAGAAATGAGAACAATGCAAGAAAATTATGAAATGAGAGTCAACAGCCTGACTGAAGAAAATAATACCTTAAAAAACAGACTGACTCAAATGGCAAAGGAGGCTCAGAAGGGCAATGAGGAGAAGAATGCCTTAAAAAGTCAAATTTGCCAGATGGAAAAAGAATCTCAAAAGCTCACTGAGGAGAATCATTGCTTCAGAATTAGATTGGAGCAAATGGAAGCTAATGACTTTATGAGAAATCAAGATGCTGTTAAACAGATCCAAACAAATGAAAGAATAGAAGGCAATGTGAAATATCTCATGGGAAAAACCACTGACCTGGAAAATAGATCCAGAAGAGATAATTTAAAAATTATTGGACTGCCTGAGAGCCATGACCAAAGTAAGAGCCTGGAAAGCATCCTCCAGGAAGTTCTCAAAGAAAACTGCCCTGATGTTTTAGAACAAGAGGGCAAAATAGAGGTTGAAAGAATCCACCAATCACCTCCTGAAAAAGATCCCAAAAAGAAAACTCCTAGGAATATTATAGCCAGGTTCCAGAATTCCCAGATTAAGGAGAGAATATTACAAGCAGCCAGGAAGAAACAATTTGAATATTGTGGAAACACAATCAGGACAACCCAGGATCTGGCAGCTTCTACACTGAGGGATCGAAGGGCCTGGAATGTGATATTCCGGAGGTCAAGGGAGCTGAGATTAAAACCAAGAGTCATCTACCCAGCAAAACTGAGTATTCTGTTTCAGGGGAAAATATGGTCATTCAGTGGAATACAGGACTTTCAAGCATTCTTGCTGAAAAAACCAGAGCTGAATAGAAAATTTGACATTCAGATACAAGAAGCAAGAGAAGCATGAGAAGGTAAACAAGGAAAAGAAATCATAAGGAACTTATCAAAGTTGAACTTTTTTTTTTTAAGCAATTGGGATTGAGTGACTTGCTTGGGGTTGCAGGGCCAGTTGTTGTGTCTGGGTGTGGTGCTGGGTGTCTGGGCCCAGATTTGATCCGGGTCGTCCCGGCACTGAGGCCGGTGCTCTTGCTTGCTGAGCCACTTGGCCAAAGTTGAACTATTAACATTCCTACATGGAAAAACAATAATTGTAACTTATGAAACTTTTCTCAGTAGTTGAAGGGATTAGAAATATATATATATACACATATGTCTTTATATGAGGGTATGCAGGCATATGAATACATATGTGAATGTGTGTATATATGTTTACAGGTATACATAGATAGAGGGCACGGGACCAATTTAACAGGAAGGGATGATACTTAAAAGGTGAAATTAAGAGGTGAGAGGGATATAATGAGAAGAGATGGGGAGAGACAGAGTGGGGCAACTATCTCATACAGAAGAGGCAAGGGAAAATGGTTACAATGGAGGGGAAGAATAGGAAGGCAAAAGGGAATGGGTCAACCTTATTCCTATTGAATCTGGCTTGAGGAGGGGGGGAAATACACACTAAATAGGGGATCTCACCCTCCAGGAGAATAGGAGGGGAGGGAATGTGAGGGGGGATGATGGAAGGGAGGGAGGCTAGGGGGGAGGGAAGTTGGAAGCACCCACTTTTGAAAAGGGACAGGATCAAAGTAGAGAATAGAACAAGTGGGATGTGGGATAGGAGGGAGGGAAATATAGTCAGTCTTTTACAATATATCTGCTATGTTGTTGTTTTGCATTAGCCACACATGTACAACCTATACTGAACTGCTTATCTTCCCAGTAAGGGTGGGTGATAAGGGAGGAAGGGAATGAATCTGGAATTCAAAGTTTTAAAATCAAATGTTTAAATATATATATACTATTATCAATATTGTTTTACATGTAATTGGGAAATATAGAGATCCACCATGCCCTACTGGAAAAGTTGAAACGGGTATGGGAGAAAATATGGGAGAGAGCAGATCAGAGGTGGGGTTATCCTGTGGGACTGCTGTTTTGGGGGGATGGGTGGGGGAAAAACGGGGAGAAAATTTGTAACTCAAAATCTGGCGGAAACGAACGATGTAAAT
This sequence comes from Petaurus breviceps papuanus, assembly GCF_028583685.1. Taxonomy (NCBI): domain Eukaryota; kingdom Metazoa; phylum Chordata; class Mammalia; order Diprotodontia; family Petauridae; genus Petaurus; species Petaurus breviceps. The sequence goes on along the minus strand of NW_027185884.1, from coordinate 278,924 downwards.
CAGAAGTTAATAAAGCATTTAAAAAAAAAGAAAGAAGGCATTACAAATAGAGAAGAGGAAAAAGTAAAAATGAAAAAAACTATAAAAATTTTCTTCATGGGGTCCTTTGAAGGTTGAAATTAACCATATGTTCTTGAGCAGAAGCATAGGAGGGAGCATTAAGGAAATGCCCCAGAAGAGCTGATAAATTTGGCTCCATTAATATTATTCATCGAAGACATGATATATGTTGCCTAAAATTATTATTCTTGTGGAATCTACTTTTTTATTGAATCTTGCCTACTTAGAAGTGAAATCCTAGTTGAATTTATGGACTTATTGTTTTTATTAAGTGAGTTAAAAATTATATAATAAAAAAAACATACAGATATGGACCATAAACACATACATATACAGATAGAGAGAGAGAGAGAGAGAGAGAGAGAGAGAGAGAGAGAGAGAGAGATGGATAGACAGACAGACAGATAGGTATTGGACCTATAATTTCATTGGCATAGACAACTTCCTCTGCCAGCTCAGATCATCACTTTCTTCTTACTTTCATAGTTTCCTGGGGTACCTAGATTTTACATGATTGAGACAGGATCACTAAGAGACTTAAAAAAAAATTTCTTTGGATTCCCAGTGGTTAGGGTAGTTTCTGGCAAATAGTAGATGCTTGATACTTACTGAATGACTGACTAATATATCCATATATATATATATATATATATATATATATATATGTGTGTATAACACATGTATTTAGCATATACATTGTGTGTGTAGATAGATAATTACACAGACAGATAGCTGGATAGATAAAACTACAGTAAGTTTATCTTTTATTGGGAAAGGAGAGTTGATGATGATGTTAAAAACTTCTTGTAGAAGGTTGACTTCAGTTGAAATTTAAAGGAGTCCAGGCAGGAGTTGATAAGGGCATGCACCAGGATGGTAGCAGTGTTAGAGGAAAGAAGGAGAGCATACATAACATCTATTACAAAGGGGAAATTATCAGGACTTCATTACAGATTGGATTTAATTTATATTGCATATATGTATATATCTTACAACATATTTATATGTGTATATATGTATATACATATGTATATACATATATATGTGTATATATACAACATATATATATATATACATATATATATAAATGGGTGCCAATAGGTGGGTATCATGCACACATGATTTTATTTTATCCAGACTAACAAAGAGACTAACACATTATAAGAGTGAATATAAAAGGAATCTGAGATGGATCTTACTTAATTCCTGCCTCTCCTTACTAGAACTGAATTTTCCATGTGAAGAATGGAATCTTTCATTTTAAAGAAAAAAAAGGGGGGGGGGGGCAGAGCCAAGACGGTGGAATAAAAACAGGAACTTCATGCAGCTCCTGCTCCAAACACCTGCAATATCTGTAAAATATGAGTCTAAACAAATTTTAGAGCTACAGAACCCACAAAGTGACAGAGAGAAACAAATCTCCCATTGAAGGTAGCCCGGCAGGCCGGCAGGAAGGGTCTATTGCAGTGAGCTGGGAGCCAAGCACAGTCCCACGTGAACCATGTGGGCCTGGACCCAGGGTGGCCCGACCAGTGGCCTAGACTGCTTGGAACAGATGTCAGGAGAGTGAATCACCAGCAGCTGTGGTGGTTTACAGACTTCTCAACCCATAAATGCCAAAGAGAAAGTACAAGGTCAGTGCAGAACTCTGTTGTAACTGGGTGATGAAAGATGGTCCCTGCCCCCAGGGTAAGAGATGGTGGAGGCACAATGGCTGTAACTGTTGACACATGGCTGCCTCCAGAGCTCCTGGCCTGCAGATCGAAGGGGGACCAAGAGACCATTCAGAGGATAAGCACTCTTGCTTTGACCTGCTTGGCTCTGGATCACAATCTTTGGTGGTTATCCTGCAGTGTGTGGCCAGTTTGCCAGAGCTTGGCGTGTCTGTCCCAAAAAGAAAACACCTAGGAATATCATAGCCAGATTCCATAGTGCCCATGTCAAGAAGAAAATATTACAAGCTGTCAGGAAGAAACAATTTGAGTATTGTGGAAACAAAATCAGGATAACACAGAATCTAGCAGCTTCTATGCTAAGGGATCAAAGGACTTGGAATATGATATTCTGAATGTCAAAGGAGCTAGAATTAAAACCAAGAATCACCTACCCAGCAAAACTGAGTATAATGCTTTAGGGGAAAATATGGTCGTTCAATGAAATAGAAGACTTTCAAGTAATCTTAATAAAAAAAAAAAAAAACCCAGAGCTGAACAGAAAATCTAACTCTTTTTTTTTTTTTTTGCTTTTTGGAGGGCAATTGGGGTTAAGTGACTTGCCCAAGGTCACATGGCTAGTTTTTGTGTTAAGTGTCTCAGGCCAGATTTGAACTTAGGTCCTCCTGACTCCAGAGCTGGTGCTCTATTCACTGCACCACCTAGCTGCCCCAAGAAAGTCTGACTTTCAAATACAAAGAGCACGTGAAGCATGAGAAGGTAAACAGGAAAAAGAAATCATAAGGAATTTATTAAAGTTGAACTATTTACATTCCTACATGGAAAAACTATAATTGTAACTCATGAGACTTTTCTAGGCATGAGGATAATTGAAGGGAATATATGTGTGTGTGTGTGTGTTTGTACTCATACATACATATATATATATATATAGGAGGGTATATGTGTATATAAATACATATGTGAGTGTGTATATATGTGTATACATGTATACATAGAGAGCACAGAATCAACTGAATAGAAAAGGATGATATCTAAAAAATAAAATTAAGAGGTGAGAGAGGAATATAATAAGAGATGCAGAAAAGGAGATATAGAATAGGGCAAATAATCTCATATGAAAAAGGCAAGAGAAAACTGTTACAATGGAGGGGAAGAGCAGAAAGGTGAAAGGAAATGGGTCAACTTTACTCTCATTGAATTTGGCTTAGGAGGGAATAATATACACACTCATTTGGTTATCTTACCCTAGAGGAAAGTAGGGGGGAAGATAAGATAAGAGGGAGAATGATAAAGGGAGGGCAGATTGGGGGAGAGGGTAGTTGGGGCACATACATTTGAAAAGTGACAGGGTCAAAGCAGAAAATAGAATAAGAGAGGGGCAGGATAGGATGGAGGGAAATATAGTTAGTCTTTCACAATATAGCTACTATAGGGTGAGGAGGGAAGAAGAGAAAGAATCTGGAAATCAAAGTTTTAAAAGCAAATGTTTTTTTTTAATTGTTTTTTCATATGCAACTGGGAAATAAGATATGCAAACACTGGTGTATAGAAATCCACTTTGCCCTACTAGAAAGTTTAAGGGGGTATGGGCAAAGAAGTAAGAGAAAACAGATTGGGGGAAGGGGTATTCAGTAGGCTTGTTATCTTGGGGTGGAGGTAGGGGAAAGACTGGGAGAAATTTTGTAATTCAAAATCTTGTGGAAATGAATGTTGAAAGCTGAAAATAAATTTTTAAAAAAGGTCCATTCAATGTGGTGTTTCTGATGATTTAATCTAAGTCCACTCAAGGATTCCTAGAGTTTTGTTTGGTGGATTCTGGGAAGAATATATGAGACCTTCCTTGCTGCAAAAAGGAACCTCATCCAATACACTCATCTCAGGTTTGAACTACAATGCTTTGAGATCAGGGAGAGGGAGTGGAGGGCAGGGAGTGGCCCATGTCACAGAAGTTAGTCTAAGGGAAGTATAAAGCTTCAATAAGCCAAGGAGTCACAGAGGGAGAGAGGAAAGAGAGAGAGACAGAGACAGAGAGAGACAGAGAGACAGAGACAGAGAGACAGAGAGAGACAGAGAGAGAGACAGAGAGAGACAGAGACATAGAGAGAGAGACAGAGAGATAGAGAGAGAGAGAGACAGAGACAGAGAGAGAGAGAGAGACAGAGACAGAGAGAGAGACAGAGACAGAGAGAGAGACAGAGAGAGAGACAGAGAGAGAGACAGAGACAGAGAGAGACAGAGAGAGAGACAGAGAGAGACACAGAGAGAGACACAGAGACAGAGACAGAGAGACAGAGACAGAGAGAGACAGAGACAGAGACAGAGAGACAGAGAGAGAGACAGAGAGACAGAGACAGAGAAGAGGATAATAAAAGAAGAAAAAAGAGAAAGAATGAGAGATGAAAGAAAGAGAGAGAAAGAAAGGAAAGAGAAGGAAGAAAGAGGGAGAAAGAGATAGGAAGGAAGAATGGAAAGAAGGAAGCAAAAGAAAGAAAGAAAAGGGAAAGGAAAGGAAAGAAGGAAAGGAAAGAAAGAAGGAGTAAAGGAGAAGAAAAGAGCCATTAGATATGTTCTTTTTGAGGGTTAAACTGTACTCATTGTTAGAAACTTTTTTTCACTCCTTATCCTCAGTGATAACAAGAGCAAACACTGGGTACTAGGTCCTAAAAGCACTGGAGTACAACATGTTCCTAGGAAGTGATGCTCCGTGAGAGCTGTGTTCTGAAGCCCTGTGCCCAGGATTAGTGGTTCACCCAGCAAAGATGCCTAATGGTCCTCCTTTGTCTTCCTTTTCATGCCTTACCAGCTTTGTGGTTGTAGCTGTTTGCTCACTGCCTTCTCAGCTGTACAATTCTGGAGGAGGGGACCTCGATGAACAGATTTTTTTTTAAAAGAAAGATTTAAGAAATAATTCTCCAAGGAAGTAGAAGTTTTGTGGGAAGAAAGTGCACAGAATATGTGGGCACACACAAATTACATATGCGCCCACAAGTTTTCAACACCTACACTGTATGCTCACTGCTGTGCTACGTGGGCCCTGAAAGGAAGACAGAGAAACTATTAAGATTCAGTCCCTATTCTGAAGGAGCTTATATCAAGTAATGCTTGAAACAGTTCAATGACTGCATAATGTAAAAGGTATGTGATTGAGTGCCCACACTAGTATTATAGGAGTTCAGAGAATGGGAAAATCAGTGGAGGCTGGAGTGGTCTGGGAAGGCTTCATGGAGGAGAGGGGGGTGGGGTTTAATAAACTGGATCTTGAAATGAAATGCAGCCTGGAATAATAGAGAAAAATAACTGACTTAGACCCAAGAACACTTCAGTTCATGTCTCATTTCAGATTCATGCTGGTTATGTGACCCTGGTCAAGTCACTTGACCTCTCAATCCTCCAAACAACTCTAAGCTGATGAGAAGGTGTGATTCTGAATTGGCCAAGGGAGTTTCTTCATTTGAAAGTTCCCTTTGGGGTCATTATGTGGTGCAGTGAATAGAGCACCAGCCTTGGAGTCAGGAGAACCTGAATTCAAATATGGCCCCAGAACTAGCTGTGTGACCTTGGACAAGTCACTTAACCCCAATTACCTTGCCTTCCCCCTCCAAAATAAAGAAGGTTCCCTTTACCAGTGAAGTCCACATATCCTGTAATTGTAAATAGAAATCTATAATTTCGAGAGAGTTGAGATGATATGGGGGGGGGGAAGAGAGTTGAGAAATGGAAACAAGACAGAAGAGAGAAAAAAAAGAGAGAAAGTGAAAGAGAATATAGAAAAAGAAAGAAAGGAGAGTGAGAAAGAAGAAAAGAGAAAGTGAGAGAAAAACAAGAAAGGCAAAGAGAGAAAATGAGAAAAGAGAAAGAGAAAAAGAGAGAATGAAAGAAAGGAAATTGAGAGAAAGAATAAGAGAAATATATATATACATATAGAGAGAGAGAAAGAGAGACAGACAGACAGAGACAGAGAGAGAGACAGAGACACAGAGAGAGACAGAGAGAGAGGGAGAGAGCAGACTGGAGATATGAAAAAGAAAAGATGATCAATGGAGAAATGTCTCAGACTAAGTGAGAAAGGATGGAAATAAGACATGAGTGAACATTCTTTTTACTTTTAAATGAAAAGTCATTCAAGTTTATTGACATAAATAGGGTGATAAAAATACAACTTAGTCCCTGCCAATAGGGTTGACATGTCACAGAACTGAAACCATTGGGAAAGGGAGACAGGGAGACAGCCACTATCTTGTTCAGATCCAAGAGCAGCAGTGACCTTCCCCTATTGCCCAAGGATCCACTTCAGAGAATGAGGTTCTTAATTCATTAAGAGCAGCTCAAGGCAGATGGTCCCAGAATGGTCAGCTTTAAAATTCAAAATCAAGTGAGCATCTGTCATCAGCACTGACTCAGCGGCATTCTCTGTCGTTGGGAACAGCCAGGGAGCACAGTTGGCTTTGGACAGGAAAGGGACCACAGCAACTCTGTCCCCTCTACTTGGAAAATCTACCCAACTCCTCGAGCCTAAGGCAGGGCTCCAGAAAGTGTCAAGTCACTAAAATCCTGAGAATACTGTTCTTCTTTTTCCCCTTCTACATTTGCTCTGAACTGGTTCCATCTCTCCTGAACCCACTCTTCCTCTTCCTCCCCCCTAAACATCCTGCCCATTGGACTGGCAGAATGCCTACAAACCCCCCATTGAAGGTTCATTTCTTTAGCTTCAACACTGCCCATTTTAAGGTTCTCTCTTCAGATGCAACATTTATTCCACCTACAATTTTCAAGCAAGCACTGCTGCAGGGTACTGATTTAAACAAATCCTCACTTGAATATCCAATTCTCTAAGTATAATTAAGGGCCCACTCTGTGTGTGACACTATGGTAAGGATACAAAAATTGGAGAAAAACAAAACAAACTCCCTTCCTCCCACCCCACCCAAACCTTCCTTTCTATTGGGAATTCAACAGATATCTAGGTAAGTAACTAAGGAGAAAGGGGGATGAGCAATAGCTTCCCATACAAAGCATCCCCTGAGATTAGCCTTGAAGTGATGGGAAATAAGGAAATGTTCAGAGGAAAGACAAAGCTGATCACGGGAAGTAGGGTAAGGACCAACCAAGCCAACATCCCAGGAAGTGAAATGACTTGTTCAAGGTCACACAAGTCACTAACGCTGGGATTTCACTTGGCCAGGCCACATGGCTTCCCTGAAAGAATAAGGGGGGGAAAGATGGGGTGGGGATGGCAAAGGCAAATGTTCATCATTGTGGCAAACTCCATCAGAGCCCCCAGTTCAGCCCAAGGTTCCAAAACCTGGACCCTTTCCACTAGAAGCAGCTAATACTTAAGAGGGAAGCCAGGAACACAAGTGGACCCTGGAGAAGGTAGAGGCAATGAGTGAATATTCTTGATGGAGGTGAGGGACAATGGATGTGAAATGTTGCATGCACTTTCAGATATGGTTGCTATGTTAACTGATTTTGCTATATTGTATGTTTATATATGGCAGCATTGGAAAAATGATTCTGACTAAAAAGATGGACCTTTGCTGTTACAGAAAGCACAGGAAAAATAAGAGTGCTTTGTAGTTTTATGAAAGTAATTCAGATAACTTTTCAACTCAGGGTCCAACTCACTGACTATCCCAGATATTGTAGTGTCAGTGCAATATACACAGCACCCATGGTCACTATAAAAATGCCCACAGAGTGCTTGATTGCAAAATATAACAGACTCTCCATGAAAAGACAGAACCAAAACATTTACTCAGACACCTGAAAACTATGAAAAAATCATAGTAGCAAAGAAGTTAATAATTCACAATATCACAGAGAACCACAGCATCATTTAGCCTTCCCACAAACCAACACAAGAGCAATATTTACTCACAAGTCTGACTGACTCCCTGGGATGCATGCTGTCTTCCCAATTGTCTAGTCTAGCTCTGACTCTCAGCTTCCTGTGGGTTCTGCTTCACCCTACAGCAAACTCCTCTCACTACAGGCTCCATGTGATTACATTAAGCCTACTAGGGGGCAGAATATATTTTCAAAGAAGGAAGGTCTTCAAATTCCCTTGGGCTTATTAAGGGGCAGGGAAGATCTTCAAATTCCCACTACCATTACAGATATACATACTTGTGAAACCAAGCACAAGCAGCTTTCCAGAGGACTGCTAATGTGAACAGCTTCAAGGTTCTGATTACATAGTATAGTGACGTCTCTATTTATTCAGCAGTAAATTAAAGCAAAACATTCACAGAAATCAAAGAATATCATTCAAAATGTTATGACATAACAGGTTATAACTAAAGTGGTCACAGTTTTAAACAAACTACATACAGTAAGAATTTAACTCAATCAATCATCAATTAAGGAGGCAAGCCTCCTTAAGGGACACAAAGCACAATCATTCAGTGAGCCCTTAACTCAATCATCCTTAAGGAGGCTTGCCTCCTTAATGGACACAAAGTACAAAGGTCAAAGTTCTCTACCCCTAGGTCACATTGTCTTAATTTCTCAGTCAAAAAGTCTTCTTTCTTTTTAACTGGAGGTTAGTTTCCATTCATCCTTAATTCAATCATCCTGAAGAGGTACAAGATGCAGAGTACAAAGTCCTCCCACCCCCTAGGCCCCAGTCAATCATGATCTCAATTTGCAATAAATACCTAAGGAGAGGTCTTTTCATCTTGACTTGAGGCTGGCTCTCAGATGGTTCCTCTTCTATGGTCCCTGGTCCTGCCCGACTCTATCCAACTGTCACTTGGATTTAAAGGCAGGCAGCTCTCTGCACCTTGTCCACTTCAGCTCCTTGTCCAGTTCCTTGTCTAGTTCCTGTTCCATTAACAGAGCCACAATAATATTCATGCACATTGCCAGCATCATCACCAATTCACTATCTGCCTGTGAAATCAACACCGACCCGCAAACAAGGTCCAAGAGGTCAATACAAATCATCAAAAAAGTCACAAGACCTCCCAAACCCTCCTCTAGGACTTCTGTAAACAGACAACCAGAAAATCCTCTTTTAGGGCTTCTAATAAGGTCCCAGGGCTTTGGTAGAAAGTATCACAAGCAAACATCAACACAGACAGAAAAGGGGACGGCTAGGTGGCATAGTGAATAGAGCACTGGCCCTGGAGTTAGGAGGACCTGAGTTCAAATCCGGCCTCCGACACTTAACACAAAAACTAGCCATGTGACCTTGAGCAAGTCACTTATCCCCAAATTTCCCTCCAAAAAGCAAAACAAACAAATAAATAAACACAGACAGAATAGACAAACATAGATTGTCGGGATACCTTAAGTTTTTTCCTTCCTGACTCTGCCACCACAAGAGTTCTCTTCTCAGTTTTTTTCAGTTCTGCTCAGTTCTTCTCAATTCTCTTCTCACTTCTCAGTTCTGCTCAGTTCTCAGTTTTCTCTTCTCAGTTCTCAGTTCTGCTCAGTTCTCAGTTATTCTCTCTTCTCAGTTCAGTTCTCACTTCTCACTTCTGCCACAAGTTCTGTTCTCAATTCTGCTCTCTCCAGCCTGGGCCTCTCCTTATATATGTTCATTAGCTCCTCCCCTTTCTGTTGCATTAGCAACAGGAGTTCACAAGTTCTAGGGTTCACAAGTTGTGGGATTCCCAAGTTCTGGATCTTAATACTTGATATAATCATGAACTGAAACAAGATGTTAACTACTGTGTTAATTAAATAGCTGAAACAAGGTATTAACTACTTCTTTGCTTGCCATTACAATACTCTTAATTAAACTCTATAATATATTCAATTAGATGCATGTTGAAATCTGAACAATAGATATTTATCATGCACTTGGTCTTTCTTGTAAGGATGTATTAATTAATCTTTTTTGAATGACTTTAGAACTCTTTCAGCAATTTCTGCAGTGGTTGGGACTTGAACCAATTTGTTGTTCAGTTGTGTCTGATTCTTCATGGCACCGTTTGGGGTTTTCTTGACAAAGATACTAGGATGGTTTGCCATTTCCCTCTCTAGCTCATTTTACAGATGAGTAAACTGAAGCAAACAGGACAAAGTGACTTGCTCAAAGTCACACAGTTAGTAAGTGTCTGAATCCAGTTTGAACTCAGAAAATTAAATCTGCCTGACTCCACGCCCAGCATTCTATCCACTGTACCACCTATCTGCCCCAAAGCAATTAATGCAATGTCATTAATGAACAAAAACATCTGGAAGACTGCAGCAACCACAAGGAATCCCTGCTTAACCTGGACTTTGTGCTGTATCTTTTCCATCATAGTCAAGTCAAAGTAACAAGCTTTTATTATTAAGTGCCTACTCTTTGTCAGATGCTTCCCTAAGTGGTAAATGCTTGTGGAAATCTTATATATCTCTCTGGTTGTTTATCAAGGGTCACTGAACAAAATTTTAATTCTAAAGACGTAAAGGTGAAATAACATACAATCATTACTCTCAAATAGAGTAAGAAATGGGATCATCTTATAAATTGGGGAGAGGATAGTGAAAGAGAGGGAGAGAGACAGAGACGGAGAGATAGAGACAGAGAGACAGAGAGAGAAAGAGAGACAGAGACAGAGAGACATAGAGACACAAAGAGAGAGACTTTGTAAGATACACACAGAGAGGGAAAATTAGTTGCCTCTTCCCATCATAGAGACTTTAGGACCTTTTCCTCTGGCTAGTATTAGGACCTCTCTCTCTAGGTTTAGATGAGACTTCATCTCACTTCCATTTGAAAAGCTCATTCACACAGGACTTGGTAAGACCTGAGTTCAAATCCTCCTTCATACATTTAGTGTGTTACCCTGTGAAAGTCACTTCACCTTCTAGAGTTTCAGTTTCCAAATCCGTATCATAATAATAGCATCTCCTTTACAGAATTGTGTGGATAAAATAAGACAATTTATGTAAAGTATTTTGGAAAACTTAAAGTAAAATATAAATGTAAATCATGCCCAACTGGATCATAAAGTAATGTATCATTTCCCAGTTACTTATACCAGGGGAAAATATAGTGACTTGTCCCAAGCAATTATAACAAGGTAACCTGTGCTAGATTTGTCTGTGATGCCAGCACTCTCTTATTTCAGATTTGATATTGGGACAAAGGGAATACTCATGTCATTGAACAGTTAATAATAGGTGGTTTACTTCACCCTAATACAGCAAGGATATGCAACAAAGATACAGTAGGGCTTTACTTCTGTAGCCAAAGCAGCACTTGCATTTCTTCATGAAAATGTGTCTGGTCACATCTGGTTACCAAGGCCAGGATACAGTAAAGTTTATGATAAGTGTTATGATGACTTAGTTTTCACAAATCCACCCCACTGGAAAAGTTTTGAGTCCAATGGCTAGGACTTGTTCTGTCTTTAGGTGACCAGGAAGCCAGGCCAATCAGGTCCCAGGGACAGCTTTGTGTCGTTCTAGGAAAAACTAAATCCTGTCTCAGGAAGGAAGAGGTGAGACTAACCCATATTGTAAGGAAATGCTAGTAGATTTTACTCCTATTCCAACCTGATATGACAATAACGAATAACAAACATTGTGCCTAAAAGCTTTGGAAGGATATTTTTGTACAGCCAGACATATTCAACAATGTCAAATGTCATCAGAAGCAAATACAGAAATGAGCATTTTAGGAAACTGAAGAAACTGAGCTGACTGATCTTGCCCTCCCATTTTGTCCCTGGAATATTGCCCTTAGGAAATTCCAGGTGAGACAAGTGAGTTGACAAATATGAATGCTGAAAGATGTTGTAGTTCAAGTCTGTCAAAATCAACCCTCCTCTTACATTTTGCAAATACTCTCCCTATTTGTACAGTAAATACTTTTCTAAGTCTATTGGAGTATATATTATCTGTTAGTGCTCTCACCTTCTTTAGGAACAATATTCTCATTGATCTTCTCTTCTTTAGTCATAACTTCCCAGACAGGGATTCAGCTTAATCCAATTCAGTTTAGGACTCATTCTATGATGATATTTATTACTGCCTTTTCTGAATAAATAGTCAGGTTTCCTCATCCCTACAGCCAAGTTTCAAGAACTTTTCTGTTCACTGTCCAATCTTATACCAAATAAGAGTCTTCTCTCTTGGTACATTCTGGTTTGAGGCCCAATTCGATGGCATGAGAATTCTATATGTGTGACACCTTTTCCTAATCACACATCAGAGCTATAAATAATATAACCTAATACCAGTTAAGCCTTCAGCTGTTAAGGGAGCCTCATGTGTTCTAAGGTTTCAAAATACCAGTATAGTTTAGTGGAAAGAGCTGGAGGCTAAGTCAGAAGACCTGTTTCTAATCCAGGCTCTATGACTAACTGGCTGTGTATCCTTATTTAGGCAAGGTAAAAACTCCTCTGTGCCTCCATTTTCTGAACTTTAAAATGGGTATAATGACAATGATACCTGTCCTGTCTTTGTCACAAGTAGATTTAGGAATAACATTAAGAAAAAAGTGTGAAAAGTTTAAAATACTATTATTATAATTATTATAATAAAATTGATATTAAATGATAATTATTCACATTAACAATGACTAGCACTTGTATAGTGCTTTAAGATTTGCAAAAAGCTTTATAGATATTATCTCATTGAATTGTCACAACAACCCTAGGAAGTAACTGTTATTATCCAGTTTTATAAATGAGGAGAGTGAGACAGATAATGAAATTACATGACTTGTCTAGGGTTACACATCTGTTCACTGTCTAAGACAAGATTTGAATCCAGGTCTTCCTGCTCCCAGGCTCAGCACTCTATCCAACCAGAAATTTTTTTTATTAGTCCTCTAAAGGGAAAGAATATGGTGTAGTAGATATAGTATTGGACCTAGAGTCGAGAGGATCTGGGTTCAAATCCCACCTCATAAATTCATTAGCTATGTAATTCTGGGCAAGCTGCTTGATCCCAGTGGCTCACCTGTAGAATGATGGGTTTGGACTCAATGACCTGTAAGGTGACTCCTGGTTCTAACTATATGATCCTATAGTAAGAGCTGGCATTAATAATGTGATCTACGATTTACAAGGTGTTTTCAATGCATCTCATTTGAGCCTCTCAACAGCACTAGGAGATAGGTGCTTTAGATCCCTCCATCATCACCATTTTATAAATGAGCAAACTTAATCCCTGAAAAGAAGAAATTACTTTTTCAAGGTAACACCACAAGTTCATAGATTTTTGTGGAGGTATAGGGAGGGAAGGGGAAGAGGACTGTCTTAACTGATTTTCAGTGTGGCTGTTGATCAATAACTGGAATTAATTTATATAATCTCAGAGAGTTGATTGGGAGCACTGAGAGGTATAAAGTGACTTACCTATGCTCCCACAGCTAATATGTAACTGAGACAAGATTTGAATCTTTGTCTTTTATAATCCAAGACTGGCTTCTATTCCCTATTTGATGCTTCACAGTGTATAGAGTTGCACCTGGAGTCAGAAAAATTTGATTTCAAATCTGGCCTCAAATAGCTAATAGCTATATTACCCTTGGGTAAGTCATTTAACCTCTGTCTCCCTCAGTTTCCTAAACTGTGGGATGCAGTTAATAATAGCCCCTACCTCCCAGGGTTGCTGTGAATATCAAATATGATATAAGGTGCTTAGCCACTGCCTGATACTAGTGGGCACTATAGAAATGCTAGATAATACTAGTAAGAGTCATTACTGATGCCATTTTCCATAATGAAGCCATGAAAATTGTAATGGTTTAAAGAAATTGTAGTATCATAGGATGTAGATCTAGAAAGGGCCCAGAGATCACCTAGCTGAAGCTCTTGAGTAACTCAGGCCTCTCAATCTTCTAGGCCCACAACTTAGGTTTCACCTTCCAGTCCATATTCTTACCTTCTCCCCAAATAATTTTTTTTGTCAAGACCTATGGGTTTTATATTTTTGAATTTGCTCCCTTCTCTCCTCTGATACTGTCAGCACACAGTATAGGTCCTCATCACCTCATACCTGGACTATGGCAAATAGCCTATATATATATATATATATATATATATATATATATATATATATAACTATAGTTGGTCTGCTTGACATAAGTCTCTCCCCACACCGGTCCACTTGCCTGCCAAAATGATCTTCTGGAGGTGTGGTTCTGACTATGTGAAACTCTTCCCTGCATTTAATAAACTCTTTTGACTCCCCATTGCCTCTAGGATCAAATATAAAATCCTGTTTGGCTTTTAAAGCTCTCTATAACCAGTTCCAGGGCAACTTGGTGGCATGGTAAATAGAACACTGGGCTTAGAATCAAGAAAACTCATCTTCATGAGTTCAAATCCTCAGACATTTCCTAGCTATGTGATGCTGGGCAAGTCACTTAACCTTATTTGCCTCAGTTTCCTCATCTGTAAAAATGAGCTGGAGAAGAAAATGGAAAACCACTCTAGTATCTTTGCCAAGAAAACCCCAAAATGGAATCCCAGAGAGTTGGGCATGACTGAAAAAACCCAACAACAACATAACCTGCTCCCCTTACTTTTCCAGTCCTCTTACACTTTATTCATCCCCACATGATTTATGATCCAGTAACACTAGACTCCTTGCTTTTTTTACCTAAGACTCTCCATCTCCCAACTCATGGCATTTTTACTGGCTGTATCCACTTCATTTCCACCTCCGGCCTTCCTTCATGTTTTAGCTAAAACTCCACCTACTATAGGAAGCCTCTTTCTATCCTGTTTAATTTTAAAGCCTGCCCTCTGCAGATTTAACATTTAACCTGAACATGTCTTGTTTGTACATAGTTGTCTACATGTCTTCTCTGCCATTAGAGCAGAACTCCTTGAGAGGAGGATCTGTGTTTGATCTTTGTATCCTAAGTGCTTACAACATAGTAGGTGCTTGGTAAATATTCACTGGGTGACTGACTTTTAAGGTCACACATGTGATGGGTAACAGAACTTCTATTGAAAACGAAGACCTCAAATTCCCCATACATAGTCTTTTCCCTGCATTGCACTGTGAGTTTATGTAAAGGTAAGATTTTGAATGCCAAATAAAGTGTAGTCTACAGCATTGATATGACACTTCCTTAGGCTCTTTCACTCACCACTGTCAAATGAGTAACTGTGTGACACTGGTAAAAGTGGGAAGTGGTGAAGAAAATTCCACAGGTAGAAAGACTTTTGCCTTCTATTTTTAGGTCCCTGTGTTGATTTTTAAACTCTATGCTTATGTGAGACTGCCTTCCTTGGGGAGAAGAAAAGAGAGACAGAGAAACAGGGAGACAGAAACAGAGAGACAGAGAGAGAGAGACAGAGAGAGAGAGAGAGAGAGAGAGAGAGAGAGAGAGAGAGAGAGAGAGAGAGAGAGAGAGAGAGAGAGAGAGAGAGAGAGAGGAGCTCTTTTGCCTCCATCACAAGAGCAAGAGTAATTAATTAGTGCTACATGTGAATATTTTTAGAAACCAGAAAACACATAGAAACTGAGTACAAAGTGAGCAGAACATTGAAGCATTTTTTTCTCCAATTAGCTAGATATTTTAGGTGATCGTGGTTCATTTTTTTCAGTTGTTTAAAATTCTAACTTTAGTCTTTAACTTTGGATATCTAAAGTTATAATTTATAACCCGCTGATGGGGCCAAAGAGACCGCCAAGAGAAATCTCTCTTCTGGACTGAAGCATGCAGTGTGTGGGTTTAGTCCTGAGGAAATCTGGTCCCTAAGGAAAGATGTCAGGCCCCTTTCCTTACACTTACTACACACCAATGAAAAACTCCAAGGGACTATTTACTTAAAACTTAGGCTTGACTCATGTCTATCATCTCCCCAAAGTGTGTGTGGGGGGAGGGGGGAAGCAGGTAGAAGGGTTCTTGATTTATAATATAAATCACATGTAGGACAAATATTTATTTCCTCCACATAAAAGGAGAGCTAAACGCAAAAGGTTCATACAAGCATGCTATTATAGGCCAAGTATAAATGAGGTTTAGTCCAACAGCTCAGGTTTGAGGTTTTATTATGCAATAAACACTTGTGAGTCATAAAATACAATAAAAAAAGCAGTTTGCTAATTAGAAGGTAAAAGAATATACTAAAGAAGATTCTGTAGCATATTATTCAGCTCTTCCTAAAGAATCAGCATTGCAGACCGCCTGGAAAACATTCTTAGGAGGAGAACAATAAGCAATATAAAGATTTTGATCCCCAAATTCCCAATGCTCCTCGGGCAGCAAGGAAGTAAAATGGCCTCACTGTCCCCTTAAAGTGCCAACCCAGCTTACACAAAATGAGCATTGTTCCTATCACAACCCTCTTTTTCAAGGCAAAGTTCTAAAAATTTCCAGGAGATTTTCCATAATTAAAATAATCTTAAATACAACCCTTGAAAAAGCAGCATTGAAGGAAGAGCTTAATACAAACATAAAAATATAAATCAATAAAACAACAAAGAGGTTTTTTTTTTTTTTTTAAGCAATTGGGGTTAAGTAACTTGCTCAAGGTTACATGGCCAGTTATTTCTGGGAGTGGTGCTGAGTATCTGAGCCCGGATTTGATCCCCAGGTCATCCCAACACTGGAGCCGGTGCTCTTACTCGCTGAGCCACCTGGCCGCCCCTAAGCAATTGGGGTTAAGTAACTTGCTCAAGGTTACACAGCCAGGTGTTTCTGGGTGGGTGCTAAGTGTCTGAGCCCGGGATTCGATCTCCAGGTCTTCTCAACACCGGAGTCGGTGCTCTTACTCGCTGTGCTACCTGGCTGCTCCAACAAAGAGTTTTCTTAAAATAGTAGGGGAATGATGTCAAGGATTGTTTCTAAAAGTCATTGGGGATAAAACTATTCTGATGATCAGGAAGGAGTAGCACCAGCAGATCAGCTTCACCAAATAAATAATGATACTTTTGATACCATAAATGGTTCCCATCACATTCTAGATCATTTTATTTGAAGCAATTAAGTAGCGATGCCTCTCTTGAATACAATTTTTCCCAGTGTTGGTATAAGAAATTATCAGCTGAGGAAATTTTACCAAAGTACATTGGCACTTACAGTCTTAAAAGAATTACTGAGAGGCCAGTGAGGTAGGGCAGTGAATAGAGGACCTGAGCTCAAATTCAACCTCAGGCACGTGACTCATTTATTAGCTGTGTGACCTTGGGCAAGCACTTAGCCCCAATTGCCTTGCCTTCCCCCCTCCAAAAAAAAAAGAATTACTGAGACCACTGAGAGGTATAAGTATAGGGCCACTCAGCCAATATGTATCAGAAGTAGGACTTAAAGTTGGATCTTCCCAGAGTCAAAGTCAGTTCTCTGTATACTATGTCATGATGTCTTTCCTCAAAGAATCAAAGTTAAAATAAAGTACAATTCCCTAACCGATAAAAGATCAAAGTGTATGAGTTTTCAGAGGAAGAAATTCAAGTTCTCAGTAGCCTTATGAAAAAAATTTTCAAAATCACTAAAAACTAGAGAAATACATATTAAAATAACTCTGCATTATTGCCTCGGACCTATTAGATTACTAAAGTTGACAAAAGGGGAAAATAAGGAAGGAAAAATAATGGAAAAAAATGGAACTGTGGGAAAACAGATATATTATTGCAATGTTGGTGACAGAATTGTGAACTGGTCCAGTCATTCTTGAAAGCAATCTGGAACTAGACTCAAAAAGCTATTAATTGTTCATACCCTTTGATTCAGTAATGCCACCACAAGGTGTATACCCAAAAGGAATACAAAAGGAATATATATATATATATATATATATATATATTTAAATAGTATTCATACTATATATATTTAAATAGTATTCATAACATCTCTTTTCATGGTGGCAAAAACATTAGAAACAAAGGGGATATTTTAGGAAAACCTGGAAAAATGTATATTAATTGATACAAAGTGAGGTGAACAGAGCCACGAGAACAATTTATCCAATACTGTAAAATAAACAACTTTGAAAGATATTGTACAACATAATGGAACATGGTGTACCATACCATCCATTTACAGACAGAACGGTGATAGGCTCAGAACAGATTGAAGCATAATTGGGGGTGGGGGCTGGCTAATGTGAGAAGTTTTTTTTTTTCTTTATTATATGTATGTATGTATTGGAGGGGGGAAGGCAAGGTGATTGGGGTTAAGTGACTTGCCCAAGGTCACACAGCTATTTAAGTGTCAAGTGTCTGAGGGCAGATTTGAACTCGGGTCCTCCTGACTTCAGGGCCAGTGCTCTACTCACTGCACCACCTAGCTGCCCCAACTATACATATTTGTAAATAGATTTTGCTTTTCTTGCTTTCTCAAAGGGTGGAGGAGGTGGGAGGGAGAGAATTTGTAACTGAAAAAAAAATAAAATAGAATTTAAGAAATAAGATTTTTAAAAGTATTCTTCAGCTCTTCCTGTAAAATCAGAAGAGCCAACAGCTTAGGAACATTCCTAGAAGGCCATCAAGAGGCATGGTGAAGCTGTAGATCCAACTTCTCTTGAGCTGAAACTTTGATGCCTTAGTCAGCAAGAGCACAAATGACCTCCCTGCCACACTAAAGAAAGGGCCCAGTCTACATTGAAAAGGTATCATTCCTACCACATTTGCATTGACAGAAATTTACATAATCAGCAATTAATAAACTACTTTTATATTGTCCAAGGAGGCTGCAACTTGTTTTTTTATCTCATAAGACTTTTATAAACTATCTCTGGCATAATTCTTCTATTTTAAGAAGGGTCTTTGTTGTTTTATTTGTTTTATCTTTTTATGTTTGTAATAAACTTCCCCTCTAGTGCTGCTTGTGTTAAGGTTGGTTTTAAGATTATTTTAATTGTAGAAAATCTCCAGATAAATTTTAAAGACTTTGCCCTGAAAGAACATGGAGCAGTCTATAGAAAACTGTGTGAAATTTAAAAAGTTTGAGGGTAAGTAATTCCTGGGTAACTAATAATTGTATTAATAATGCTATTTTATTAATAAAAGAAGTCAGCAGTACTCTCAAATGACAAATATCTCTCATGGTTGTGGAGTCATGGTTTATATGCCCATACCAAATGAGACAGCACCAACTCAGAAATTTGTTTTCTTTGACACATATTGTAACAGGACTAGTATTTTTCTCTTTTTTTCAATGGTGAGAGAAGTGGGGAGAAAAAAAACAGATTTTTATTTAAAAATTAAATAGAGCAAAAGAAAAGAAAAAAATCTAATTGTCTCTATTTGTCACAGAGGATATAAAGTTATATATACACAGGGCCTGAAGCTGGTTTTATATTATTTTGTTGGTATTAAGGAAAGAAATGGAATGGAAAGGGGGATATAATAGGAAAGAAGTATGGAAGAAGAGGAGGAACTTTTAATAATTGTTTTATTTATTTAATTAAATATTTCCCAATTACATGTTAAAAGTTTGTAGCAATCTTTTTTTATTACAATTTTAAGTTCCAAATTTTCTCCTTCCCTCCTTCCTTGAGAAAACAAGCAATTTGATATCAATTATAATGTGAAGTCATGCAAAACATATTTCCTTAGAGGCCATGTTGCAAAAGAAAAAACAAACAAAATAAAACCATAAAAATATATAGAGAAAAAAAGTATGCTTCAATCTGCATTCAGAGTTCATCAGTTTCCCCTCTGGAGGTGGACAGCATTTTTTATCACAAGTCCTTCAAAATTGTCCTGGGTCATTTTCTTAATCAGAGAAGCTAATTTTTTCACAGTTGATCATCCTTACAATATTGCTGTTACTGAGTACAATGTTTTATTGGTTCTGCTCACTTAACTTTGTATCAGTTCATGTAAGTCTTTCCAAGTTTTTCTGAAACCAACCAACTCTTCATTTCTTATAGCACAGTAGTATTCCATCACAATCATATATCATAACCTGTTCAGCCATGCCCTAATTGATGGGAATCCCTTTGTTTATAATTCTTTGCCTCCACAAAAAGAGCTACTATACATATTTTTGTACAACTAGGTCCTTTTCCCTCTTTGGGATACAGACCTAGTAGCAGTATTGCTGGGTCAAAGGGTATGCACAGTTTTATAGTCCTTTGGGCATGTTTGGACTACTTTGCAACTCCACCAACAGCACATTAGTGTCCCAATTTTTTTACATCTCTTTCAGCATTTGTCATTTTCCTTTTCTGTCATGTGTGTCAATATGATAGGTATGAGGTGGTATTTTAGAGTTGCTTTAAATTGCATTTTCTAATCAATAATGATTTAGAATATTTTTCATGTAACAATTGGTTGCTTTGATATTTTCTTCTGAAAATTGCTTATTCACATCTTTTGACCATTTATCAATTGGGGAATGGTTCTTTTTTTTAATTTGACTCAGTTCTTTATATATGAGAAACAAGGCCTTTTATCAGGGAAACTTGTAAATTTTCCCCAGTTTTCTGTTTTCCTTTAAATTTTTGTTGGATTACTTTTATTTATGCAAAAACTTTTAAATTTGAAACATGAACTTATGATTGAGTTGGGACATCCCTGAAAAAGAGTGTATGGTAGACTCTTTGGTAGACTAATGGGGTTAGAGGTAGAGGAAATAAGTATCTCATCAATCCCACTCTGAACCAGACAAAAAAAACAATTAAAAAATACATATAGCTACATAAAGAGTTTGGTATAGAAATGCAATGAATTAAAATACATTAGTTCAATAGGAAAATAGACAGGGTCATGGAGGGGGAGAGGATATTTAAAAGAAAGAATAGAATAATCACAAGCAAATATTTATACATTGGGGTGGCAAATTACAAGCAAAACAAACTTTACTAGTGCATATCATCAAACTCAAGATTTAAAGAAGAAAAAGAACATATAAGTAGTGATCAGTCTCTGGAGTAGGTGAAGACAGAAGAGGCAGAAGAGAGGATGAAAACATTTCAGTTATATATTAGTAGTATTGATTCCATTCCCTTTCTTCACACTCTCTGCCCATATTCTTTTTATCTGTAACTGTGGAATTGAGACCCAAAAAAAGAGAAAAATTATGAAAGAATAAGATAGCTGAAAAAAAAAAAACCAATCACAACCACAAATGTGAATATGATTAATTAACCCATAAAAGAAAGAGAGACAGAAGAATGGATTGGAAAGTGCAGTACAATATGTCATTAACAAGAAACACACTTGAAAAATCAAGATTCATACTGATTTAAAATGAGGGACTGGAACCCCCACACAAATGAGTAGCTATCATAATTTCTGAATGAACCCCCACACAAAAGAGTAGCTATCATAATTTCTGGCAAAACAACAATAATTTAGACATGCTCTAAAAAGATCAGCAGGAAAACTATAGCATGTTTAATGACATTGTAGATAATGAACAGCAAAAATAATATTTATATAGCACTTTGCTTTACATATATTATTTCAACTGATGCTCACAACAATCCTGTATGCTAGGTGCTAGTATTTTCCCCATTTGTATGTACCAAATAGGATAGCATCTAAGTACTTAAGAAAGTGCTTTAGTATTAAATACTAAAGGAAAAGCTAAATGAAAGAAATAGAGAAATAGACAACAAAATTTTATCAGAGAACTCAATACAGTCTTTTGAGACCTAGGGAAATCTAGCAATAAAGTAAACAAGAAAGGACTTGCAGATCTAAATAGAATTTTAGAAAAGGTAGATATAATACATCACTGTAAATAACAATGGGAGATGAAAGGAGCATACATATTTCTCAGCTTTGCTTGGTACTTTTACAAAGAGTGACCATGTACTAGGGCTTAAAATAATCCACATAAACAAATTCAGCAAAGCAAGACAATTAAAACACATCCTTTACTGATCACAATGCAATGTAATCAATAAAGGGAATTTGAAGACAGAATTCAAATTTAAATGGAGACTAAACAGTATAATCTTAAGAATTTGTGACTCAAGGAACAAATTATAGAAACAACAAATGATTTTATCAGAGAAAATAACAATGAAACAACATATCAGGACTTTGGGTATACAGCCAAATCAGTTATTTGGGGAAGAATTAAATCTCTAAAAACTTTCAACAACAAAAGAAAGAAGTGATTAATTAATTGAGCATACAACTTAAAAAAAACCCCTAGAAATCAAATATCAGATATGATAAGAATGTTTTGAATTCCATTGACCAATATCCCAAAAAAGATATTAGATGGAATGTATACTATAAACAGAGATTAAATACCTCATTTTTTTTTAAAATAAAGTATTTGGCAGAGGGCTGTTCCCTGGCAACTAGGCTACCATTGGGAGAAAGAAACCAAACTTTAATTAGGGCAGTAAAAAAGCCTTAAAAGATTGACTGGATCCCCCTGCTCAAAACCTGGTAGCCTGATGTAAAATAATAATTAATCATTGCTAGTTACTACTTTATAATTTTTGTTAACTACAAAATTAATGTTTTAATCCCTGCTCCTTTAGGAATCACATTTCTTTACTTAATGACATATAGTTTATAGAAAACTTTTCTCACAATTCTGTGACTGTAGCTCTTTCAAAGACTGTTATCCAAGAATAATATAAGCTCCTTACATGCAGGAAAACTTTTTGTTTTATTTTGTCTTGGAATCTCTACCAACTGGAACTGTGCTTAGCTTAATCTGCTTAATAAATGCTAGAATGAATGAATGAATCCCTATTTTGATATGAAGAAGTTGAGGTTCACAGAGGTGACTTGCCAATTCACAAGCAGTGAATATATCAGTTTGGTGATCAAATCCAAGTCTTCTGATTCCAAATCCAATGTTCTTCCTACTCTATGTATTGTCCTCCCCTCTTAAAAATATTCAAATATGTGCCATATCCATTGATTTTGATGAGTTTCTAGGATAGAGCCACTTTATTGGAATTCAGAACTATGTCCACATAAAGATCTTTTGAAATCTGAGTGAACTTAACCTTAAATGGCAAGCAAACCAAAATCCCAAGAACTCTACCTCATTCAAGCAAGAAGCATGATGCCATCCAAAGAAAGCAAGGAGTGAAATTAGGAGAAACCTGAGTTCAAATCCCAGCTCTATTACTCAGTAGTTGTGTGACTCTAGGCAACTCACTTAATCTCACTGAACCTCAGTTCCTTCAGAAGTAATATGGAAGGGGTGGCAAGGTGGTGCAGTGAATAGAGCACTGGCCCTGGAGTCAGGGGGACCTGAGTTCAAATCCAGCCTCAGACACTTTATATTTACTAGCCGTGTGACCTTGGGCAAGTCACTTAACCCCAATTGCCCTTCCCTCCAAAAAAACCAAACAAACAAAAAAGGAAGTAATATGGAAATAATAATGCCCTCCTAGAGCTACTGCAAGGTAAGCACTTTCTATAACTGAAAGTGTTTAATAAAGTTGGATTGTTTCTTCACCTATCTGGATTCATTGCAAAGACAACCCCTCGAAAGATAAGAGAAACACACAGACACAACCACACAGATACACACACACACATCTATCCTGAATTCTGTTAGACATGCCTCTCCATGATGCTGCCAACCTTTTCTTTAGTCCTTTATTTTATCGCCTTCAATCCCCACCCTTTGATGAAAACATTCTTATAATGCTTCTTAAAGCTCTCTAAGTCAGTGCTGCTATTTTCATCACTTGACCATAAGAAACTCCTTGTGGCTGTAGAGTGAAACTTCAGAAATTCCAGCTGTATTGTCTGACTTCAAAAGTTGCTAGTCGTCTCTTGGGAAGTAGGCTGGAGCAGCACCCTGTTGCTAAACCCCATGCACATTGAGACTGCCAGGCTTTGTCCTGCCCCACTTTGCATGTTGTACCCTGTGGGAGTATTCTGGGTCCTGGATCTCTCTTTTCATTCCTTCCTTTTGTGACTAACCTCCTTTTCACAGCACTGTATGTCCCCCTCCCCTTTCTGTAAAAGCTTAGCCTGAGAGGTTGTCTCGTTTACTTTATATTTTTAAAAGACTTTTTCAGCTCCCTTTTTGAAGATAGTACACTTAGATAACACAGTAGCAACCTGAAACATTTCCAGTAGAAGAAACACACTAAACACAAGGGCAACCTTGACTTTGGAAACAGTATACCAGCGAAACCACAAGTCAGAGTTTCACTTGCTATTAATTACTCCGGAAAGATTCTTACAAATAAACAAAATAAATGAAGCTCTGTGGTACTTCCTTCCTTTCAACTGGTCCAAGATCATGCTGATGAGGGATACCTGTCATTTTTCTGAGCTTGTAAAACAATGCCAAGCATTTTTGGTATCTCCATTAGGCTAAACGAAAAACTCGAAGCAAAAATGAGATTCATTATATAGACAAAACTATCAGACCCAAGCATGGCTTTTATCCATTGTAACAGATGCAGCTCACTGTGAGACTGACTTGGTAACAGCCATGACAATCACCCAGATGTTAGAAGCTTCCCTGTAGTCGTCACTTGGTTACCTTTTCTTTTTTTTTGGAGGGGGGAAGGCAAGGCAATTGGCGTTAAGTGACTTACCCAGGGTCACACAGATAGTTAAGCGTCAAGTATCTGAGTTTGAACCCAGGTCCTCCTGACTTCGGGGCTAGTGCTCCATCCACTGTGCCACATAGCTATCCCTTGATTATCTTTTAATACCTGGTTGGCATCTCAGGTATTTAAGGAAGGTAGGAGAAAAGCACCCATCTAAGTCAATTCAACAAACATTGTTAAGCATATTTATTGTGTGTAAGGCACTCTGCTAGGCACTATGGACACAAAGACAACAGTGGGCATTGTGTCGGATTTGAAGGCAAAATAATCTGAGTTTGAATTTTGTCTCAGACACTTACTAGTTTTATGATCTCAAATGAGTCACTTAACTTCTGAATCTCTATTTCTTTACAAAATTGGAAGAAAAGAATATTTGTAATATTCACAGGGTTCTTGTGAGTACTGATTATACATACTGTACAAATACACATAATTTGTGTGTGTGTATATGCAAATATTGATGAACAGATGAACAGGCACAGTGGGTAGTTTACCAGGCCTGGATTGAGGAAGACCTGAATTCAAATTTGGCCTCAAACATTTACTAGCTGTGTAACCCTGGGTAAGTCACATAACCCAGTTTGCCTCTGTTTCTTCTTTTGTAAAATGAACTCGAGAAGGAAATGGCAAACAATTCCACTACCTTTCCCAAGGATATCTGAATGGGGTCAAAAAGAGTCGAAGATGACTGAAATGACTGAATAACCAAAAATATATATAATATATACATATTATATGTTATTAACATATGTTATCTACATATATAGAAACACATACATATACATAGGTATTGAGCAAGTATATATTTCCATTTTTATATGTATATCTACAGTCTATTTCTATCTATATTTATATACATATCTATATATAATATTCTTGTTAGGTCTTCACAAAAACCCTGTGAGTTGATGCTACAATTATTATTCCCCCAATTAATTGTTTATTATGTGTCAGTCACAATACTAAGGAGTGGGAATACAAGTGTAGGCCAAAAGAAAAAGACCATCAGCCTTTAAAAAACCTATAAAAAGCATATATTCTAACCAAAGGACATTTACAAAAGGGATTTGAAAGGGGTAGGGGTGGGGAATGGAGATGAAAGACATTATGCTGAAATTGGAATGAAGGGTGACTGACTTGGGCCTCTCTCCACAATGCAGAGAAGTTGACCCTGCGAAAAACTCACCAATAAGAAAAGAGAACTGGAATGGCAGATGAATGTTGCAGGGAGAAGAAGCCCTAAGTGCAGAGGGAAATTCCAGGTCCCAGGTAAGACTACAATAGAAGCTTATATACAATATGTGTGTAAATGCATGCTCATGCATACACAATATGCTTATATATGCATATATGTATATGTGTGTACATGTGTACAGATATGCAAATAAGTGTATAAAGAATCTAAATATATGCATACATAGATCTATAAATATGTATGCATGTGATATAACTATAAGCATATGTTCATATTCATACATGAGGTGTATATATAGATGGGGATGTGTATATATAAATACACATGCACACACACGCATATAAAGCACTTTACAAACCCGTAAGCCCAATATAAATGTCAGATTTTTTAAAAAGACAGAAATGCAACAATCCTTGGTCTCATATTGCATAATTCTACCTCTGAGAAATAGCCTGATCAAGAGCGGAAGGTGAAACAAAAGCCGTATTTATAAAGTGTGGTTTGGATGTTTTCCTGCAGGTTCCCTCCAGTCCCAGCTGATTCTAGTCTTTGTGGTGAAGCAATAGACCTCTCAACTAGAATGTGATGAGCACATTGGCATGGGATGCAGAGAAACACGCTCTAACCCCATGTTCCTCCCCACCCCCACCCTCATACACACCGACAAGTTTTAAGGAGCTGGACAGCCAGTACGGGTGTACAGGGCTTAGGAGGAGTGGAAAAATACCTTCGGCTTTATGCTTGTGACCTTGGACCATAGCTTTTGAAAAAGAAGAAAGACCAAAAGCCCAAACCAGCTCGCTTCTTTCATTTTTCTTCACTTCCATTTGAGGTGAAAGGACCTTTCAGGTGGGGGTGGGTAGACCCCTGCAGGGTGGTGTAACCATGATTTCAGAGAACCTATAATCTGAACATTAGGACTAGGGGAGAAGTAGCTATAATTTGCTTCCATCCCCCTTGTGTATGTGAATACATAGAAAATGGATTTTCGATTTCATACTAGGGAGGAAAAAAAAAACCAATCAAAACATTTTCCCCTTTCCCCAGAGAAAATAGACATTTTTGTAATGCACTTAATCAGATAACACCAGCTTTTAAAGTTATCTCTGTGTGTATGTGTACGATTTATAGTGGGGGCAGGGAGGGGAGGTGGCATAGGAGAGAGTGACAGTCAATGAAAATTCCAGGATTTAGAATATTAGTTCCATAGGGATATTTGAGAAGAAAATCAGAGTCACTACTCATAGCTAGTACAGTCTTCAGAGGGGAACACTGGGAGGAATCAACTTACCTGAGGTGCTTGTCACTTATTTACCTGGACTTCTACCAGCCAGCAGTGTTGATTTATTAGTTTTATCCTTAGGGCAAGGGGGGGAGAAGCCTCCTAGAATGAGCTTTTCTCTGCTTTGCAGATTTTATCAAATTTTAGCAAATCAAATTATTTATATCATTTAGTTCAAGCTTCCAACCAGAATAAAGTCTGATCCTTTGGACAGAGGTTCAAACCTCTGTACTCTCCTTTACTTCTGTGTACCACAAGACATGTACTGACCTTCTTTTGAAGTGCTCCATTTGCAAATAAGGAAATACAGATCAAAAGAATTTATGATTTTATATCCATAGTGAGCAGGCCTTATTGTAGTCTCAATTATGAACAGTCTTAAAGAAGAGAGGAACTCTGGAACAAATTTCTGCCGTCTTGGCAGAAGAGGAAATAAGAAGGTAGATTAAAGCAAGTCCCTAACTTCCTTAGATCTCCTCAGGAGAAACCTTTGAGCAAGCTTCTCTTCAGTGTCTTGGAAGGTGTAAGCTGTGACTAATGGATCCAACCTGCCTTCAACACTCACTCTCTCTTCTCTTGATTTAATTCCCACTTCCCCTCTTTACTCCCACTCATAACTCCATTTAAATCAGGTAGCCAGATTCTTTTTCTCTCTTCCCTGAACGTCAAGTCAACCAGTCCTAACCCTTTATTCTTGTTCTACAGACTTGCCTGACTCAGAGGTCAAGATAGTTTCAGCTTCTCCTATGATGAGAATAAAGAACACTGTTCATCTGGACTATATTTCCCAACAGCTCACAGCACTACTCTCTGCAAACCTCTCTATCTGTAGAAGTCTGCCCTCAAAAGCCTGCTACTATGAATAACAAGCAAGGACATCCTAGGACAATTTGACCTCATAAGTACTGCTGAGACTTAGTGATATAGAAAACAATAATTTGTGGTATGGCTCTGGAAAGGTATTTTTTTATTCCAAAGAAGTAGGAAAGTTGAAAGGGAAGGGAGAAGAACAGTAGTATTATATATTAAGAAGATATACTTATGCAATGACTTCTTAGGGTTCATTCCCCCAACTCAAACTACCATTGGGAGTTTGGGTCTCCAGAGGGGTAGCTTCTATTATAGGTTTCTAGGAGTAATCTTTTGGCTAGCTATCCTCATAAACAAAGTCATCAGCCCCCACTGGTGTGCTTCTCCTTCATCAGCCCATAGATTCAGTTAGTTCTTTAGTATAGGTATTTACTAGGTGGTACAATAAATAGAGGATTGAATCCAGAGTCAGGAAGGTCTGAGTTCAAATCCAACCTTAGACACTTACTAGCTGTGTAACCTGGGCAAGTCAATTAATCCTGCTCGCCTCAGTTCCCTCATTTTAAAAATGATTTTGAAAAAGAAATGGCAAATCACTCCAGTATCTTTGCCATGAAAACTCTAAAAAGGGTCACAGAGAGTAAGGATAAACTTCTTCCCTTTGATTCCTAGAGGCCCAACTCTGATGTTGTTTGTTAACTCCAGGTAGCACATGGTGTTTACCTTTCCTTTGACATGATGAAATTCTTCTTCTGTTCTGTACCATCTGTACATTACTCTATGTTGCTTTAGGGTGTTTAGTTTTAGTTCAGCCATTTTCATATCCCATGCTTCTTTGGGAATCTAATGTAAATGAGTAGCTAAAAACAAAGGTGTGAATGTAGTCTGTGTCCTGTAGGCACGTTCATTTTCTTACTGGCTTCTTCATATGCAATTAACATATGCCTGTTTAAAATCTCAGGAAGGTTCTCTATTTTCAATCTCACTGTTTTCCACTTTACTTTCTTTCTTTTTTTTTTTTTTTGCTTTTTTTGGAGGGGGGAAGGTAGGGCAATTGGGGTTAAGTGATTTGCCTAAGGTCACACAGCTAGTTTTTTTTGTGTTAAGTATCTGAGGCCAGATTTGAACTAAGGCCCTCCTGACTCCAGGGCCAGTGCTCTATTCACTGCACCACCTATCCGCCCCACCCCTTTACATTCAATATTTCTGCCTTTGGTCCTCTATAGACCATCAGCTTTTGCTGAAGATTTTTTGGGGAAGCCTCCTTATACTCATGTGAGGAAATCCAGGAATCAATCAGAAAGGGAAAACCTCATTAAGAACATTTAGCTAGAGTTCAATGGAGGCAGAAATCAGGAGAGATTGTCTTTAGAATATACAGCAGATCACCTAGACAGAAAGAAGAAATAGTTGACAACTTTGGGAAAAGTCACAAGTTTAGTATACTAAGAAGCATGATTCAGTAGTTAAGAATATCAATAATATAATCTTCTGATAAAATTCTCTTTATAACCAAAACAGAGCAACTAATAATTCCTTAATATGTCTTAATAATTTCATTTTCCAAAAGGTGGAAAAACCATAAGAAGAAATTTTATGTTATAAGTCAATCAATAAATATTTATTAAGTGTCTGTGTTCCAAGCTGTGCTAAACACTGGAAATGCAAAAAGAACAGAAAGAAAATCCCTGTTCTCAAGGCCCTCACAATCTAATGGAGGAGACAATAAGAAAATACATACAAACAAGCTATCTACAAAATAAATAGGAAATAATTAGAAAGGAGACCTAGAATTAAGAGAGGTTGGGAAAGGCTTTTAGTTGAAACTTAAAAAGGAAAAAAAAAAGCCAGGGAAACCAGTAGGTAGAGATGAGGAGGCAGAGCATTCCACGTATTGGGAAGAACCAGAGAAAAGGTCTGGAACCGAGAGTCTTGGTTATGGAGTATCCATTAGGCCAAATATATATACAAAGAGTATATGTGTATATATGTGTGTGTGTGTGTATGTGTGTATGTGTGTACATACCTACATACACACATACTGAAACACACACACATATATAGCAAGGGATAAGGCATAAGAAGACTGCAAAGGTAGGAGGAGATTATGTTATGAAGGGCTTTGAATGTGATCCTGGAGGTGATAGGGAGTCACTGAAGTTTATTGAACAGGGAGATGACATGATCAAGCTGGAGCTTCAGGAAAATCACTTGGGTGGCTGAATGGAGGGTGAATTGGAAGGGATGAAGACTTGAGAGAGGCAGACTCACCAGCAGGCTATAGCAATATTCCAGGCATGAGGTGATGATGGTGTAGTAATTAGTGATAATGCCAAAGGAGAGAAGGAAAAATATTTGAGAAATATTGCAAAGAAGAAATGAACAAGCTTGGGAACCAGATTGAATATGGCTTGTGAGAGATAGTGAAAAGCCTAAGATGACACCTAGGTTTTGAACTTGAGGGAATGGGAATATGGTTGCTTTCTATAGTAATAGCAAAGGTGTGGGATGGAGGAGCAGGTAAGGGGTAAAGATAAGAAGTCCCATTTTGAACTTGTTGAATTTAAACTGTCTACTGGACACCCAGCTTGAGATTTCTGAAAGGTAGCTGGTGATGGAGGATTGAAGGTCAATGGAGAGGTTGAGGCAGGATATGTAGAGTTGAGAATCATGAATAAAGAGATGATAATTAAATGAGATGATGAAGGGACATAGTATGGAGAAGAGGACAGGAAACAGAACAGAACACTGTGGGACCCCTGTGGGATGTAGGTATGACCTTGATGAGGGTATGGGAAAGGGCACTGAGAAAGAGCAGTCAGATAAGTAGGAGAATCAGGAGAGGAGTGTCCTGAAACCTAGAGAGAAGAGGGTATCAAGAAAGAGACAGTGATCAACAGTGTCAAAGGCTGCAGAGAGCTCAAGGAGAATGATAATTGAGAAAAGGTCACTGGATTTGGTTAAAAGGAGAGTAAGAGAAGAGAACTAGAGGCATCTATTGTAGTTGAACTTTTCAAGGAATTTATCCACAAACAACATTCTGGGTCAGATTTTCATTGACAAGAAAAACTTGGTTGTTGGTAGAGATGGAGGACAGTTGATAAAAATGATGGAAACTATACAGAGAAACTGACCAATCCATCATAAATTTGTGATAGAAAATGAGAGAAAAGCTCAAGTTGTTTTACAATGTACCCTAGATTCTTGGAGAAAAAAATTTCAAAGGGTTCAAAGAGAAGACAAAATGAATCTAATGTACTGAAGTTCTATGGAGAAAGTTGACCCAAGAGGACAGGAAACTCTGAAGAATTAAATTCTTAACATCTAAAGAGAAAAACATTTGGTCATGAGAGAAAAAAAATGGGTGTTGTCCAAAAAGATGCATATGTATCCATAGGAAACTATGCATATATGTACACATATATAAAACTATATATATGATATACATAAACACACATGCATATGTGTATACATATATAAATATATTTTAAAATAAAAATTATTCATTATACTATATATACAAATTATATGAAATATCTAATAGTTGGCATATAATGTTAATTATCTATATTAATTTATCAATATTTATATATTATATATTTACTATATGATGGATGATATTTCTGTATAGATACTGATATAAACATAGATGTAGATATATACAGGAAATGAAAGCAAGGGCAGACAATGGAAGATGGAAAAAAGTGAAAAACAATACCGTAGCCATAGTTTCATGGGTGCTAAAACTCAGGATGGGCTAAGGCTGGCCTTGGGATGATAAGATTCCAAAAATAGTTTTTAAAGTTATATTGAGGGAAAGAGGTGGATCAACAAAGGAATCCAACTGTTAGATGGGGAAAGCGGGACATTGGTAATAGGTGATGGGAAGAATGAATGCTCAGTTGCTGCACTTTTATTTCACATTTTTTTCTGCCGAGAATGATCTTTGAACAGGAAAGGAGAAAACAAAACAAAATGTCTAATACTTCATATCCAAGATGAGTAAGGAGAGGGAGAGAGACAGAGACAGAGATAGAGAGACAGAGAGACAGACAGAGAGAGAGAGAGACAGAGACAGAGGAGAGACACACACACACACACACACAGACAGAGACAGAGAGAGCACCTAGCTGCCATTGTGGAGTCCAAGTCACTTAACCCATGTAAATAACATCCTACAATGCTAAAAGTGCTAGCAGATGTGATCCGTGAATCACTGTTAGTGATTTTTGGAGGGAGACAGAGAATGAGATAGATAATGAAGGATTGGAAAAAGGCAAGTGTACCAAAAAGGAAGTGAATGCAATCTACTAAATATAAGCCATTAAGTTTGACTTCAATTCCAGGCAAAATTCTAGAACATGTTACTAAAAGATAGTAAACATCTAGACAAGGAAGTGGTGAACACGAAGAGCTAGCATTGCTTCATCAAGAACAAGTCATGCCAGACTAACCTCATTTTCTTTTTTGGCAGGTTTAAAAGGCTGGTAATACAGAGGAATGTTACAAATGTAATTTACTTAGATTTTAATGACATTTTTAAAAGTATTTCATGCTATTCTTTTGGAAAAGATGGGGAAAATGCAGGCTAAATGACAGTTCAATTGTGGTAATTTCGAACAGGTAGAATGACCAAATTCAACAAGTAATTATTAATGTTTTGATGTCACCTGGGAAGGAGACCTTCAGTAAAATGATCCAGGGATCTATACTTGTCCCTATGCCATATGAATTTTTTTTTTATTAATGATTGGAATGAAGGCATAGACAATCTGTTTTCACCAAGTAGTGTGGAATAATGAATAGAGAACTGAAATCAGAGTCAGGAAGACATAAGTTCCAATCTTATCTCAGACAGTATGAACTGTGTAATGTGGTAGTCATTTTATTTCTATGGGCTTCTCAAAATACAAGGATTTGACTCAGCGGCCTTTACGGTCCTTTCAAATAAGATATTTGTAAAGTGCTTAATATAGTGGCACACAGCAGGTACTTAATAAATGCTTATTCGATTTTCTGATTTCTGTTCCGGTTCTCAAACTACCATTCTTTGAAATTTGTCAATGATATGACATTCAATCAGGATCAATGTAAAATCTTATAAAGTAGTTGAATGAATCCATGACACAATAAGATAGATTTTTCTGAAAAATATTTGGGGATTTATTAGACTACAAGCAGTAATCTGTTATTCATTAATGTGATATGGCATCTAAAAGAAATAACCAAATCTTCTATTCTAATGAGGAGAGACACAACTTCCAGCTCAGGAGTGTCGTTTCCAATTCTGGATGGATAATAGTTTAGGAAGAGCATTGGTAAGTTGGGCAATGTTCGGAAAAGGGCAACTAGAATGGTAAAGGGTTTGAATCCAATTTGTATGAGCTCTAGAATGATGGAAAGAATACTCCGGGAGAAAAGAATAATTGTCTCCAAGTATCTGAAGGGTTTTTTATTTGCAAGGGGTAAGCCCAGAAGGTAACATTAGGAATAAAGGGTGGTAGTTGAAAAGAGGAAAAAGTAGATTTGATGTTAGATAAAATCTTTGTAACAATTAATTTTATCCAAAAATGGAATAAGTAACCTTGTGGAGTAGTAGATACTATCTCATTGGAATCTTCAAGCAAGGTCTGGGAGATCACTTGTTGGGTTTATTGTAGGGGTGAATGTTGTTAGGACATGGGTTGAATTAGGTGTCATTGGGGACTTGTTCCATTTCTGAATTTCCATTCCTATTTTCACTTATGAGATGATATCCCAATAATTTGAAATGCTGCTCCCACTGAACAAGTTTACTCACTTCCAAACAACCACATCATTTTCATTCAATTTATTTTCATAATACTTTAATTTAAAATCAGGGTCACACCCCCTGCCTCTTCCTCATCTGTTCACTGAGGAATAGCTAATTAAAAAGAACAAAACCCACAGAGCAATTACCATTCAAAAGAAAATCCAATTCAAAAAACATACAGCGCCTTCCTTGCTTACATGAGTCATCAGAGAAATAATTTTAGTTAATTCCAGTGAATGAACTAGTTGTGCTCTCATCCACTTTCTATAACTCCCACATATTTTGTGAAAACAGAACTTCCAAATCTCTCCTGCTCCCAAGGAAGATCGTTTAGTCATTTTTAAGAAGAGGTCCTATGCACAAGTATGAATACACTGTGACATGTTGGAATCCCTGTTTCCTGCTGCTAAGTCTTCTGCATCAGAAAAAGAGACATTGGTGTCAAAATACTTAGTTGTTAAGTCAAGACTGATTTCTGAGAATGTGGAGTAAACATTGGGATTTCATACTTTGGTGTGAATTTTGTGCCACTTTGTACTAAACTGGAGAACCTAGCCCCTTATTTTGTTATTAACATATTTAGATGGTGTTTTAGAGTTTGCAAGGTATGTTCTTCCCAATCCCTCTGCATGGTAGTCGATGCCAATATTATTAGCCTTATTATAAAATAAGGAAACCAAGGTTCTGAGAGTTTATGATTTGCTCATGATTATACAGCTAGTATTTGTAGCAAGATTCTACCCCAGTGTAGTCCTTTATCCACTTTATCACATCATCTCCCATTCCATCTGCCTGGCAGAGCTTTGATGGGTTTGCTAAGTGCCTACATATTGAATGTAAGCCTGGGCAATGGAAAATTTGATTTCTCCTCCATCACACTTTCTGAGGCACCCATAGAACCAGAGCTCATTAAGGTCTCAGTGTGAAAGATGAAAATTTATTAAATCAATTACCAGGTACAGATGGAACAACAAGACACTTTCTAACTGCAAGATCGGCTGGCATTGACACAAATATCTTTGAGTTTCTCTTTGATTTTTTACCCAATGAGCCATTAGCAATGACTGATGGTCCCAGAGAAAGCTTTCTATTCACACTGTTGTTGTTTCTCAGAGGAAATTAGAAATAAGACAATTGACAGAGTGGAGTTAGGAGGAGAAAAAAAAACACCTCAACTCTTTCATTTGTATCTGAAACACACTTGTAAAATCCTTGAAGAATGTGAATTTTTTTTGGTCTTTTAAAAGGAAAGAAGTATCTTACCTTTTCTAATTTTGGGTAGGTATGAAAGTAACATTTCCCCATATTTAAAAGCTTATACTTTCTCATAGACTTTCTTTTCTACTATTAAAGAAATAATTTTAGGGGGAAAATTAGCCCTGCATCAGCCTAGCAACTAGGCCTCCCACCTCCAGTCTCTTCCCTCCATGGTCTTTTCAGATGATCCCAAGTCAGTCCATATCCAGGTCATCTGCCTCTGACTTCTGTGTTCCTGAGCCTTCTGTAGTTCTCCAGAGGCCAGTTTCCAGACCAGACCCAACTTTCACTGGTACTTCTTGACTACACTTTTCCCTATTCCTTCCTGCTATAAGGCTTCCCAGGATATAGCATCAATCTGCCATGACTTTGGAACTCAAGGGAGAGTTGATCTAATTACCTGCCTACCTTATCAGATTGCTCCCCAACCATTAGTATTCTGTCTGAACTCATTCCTCAAAGGTTAGCATATCTCTATCCCCTCATACTTTATCCATCCCAGTGATTCTGAACTCCTGGTTGTTGATGTTTCCACACCCAGCTGCCTTCTTCTTTATTCACTTCTCCCTCAACTCTAATTCCCAAAGTCTCACTCCAAATATACCCACTTCTCCCCTGGACTCTCTGGATACCTGCTCTATAATTAATATATATTTATATTAATTACATAATTATAATTAATTATATATAAATAAATACATATTATATATAAATATATTATATATATAAATATGCATATATATAATATATATATATATAAATAAAAAATATCTTTGACTTACATCTTCTGGCTCTCATTGACTTCCTCCTGATGACCCTGAATCTCTGGGCACACTTTCTAGTAATGAGTGAATTTTCATACCTCCCTGATCCATTGTTCATAGTGGGGAGTTGGCATATTCCTTGATCACCATTTCAACTTCCAGATTCTCCCTCTCTCAGTAACAATCTCTCAATCTCTCCTTTGAGGTTCAAAATATTCAACTTTATCATTCAATCTAGATCCCTGGTAACTATTGTCTCTCTATCCTTAGGTCATTCTCTTACTCAGCAATCTCAGTGCAGGACCAAGAGCCTTTCACTCTATTCCGACTCTTATCTTCTTAGCAGGGAAATATAATATACATATTGAAACCCTCAAGTACCATAACTTCCTAGTTCTCATTCTTCTCAATTCCTATTGCCTGCTCCTCCACTCCATTTCAGTTACAGAGCTATTTATACCTTTGATCTTGGCAACACTGACAAATGCTGGACTTCCATGTTCAAATTTTTTATCTAATCACAATTCTTATTCCATCTAACCTTCTGCCTTACAACTCCTAACCCTATTCTTCATCTTCAATTTTGCTTCTAATGCCTCCATTTCCATTTCTTTTCCCAGGCCATCACCCTTTTACTGTTTACACTTTCCTCTTAGATGTTTCCATTCCTTGGTAAACCAATTTGATTCTATACTATCCTCTTTCCTAACGGTCCCTTGTCCTATATTGCCAATCATATCTTGCAAACCACAGTATTGGGTTATTCCCTCCACATGCTGCTTTTGCACCTACTCCCAATGGACTTGGAGAAATAACAAAATCATGCCGACTGGATCTACTACAAATTTATGTTACACAATCTCACCTCCTCCCAACAGAAAGGTGTTACTTTTACACCCACTTGGTTTACTGTCCCACTTACCATAGTGGCTGTTTCAGACACTTGCATCTTTCCTCAAGTGTTCCATGGCACACCTCTTCCCATTCTCTCAGTTGAGGACATTGCCTCATATTTCACTGAAAAAAAATCTAGGCTATTCACTGAGAGCTCCCTCTCCTCCCCTCCCCTCCTTTTCATCTCTCATTGCTCAGATATCTTCCCCTACTATCTTCTCCTTCACCCTTTTGTCACATGAAGAATTGCACCTTCTTCTTAAAAGGTGAACACATACATGTAACCTTGATCCCATAGTTTTTCCCACTATCTTTCTTCTCTTTCATATTTAATTTCTCTCTATCCATTGCCTCCTTTCCTGCTGCTTATAAATATGTCAATGGCTCCCTCCTCCTTTAAAAAAAAAAAAAACAAAAGCCAAAAAAAAAACCTCACCTGATACTAAGATCCTGGCTAAGTACAGTCATTTACTTCTCCTTCTCTTCCTGGCTAAATTGATTGAGAAAATGACCTATATTTATTGCCTACATTTCCTTTCCTCTCTATTGTAAACCTACAATCTGGCTCCAAGCATCATCATTCAACTGAAACTACTTTTTCTAAAGTTATCAATGATCTCTTAACGGCTCAATTTAATTAATTTTTCCCAATCCTCATCCTTCTTGACCTCTCTTGTAAACTGACACTATTGATTGTACCCTTCTTCTTCTTCTAGATACTCTCTCCTCTCTAGATTTTTATGATGCTGCTCCTCCCTGGTTTTCCTCATAGTTTCATTTATTGATTCTTCATCCATGTCACACCCATTAATCATGGTTGTACCCCACAGCTCTGCCCTGTGTCCTCTTTCTGTTCTGTTCTCACCTTGTGATTTCATCAGCTTTCATGGGTACAATTGTCTCTATGTAGATGATACTTAGCCCTAATCTCTCTCCCAAGCTCTGGTCACCAACCTCCTTTGAATATGTTGTGCTAGATGTCCTATAACCATTTCAAACTCAACATGCCCAAAGCAGATATGATTTTCTCTCCCACCACCACCCCTGGGTTCCCCTTTTCTGAACTACTTTATTATTCTCTAGTAATATGAATTACTCTTTATTACTCTACCATTCTGAGTCACCTAGACTCACAATCTGTTGTCAAGTCTTGTCATTTCTTTCTTCATAACATTTCGTGTATACATCCCCTTCTCTATACTCACTATGTCCGGATCCAAGCTCTGATCCCACTCCATGCCTGAAATATTGAAATATCCTTTTAGTTGGTCCCCCTTACACAAGACTCTCTTCACTTCAATCCTTCCTCCACTCAGTTGCCCAAGGTGATATTTTTTCTAAAGTGTAGAATATGTCATTCTACCTACCCCTGCTAAATAAACTCCAGTGGCTCCCTATTATCTTCAGAATCAAATACAAAATCCGCTGACTTTGAAAACCCTTCATAATCTGGCCCCTTCCTAAGACCTTTCTAGACTTCTTAAACTTTGTTTACTTCCATGTACTCTATGATGCAGGGACATTGGGCCTCTTATTCTTCCTTATACATGACACTATCTCCTGACTCCATGTCTTTTCATGTCCTTCATGTCTATAATGCTCTCTTTCCTCACCTCTGCCTCCTGGTTTCTCTGGATTCTTTTAAAACTCATCTCATATCCCACCTTCTGCAAAAGACTTTTCCCACCCTCTATTACTGAAGTCTTTTCTCAGAGGTTATCTCCATTTACACTGCTTGTACAAACAGCAATTTGCATATTGTTTCCCCCATTTGAGAGAGAATCTCTGGAAAGCAGAAATGGGTTTTGTTGTGGTTGCTGTTGTTTTGTTGTTTATCTTTCTTTGTGTCCTTAGGGATTAGCACATATCTGGCACAAAGTCCACAACAAATGCACATTGACTGACAAGAGGATTTATTGCATTGGATTTAAAAGTCCTTTGAATCACACCCCCCCCCCCCCAATTTGGAGAGTTCCTCCTCTGGGCTAGTTATAATTTTCTTCCATTCCAGGTTCCATCAGAATGAAAGTCAACTGCATCTTGTCAAATGGAAGGCCTAGGTTTTATGCAAAAGTGCTGGTGTTGTAATTAAACCATAATTAAAGTTGATAATTAGGTTAATTAGCTCACAGGTGGTGAAAGATTTACCCATTTTTGGTTAGCAATACTAAAGTCCCTTATATGAGATTATACTTCAAAGCAGAAATATTAACTCAAATCTTTGTTCAATCATCAAAACCTTGCAGATAACAAGATTGGAGAATAAGGGATGTTTGTCTTCAGTTCTCCTAAGTCTTATTTTTCTGTACCCAGCCACTCCCACCCCCCACCCTCCCCATAGCCACTTGGCTAATAGAAATAGTCCTAAAAGGGATGGAGACCATTTAGCCCACCCTCATCATTTTACATTTGAAGAAAATGGACATTCATTAGAAGATCTACTTCTGGGTGGATTTAGCCTTCTTGATATTTTTACAGGATCTTTTATTCTTCCTCATTGCCTGCTTCTAATTTAGGAACATACTCGGTTTAGCTGCTCACTTTCAAAGCACCCCTCCTCCTTTCTAGGTACTCTGTGTTTCACTCCACCCTCCTGCCTATTATCGTATGCTCATAAAAATATCGAATATACATCACTTACACCTTAAATGTCAATTTAGATTTTATATGCCACCAAGGTTTTTTTGTTTTGTTTTTCATTTTAAGCTTTATTTCTAATCATCTTGGGAAAGATTTTGTTCCAGTTAAAGGAAAGTCAGATATGGGAAGGAGGGTGAACTTCCCTGCTCCTATATCATATCACTACCCAAGATGGGTGGAAACCTCTTCTGGGTGGGTATGAATTATATCAGTAAAGTCAATAATTTTTTTAACCCTATTTGACATAACTCTTAGCCCTTCCTCATAAGTCTAGTATTAATAAAGTTCTCTGAGAAAGAAAATCTTGTAGAAAGGTCAACAAAAAGGTCATAAATGTAATTTCTGAATTTATTCCTTCAAGGTGCCTAAGGTGTGGCAACATGGCATAGTAGAAAGTTAGAGGAAGAACTTGGAAGTCCTGGGTTCAAGTCCTACCTTTGATACATACTGCTTGTATGACCCTGCGTAAGCTACTCTTACTATTCTAGGTAATACTTCAAGACTCAAAATTGCAAGGTCACAACCTGCATTAACAGAAGGAGTTCTGGAATTCCCTATATCAATGAAGCCACAGTCCACTCCATATTCCTATTTATTTTTTTCCAGAAAATAAAGATAGAAACATGATGTAATTCTGAAAGAAGAGAGGGAGGGCAGAAAGAAAGGGAAAGAAAGAGAAAGGAAGAAAGGAAGGAAGAAAGGAAGGGAGGAAGAAAGGAAGGAAGGCTAAAAATGTAAATAAGCTTGAAAAAACTTTATATAAATTCATATATGGTAAATCTGTAAGCTACTAATGTAATTATGGTTCTTGTTACCATTTTGAGTTTGACAGCAGAAAGTCAACCCACTCTCCCACAGTAGGTCCCTTGGTGTCACTGGCAAAGACAAACTACTTAGTGGTATAACAATACTTCGGCTCTTTTGTTTCCTTCCCTCAGGGAAGGAAGAAAAAAAGAGCAAATCCTTTATTATCTAGCCATGAGGGAAACTATGCTGTTGACACTGCAGATTCACAAGTGAGCTCTGGGCTCTTGATGCCTGTTGGAAAGCACATTATGTAAAACTAATACTGAGAAGAATTACTGGAGTGCCCATTACACACTCGACCAATCTCCAGACTGCACTGACAACAAAGAAAGCATGAAATGGTGATTGCATTGTAGACTGAGACAATATTGGGTGATTAAACAAAGAGGCTTTTATCATTTTTTTAATTTTGATTTGAATGGGTGCCATTTTTTTTCCTCTCTGAACTCTTCAAGTCAACTGCAGCAATCAGGATCTCTAAAGGGGCCCTCTCTATTTCTTGTGCTTCCTTCAATCAGCAGCTAATGTAAAAACTGCTCTGTTAAGAGATACCTTTATCCCTTTTTCATCAGATTTCTAGTTGTCATGCCATAGAAAGCTTTTCTAGATGGCCAAATGCCACTACAGCAAATGTCTAAAAATGATAAAGGTCTCAGTTCTGGTGTATCCCATACCTTAATGAGACATAGTTTCCAGTTTCTTGAAACTACCTGAAAAATGATACTAATATGGTACAATGGCTATAGCCCTGAACCAGAGGTCAGAAAGACCTGCATTCAAATACATCCTCAGATATTTAGTAGCTTGGCAAGTCACCTGACCCCTACCTGTCTCAGTTTCCTCAGATGTAAAATGAGAAAGATAATAGCACCTGCCTTTCAGGGTTGTTGTGAGGATCACATGAGATAATATTTGTAAAGTTCTTTGGGAGCTTAAAGAACTATATCAATGCTATTATTATCATTACATAATAAAATTGATTTCCCTTTAGTTAATCCCTGCTTGCCATTTTGTGCCAATTAATACATATACACATTTGAAGATTGGTTTTCTGTTCAATTTTGGCAGAGTATAATAAACTTATAGTTAAGTGAGATGAGTCATGTGCTCATTGATTTGTCCCATCAAGTTTCTATGTGATATTGGACAGCTCGTTTTGGATACCTTCTCTTTGCCATTAGATTATTAGGCCTATAGCTTGATAATATTTTACTACTCACCTATTATGGTACTGTAAAAATCATCTTTGTAAAAACAGTTTGAGAACTCTGGACACAATATGCAACTCAACATAGAAAGAGATCATTATTATTTAGCATTTATAAAAATCAAGTAAAGTTTCATAGAGATTTTTCAACAAAGCAATACTTTTCAGAATCAATATTTGAGACATGACTAATGGACTAAAAAAAAATTTTTTTTTTAATGAAGGGCTGTACTACTGTGACTAGAACATTGTCCTGAGATGGATGTTTCCTATAAGACTAAATAAGAACTATTAGTGGGGAAAAATAGATAAATCATATTTTGTTATCCACTGATTGATGACTGACATCTATGTCCAATATCAGATTATCAGCTCCTTGGGGACAGTGACTGCTTTGTAAGAGCACTGGACAGGAATTTAGGACATCTGGACTTTAGTTTTGCTTCTGCTACTAGTTATTTGACCTTGGGCAAATATCTTCAACTTTCTAGGCCTCAGTTTCTTCATCTGTAAAACATGGTCATTGGACTAGATGATTTTCTCTTTCCAATGCCTAGCTGAGTATACTACACAGAAATAACACTCAGCCAATGCTCTTGTTTCAGTGATGATATTCAGACATTCAACTGGAATGATAACAGTATGGAAACTTGTTTTTGAGGCTTGAAACATAAGGTTTTGGTCACACTGTATATTACAAATTCACTTCACAGAGACTAATCTTATGGTCTATGTATTACCTGTTACTAGCATTGAGTAAATGTTAAAAAGTAATTACAACTTTTATAATTTTTGATTCTATGGATTTATCTATCCCAGAAATAGGAGACTGTATAATGAATGTCCAAGTGGGAAATATACCAGAGCACAATTAAAAGCTACACATTCATATGGTATGGCACACACCACTGATTTACCTGAATTATCTAGCATGGATTGGAATCTCATGCTATACCACTTTATAGTAATTCTTAGTAGTTAATTGCCTTCAGAATAATTATCTTTCATCACCCATTAGGAGTTCTCCCACAAAATTGTGTCAGCTAAGAATGTGGTTCAACTTGCTTAGTTAATAGAGTTCCAAAACATGACTCTGCTGACCTTTCCATAGATGGTTTTTCTTCTGTCTTCACAGATACCTATCTAATATTTTCCTTAGCTTGGGAAATCAAACCCAAACTAATTGTCCTCCTCAAAACTCTGAAAACTCTTTCAAAGAGACAAGTAAAATGCAGAAGACTAACTTGCTGGAGAGGAAGGCAAAGTCTTATGGAGAACATTATTTTCTTGGGAGCAGAGGACTGTGGGATTTGTGGTATTCTTTTCCATTTCTGGGTTCTGCTGTCCATCTAGACCCCACCACTCTTGCCCCTTCGTCTTCTTCTTCTCCTGACTCATACTCCTCATCCACTGCATGAAACTGTGGCTTTGGCATTAAAGGTGGCCTTACTCTGCTCATTTGGTCTCCTCTGGCAGCCCTTCTTTGACCACCCAAGTTTAAAGATCTCCCCCCTCTACGCAACCTCTCCATCGGAATCATCTCTGGCTGCTGTCGTCTCTCTTGAAGTGACCCTGTTCGAGGATGTGGTTTAAAAGTAACAGGGAAGACTGAATCACTGCTGTCATCATCTAAAGAACAAAAACAAACAAACAAACAAAAATTGAAACGAGTAAGGAGCAAAGAGCAAGGTATTCTTCTCAGAAGGTCCTGATATTCCTGGTTAGGACATTTACATTAGGCAAGTTACTTGTGGTTTTCATTGCCCACGACTTTCTCTTCAGTATAATTACCTTCATTTTCAGTTCTCAAAGGGAAAAATCTAACACATTTGCGATTTTTAAAATAAATACCCCCCAAATTTCCCATCTGTTTTCTACCAACCTACTCTCTCCTATATTGGTATATTTCTCCTACAGAAATTCTTATTTCCCTGTATTAGTAGATGAGTGACTGATTTAATTACTTAATTAATGCTTATAAAGTACTTTGTTTCTAAATAACAATACAAACACTAGTGACATCATAGTGTTAGGAAACGATTTACAATTCATCAAAATGCATAATTGAAAACCAGAAAATTAAATGTGATTGTGAACAGAAAACTTAGTATTCTGATAACATTCTTTTTTTAAAGCTTTCAGTTGTTTTTCAGTCATGTCCAACTCTTCAAGACCCCATTTGGGATTTTCTTGGCAAAGTATTGGAGTGGTTTGCCATTTCCCTCTCTAGCTCATTTTACAGATGAGGAAACTGAGATAAACAGGATTAAGTGACTTGTCCAGGGTCGCACAGCTAGGAAGTATCTGAGTCAAGATTTGAACTTAGGAAGATGAGCCTGACTCCAGGTCCAACACTCTATCCACTATGCTACATAGCTATAAATAATTTTAAGCTCAATTCTGTGAATTTCACCACCCTTAACTTGTAAAGACAGATAGATGTTGCAGTGGATAGAACAATGAACCTTGATGCACAAAGACTCAAGTTTAAATCTAGCCTCAGAGACTTAATTGCTGTGTGACCCCAGGAAAGCCACTTAACCTCCTTTCCTCTCACAGTTGATGATACTGGCTACCTGCCAGAGTTTTATAAAGATAAAACAAAATGACATAATGTAAAGTGCTTTGCAAGTCTTGTTTTTGTGTTAGTGCAGTAGTTAGCCTGTTTGCAAACAAAAAGAGGAGATAATAACTAAAAAGTTATTGAGGAATTTGATATAAATCTTTCTATTGAAAAATGTCATTGACATGTTTTCAGCATCCAGTTTTCAAGGTGATGAGTGGAAATCGGGTACTTCATCATGAAATGGAGTGGCTGACATTACCCAGGTCTCATTCTTCTCATATTGTACTTACATTTGATATAGCCTGCTTCTCTACTAGCCAATTCAGGTTTATTTTAAAGGAAGTACCATTTAAATATCCATTTAATAGCCTCCTTTTAATATCAATCTTCTATTGGTGTTTTATGTTTCCAATACATGGAATGCAATACTTTCCAATAAATTGAGAGTGAGTATTATACAGAGAGCATATGGAAAGGTGTATGGTGGGTGAAAGGAAGCTGCCCCTTTGTGAAACAAGGGAAGAATTTAGAAGAAGAGCTTATCTAAAAGATGTCATCAGGAATGTGTGATAGAAAAAGATGAATGATTGTTATGTGCCGAGGGTGAGGGATAACAAGGAAGATAGCTTGAGCCATCAAATGGCAGATGAAAGGAAGGTTTTCATTATGATGAGTGCTAAACTTGTGGGAGGACATGGACCAGAGGTCATCATGGATAACATATGGTCTGTATCGTCAGAGGGAGTATTCAAGTCAGTGACATTGTGGGTCCCCTTGAGCACTATTATAAATGGTAACATTCATATATCCTGAAGGTGCTGAGGAAACAATTTCTAATCCAAAAATCCTTCTGAGGAGTTTGGATCATTTGAGCTTTCTATACCTGCACGGTATTTTACCAGATAGAAATAAGTACATGCTTCCCAAAGATTTCATACTAAACTATGTTGAAATGCTTTAAAATTCAGTTTCTTATATTCTTTGAAATTTTAGAATTAAAAAAATAAACAAATAGAAAAGAAACCAGGTCACAAAAAGCATATCTATGAAGACTGCCAAACAATTTTATCTTCAACTGTCTCTAAGAATTTGAAAAAAATACTTTTCTATCAACTTTAGGTTGGGGTGTGTGTGTGTGTGTGTGTGTGTGTGTGTGTGTGTGTGTGTTTTGTTAGAAGAGAAGCTATTAAAATTTGTAGATTTTACGAGATTAAAAAAAAAAAACTAAAACATTGT
The DNA here is from genome assembly GCF_028583685.1 of Petaurus breviceps papuanus. Lineage (NCBI taxonomy): Eukaryota > Metazoa > Chordata > Mammalia > Diprotodontia > Petauridae > Petaurus > Petaurus breviceps. The sequence goes on along the minus strand of NW_027185884.1, from coordinate 234,336 downwards.
GTTAGGAAGCCCATGGATTATTTTCATAAAAGTAAAACGACTTTTAAAAATTTCAGTAGTTTGAAATATACAAAATTTCAAAGACCTCTAAGATGGGTCTTTTTCATTCTTTGGAGGAAGAAAAGCAAGCAGAAAAATTACCTGTAAAAACACCAGTCCCTGTTTCTCTGTTTGCTGAATGAGGGTTGCTATAAGGGAAGGAGAGGTAGCGAATATTCTTGATGCCACTCTATATGGAACAAGAGAAAATTAAACGATAGGCTATTTGGTAGAGATGGAGCTTCAGAAAGTAAATGAAATTAGATAACACACACACACACACACATTATAATGATTCCATTTTAATCCACTGACTTTTAGCCATTTTAAATAGTTTAACATATTTATTGAGCACCTATTTCATACAAGGCACCATGATAGTTGCTGAAGGAGATTCAAATATGAATGAAAGAAACAACCATTTATTATGTGTTAGTCACTGTGCTAAGTGCTTAACAAATATTGTCTCATTCAATCTTCACAACTATCCTGAGAAATAGATGCTATGATTTTTTTTACCATTGAGTAAACTGAGGCAAAGAGGTTAAGTGACTTGTCTAGGGCCACACAGCTAGTCTGTTTCTGAGGCCAGATTTGAGCTCAGATCTTCCTGATTCCAGGCTCATAGTCTAGATTTAAAGTAAAGAACCTGGGTTCAAATCCTACCCCCTCCTATTTGCTACCTGTGTGGCATTGAAAAGGAACTAACCTCTCAGGACCCTAATTTCCTATCTTTAAAATGAGGAGATTGGCCTAGCTAGCATCTGTGGATCCTTCCAGATACAAATAGGTGACTCATGGATGCTCAGAAGAGGGAGAGATCACATCTTTTTGGGAGGTCAAAGGTTTCATGGAAACAGTAAAATTGTATATGTGCCTTGAAAGATGAATGGGATTTTGATGTTATTCCAGATGAAGGCAGCAAAATGGCCAATATCATGGAAGCAGAAAAAAAAGAGGGCATACTTGAAGAACATCAAATAGTTGAGTCTGGATGGAATTTCATATATGTATAGGACAATAGTGAGAGATAGAGCAGAAAAAAAGTATTTAGAGACATATCACAGCCTTAAGTGACAGTCAGTAGTCTGTCTTTTAATAAACAAGCAGTGGGGAACCATTGATGAGGAACCATTCCTTGGAATCATGGAAATGACGGATGAAAGTTGTGCTTTGTTTCAGAAAGGTAAAGGTAAGAAAGGTAAAAAAGAAGTGCTTTTTTTTCTTTCTAATGTATTTAAGTTCCAGTGTTTAAGTTGATGATATATTTTTGCTTCTTTTCCCTATTCTGTATTTGTGTTCTGGTGTTTGAGTCGAAAATAAAATTTTGAAGAAAAAAAAAAAGAAAGGTAAAATACTTGAGTCTTTAATGGTACCCATTCCTACTCTACCTGGTCACTCTAGCTTATGATGAATGTTCAAAGACCGTTCACTTAAATGCCAAGAGCTCTGGAAACAAATTCAAAGCTCTATGGAACCCCTCTAGATATTTGGTAGTAGATCAAGGTCCACACCAGATCATAATTCTACTCTATGGTACAAGAATAGGATCTACTCCAGATCACACTTTGACCTTCTCTGGGAGAGACAATAAGGAAATTGGCTTGGGTGTAATTTTGTATGAAGAATTCAGATTCACTGTGAGAGAACCCATAAGAAAGATGCAGCTGCTCATGTATAAAACTAATCCATTTTAACTTGGGATGAGTGTAAGCCTTTAAGACTCATGCCCTTATGTTGTATCTACCATGGAGAGGGAGCCAAAGCCAGTCACCTAATTCCAAGGCATGATAATTATAGCAAAACCAGTTTTTGCCTAATTAGTTAATACATATTCCTTCTAGGGCCTAATCTTCTGCTTTATAGATGACTCTCACCCAGTTTCATGTTAAGGGCTTAAATCATTAATAATTTTAATGGGTATTAAATGCAGTAATTGAAAAAAAAAAACAGTAATTCACATAATCCTCAAGCAGAAAAACTTGCCTGTGTCTATCCTAAGGAGTCACTGGTATCAACCTAGCCCAGTGGGTTGGTAGGACTTCAATAGGGTCTTTTGGAAAACTGAATCAATTCCAGAATGCCATAGGCCTTCCAGAAGAATCCTGACTTGGAATGTATTGGTTATTGGTACCTCAGTCCTAATATATAGTGGAAAGATCACATCACATATAAAATTCTTCGGCAAATGCAACATTTGGTCTGGGTAGACATGCTCCTGAAGCCTGTAGGAAGGGAGAGGAGACTGCTATGATATTCAGCACCCTAGTTTTTTTTTTTAGAAGTTCCATACCAGGGGCGTGTAGGTGGTACAGTGAATAGAGTATGGGCCCTAGAGTCAGGAGGACCTGAGTTCAAATCTGCCCTCAGACACTTAATACTTACTAGCCCAATGACCTCGGGCAAGTCACTTAACCCCAATTGCCTTGCCTTCCCCCCCCCCTCCAAAAAGAAAAAAAAAAAAGACCTTCCAGACCCAAAAAATAAAATAAAATTAATGATTTATGTTAAGGTAAAAATTCATTTCAAGGGTCTTAAGTTTTATAATTTACAGAAAAGGGTTTATAATGATAGGTGCTCAATAAATATTGGCAAAAAAAATGAAAGAATATATGAATGAATTTTTCTACTCCAAGTAAGTAAATGACAACGTTTACCGGCTTTCCCCAAGGCAGGCTGTTGCCTTTCCTTAGACTTTCCCTGAAGGTATGTTGGCGGCGAATTAGAATTTCCTTTGCTTGTTTCTCACTTGTTTCTGTTCTCAGGTTATACTTATTGTAGGACAGGGTCTGAAATGAGAATGGAATTATAGACACACGCTCACTTTGTAAACATTTTCAGTGTAGCTTTCAACTATAGGCAAAATAATGAATTTGAATAAGTTCATTTTTCTTGACTCTCCTTTTCCCCTTTTCAATAAACTCACCCAGATATCTGGTGCATATGTTGCCCCCTGGCTACCTAAGATCTCATCTAAATGTACTTTCCTTAAATAGAGACCCATGTACTTGAGATCCTTTCTTCCCCCTTCAACCTAACCTACCATATGTTCTAGTTCCTCAGAGATTTTCTGGTAACCATATAACTAATCCGATAAACAACTTGGGATCGATGTGATCTTCAGTGACAGCAACTTAATGCACTATCATTCCCAGCATAACTTCATTGAGTTGCATTTTAACAGATGCTATCAAAGCCTCAACCTAAAAGAAAACTCATTTAGTCCTTTTAAAAGTGTCTGACTCTTTGTGACTCCATTTGGGGCTTTCTTGGCAGAGATACTGGAGTGTTTTGCCATTTCCAGCTCATTTTACAGATGAAAAAATTGAAGAAAACAGTGTTAAGTGACCTACCCAGGGTCACACAGCTAGTAGTTGTCTGATGCCTGATTTGAACTCAGGAAGACAAATCTTCCTGACTCTAGGCTCAATTCTCTGCACCATCTAGCTACCCTAAAAGAAAATTACTGTTTGGAATTTCTGTTTCTAGGGTCTGCTAGGGAGAGATAATTGGGTGAGGGTAGTGAAGGGCAGAAATGTCTTTCATTGTTCCTCTGATCTATCTCATACAACCTTGGATATTTCTCACTTCCTGTATTGATGTGCAGGAAATATGTTTCTTCCTGCTTTCTGGTCTCATAAATATATAGTGCATACTCAAAGTTTTGGAATTGACATTATATGATGTTATAGAGACATCAGACATTTTGACTAAACAAAATATCTACATTTCAGTCATGTACAATGGATTTTTTTTTTATCACGGTCTTTGAAGTATAGCATTATGCATCTACAACACCAAGGTCATATTGGCCCATAATCCAAGAGAAACATTTGGGACATGTATCATCTACCACAGTCTAAGGGTCCGGCATACGGAGCCATAAGGACAAGACTTTTTACATTTTTTACTGACTTTCTCTTCCTTCTGTTCCAGCCTTTTGAAGCTGAAAAATTCATCTGAAGATATTGCTATGAAAATGCTAGGAGTGACCCGACTGTTCAAAGTCACACCAGTGACTGAACAAGTCAACCACTGATTCACATCTAAAGGCTGAACTAATGTCAGAGCCCAGTGGCTCCACCTGGAGGACAAGATTCTTCATGTTAATACAGTACTGTTCAAATCTGCCATGTTATTTAGAGCAGTGGGGCATCACTCCAATCTAATCTCTCCTGAGACCCAGAAGGACTTCCCCTATTCCTCACAGAAACAAAAACAAAGAGAGAAAATAATGCCTTCTCACCCTCCAGAGACTAGTTATGTTCCAGTCCATCCCTTGCAATTCCCCATCACATTGAAAACGCAGGATAGGCTAAGGAAGAATCTACCCCAAATCCCTAGACAGAGCAAGTATGATTGTAGCTTCTGTGGTTCAGAAAACTTTGGGAGGAGAGTTCAATTGCAGGAAGGATCGATAGAACTAACTTACAGTAGAATGGCCCTCAGGGATTTAATGAGAACGCTGAGCTCATCTCAGATCTGCATGGTGTGACCCTGAAGTCTTAAACTAAACCAGCCACTCCTAAACTAAGAACTTCTTGGATTCTCGGAGTTTCTTTTTCCTTGGAGATAACATAAGTCTAAGCTAGACTTCCAGGTCCTGGAGATAGACAACAATAGACCATTCTCTGGCCATCCTAGCTGTGACTTTTACCCTTTGGTTTGGCTCAAAACTAAACCACTCTCCACATATGGAAAGAAATTAAGAGCTATTACCATGACTAAAACTATAACAACTACTATAAGAATTTATATGGTGCTAGAAGATTTAAAAAATGCTTTAAAAATATTTTCTCATTTTATTCCCCACAAAATTAGCAGACTGTTATCTGACCAGAGAGCACTTAACCACTCATTTGAGATTAGCTATGAAATTATTTTTCTATTACGCTTGGCTCAGTCTACCTACTATCAATTAGTTTATGCAAACAATACAGACAGGGCCCAACATAGTGCCTGGCACATTGGACTTAGCCTCTGATTTACAGCACTTAGAAGAGTGCCTAGCAGATAGAAGACATTATTGGTGCAGGGAACTTTCAATGAGGAAATTTTTTCTATTAATGCTGATCAACACTTCCCCTTCAACTTATAGCCTTATAAAGTTGCTTGGAGGGAATTAACATGACTTAGGGGAGAATATAGCTGAGGGAGGATTTGAACCCATATCTTCCTGACCTTAAGGCCAGCTCTTAAGTTCCTATACCATGCTGACACAGTAGGCACTAATACATGTTTACTGACTGATTTATTAATTATAGACATGAAGACTGGAGCTGTGATTTCATTGGTAAAAGAAATTCACTCTGCCAATGTGGGTTGGCCCTTTCTCTGCACCCTATAGCCTTAGAGGCACTGAAAACTTAAGTGACTTGTTCAGGGTCAGAAAACCATATTGTGTGAGAAGGTCTAGAACCTTCCTGGTTCTGAGGTTATCTCTCTACCCTTATGGCTATAACATAGAAAAAAAAACAAAAAAAACAAACAAACCACGACCACTTATTCTTTAAGTAGGTACAGACTCCTTCATGGACTTATACCCCCTTAATCAGCTATTTTTGTGAAGCATTATTACTCTTCATTTAAGCATTTATCCTGATATAATTGGAAAAAGAATAGGACGAGGAAACTGAAGAACAGAATTGTAGGCCCAGCTTAGCCACTCAAGAGTTGTGAGATCTTGGTCAAGTCATTTAATCTCTTTTGGCTTCAGTTTCTTCATCTGTGAAACGAGAGGGTTAGACCAGAGTATCTCTCAGATTCTGTCCAGAGCTAGGCATTTAGGCACAAATAGCCAAGTGGCAAACACTGAATCAGTTTGAGTCAATCCCAAAGAAGACAAAGAGAATCAGCGATGAGAAAAGTCAGGAATTTTCTAAGCTATACTTAGGCTAACCAAAAGAACCATTTTTTAGTCTTGTGCATCTTCATTTATTTATTTATTTATTTTGTGGGTCCATGGATGTAAGCAGGAGGAAGGCCTGATAGTTCCATACAGAGGGAATAGAGCTCTCAAGCTAGGGTAGCCTGACCCCTAGAGTAAGATATTGGATCTGCTTTTTCTTTTATGTTGTAGAGTTCATCTCCCTGGCAAAACAAACCAAAAAAACAAAACCCCAGCAACAACAAGACCAGCAAAAAGACCCACCACAAATTTCTAGCTCTGGGCACTGCCCTTTCCTCTGTACATCTCCTTTTCTTACCTAAGGGGAATGAAATGGTTTAGCTGAGCTTAGATGAAAAGGAAATAAGCCAACCAAATGCAATGATTCAATTGACAAGACTAAAGCCTTGTCACAAAAGCCCAGAAGGACTGGTACACACCCTTTGTCGAACTTGGTACATGTTGTGTGTCAGAATGTCCCGCATGGATTCCACATCCTCAGGGGAAAGTCTTTTGGTTCCTTGAATTCTCTGTGCCCTGTATGTATCAGGGGAGGAAAGGCAGGCATTATTCTGCTAAGTAAAAACAACAGCTGGAAAAATGGTTCACCACTTTACCAAGATTGGTATCTCCAAAAAAGTCATGTAGGAAAAACCACTGCAATACCCTAGATTTACACAGTATTAGAACAATACTGGCATTCTCCCAAGCTTAAAGTTGACCACTTAAGAAGGAGCCATATTTAATTCAATCCAATTTATCTTGATGGCTTGAGGGAATATTATAGTAACTCCTGAATTACCTCCTCTCATGCCTAATAAGATATGTCTGATGCTACACACAGGAAAGATGATCTGGAACAAAACTTAAATAAAATGAAATGAAAACTAATAATAAAAAGTAATGTCTAGTGCAACTTAACTGAATCAAAATTTATGTTAGTAAAAATAACAACAAAACAGTTAACTAGGAGTTTAAGCAAAGCTGTTACTCTAACATGCACTTCTTATCCAAAAGGGAATTATATCTGTCTTAAGGAGGATGTGAACGTTATCTGAAATGCAATGCATGCACTGAGAGAATCTGACTTAAAGTGCATAATAGGAAAGGTTTATATGTTGCTTTCTTTGCTTCTTTTCATTTATACCCCAAACTTATAATAGAAAGTTAATCTATGTTTCTAATATTATGTACATATAAATTTACTTCCAAATGAATTTGGGTTCGACCTGCAGTTTTATTGGTGTAGGAAACTGTTACAGTGACAACCACCCCACCAACTCCCCTCAGCAACAATTCAGCAGCCTGTATATAGTCTTGGAGACTGCCTAGGGTCTTAAGAGATTGATTGACTTGCCCATAGCCAGTGGGTGACAAAGTCAGAACCTGAACCCAAATCTTCCTAACTCAAAGGTCACCTCTTTTTCCTCTACAGCACTTTATCTACTCACCACTAATTTTACTCTCTGAAGTATTCATTTCTCATATGGGTATTCTATAAAATCATATGTGTGGCATTTTATTTTTAAGTACGACTTATTTTTGTGTGATCAGGGAGCAGAATTTTGATCCCTGATTCATAGGGGAGATTTCTTGTTCCACTTTCAGACAAAGAACTCAGTGGGAGTCCTACAGAAAGAATGGCTGTGGAACACACACACAACAGAGAGAATGCTAGTGCCTAACAGATATACAGTGTGATTTAGGTTGGGGTGGGTGGGGAAGGACATTTTGCTCACTATTTATTGAAAAAGATCACACTAGCGAGCAGCCATGTAGAACATTATAATAAAAAGCTGCTGGTTTACATGGTGCTGGCCCTATCTTTTCCCATGTCACACTATCTCCCCATTCTAATAGGAAAATTATACTGGCACCAGATGATTTGTTTCTAGTTTGGGGAATTTTATCAGAATGAGAGGTATTAGGGGGAAGGGAAAGTTATTCTCTACTGATAGTGGTTAGATGTACAATCAATTCTAAGTTACCCCTGAAATTGATTATTGATGTCATTTATATAAAATGGTTCAATTACTGGAGGTGTAAAAGGTATAATGTTTTAACATTTCAGACAGTTAAAATGTATTTTTCATATCCTTTCAATACTAATAATAATATAAATAAAGGAGAAAAATTTGTCCATATAGTCCTTATTACTTCAGAGATTTATTTAGGGTCCTGAGTCCCATACTAATACCCAATACTAATATACACACTGAGCCCTTGCCCAAAGAAAGATTCATATAGCAAAAATCAAACTAAGTAACTTCCTCATTTTTACATCCAACCTACAATAATTTTAAAACTGTGGTTGAAAGCCCTACAAATGTTGGTACTAACAATACAGGAAAAAGCCACATCCGCCATTTACTAATCCTTTGAGTTCAAAGGAGTTTCTTAAACCCCTCAACTTCCTCATTTGAATATGGGAATGAGAATACCTGTCCTATTTATCTTATAGAATTATCAGGTTACAATGAGATGATAGTATAGGTTTGCAAAGTACTTGATATGCATCTAATCTGATGCACATGAAAGTGCATTGAAAACTATAGCACACTATAGAAACACAAGGAATTATTATTACTATTAATATTATTATTCTCTGGTTTTCTAGGCATCAAACTCTTACTAAGAGTATCAGAAACTAGAACAATAAACAAATTCTTGGGGGAAAATACCACTCTGAACAAAAGTTACTGGAAGAGTGGTGTATGCAAGTTAGTATTTGGCATTGTAAGTCCAATAGAGTGTTAGTATTTAAGAAGAGGCTTCAGTCCACATGCTTCTTTCCTAACATTGTATAAAGGTTTGTTTGTTCAGAGGTCAGCTGCCTTGATCTCAACAGAGGAATTCCTTTTCGCTAGGCTTCTTAGGAGTTTCCATAAGATCAAACAGTTGCCTTCTAAATACAGAAACTGTCATCATAGGGTAATTTCTTCTTACTCTCTTTTTCTATTACATCTAAATTTTGTTTTTTAAGTTCCACAGGTCAATTAGTTCAGAAAAGAAAGTGAAAAAAAAAGTAAAAAGAAAATCTTTACCAGGTAGACTCTTGCTGACCCTTAATCATTGCCTAAGGGGGCTGTAATAGAAATAACTGACTCCAGCAGATAGGTCCTTTGAACACAAAGGAAGTTTATATTTTGCCTTGAGGGAAGAAAGTCTGGGGATTGAGAGCTATGCCTTTAAATAGTCAAGCTCCAAAATATTTTAACCACATGACAAGCTGATTTTCATTGAGATAAGTGAGACTCACACACCCAAAACAAGTTCTGAGGGAGTAATAAGGGAAGCCAAGTCCTCCTCACTTTCTAACTCAGACACACTTCCATTAAGCATTTCCAAAACTATGATTAAAAGCCATATAACTGCTGGCAGTAATAATTCAGACTAATCCACACATGTGTTTATACAAAAAGTGATGATTTCTTCCACAACGCAGCTTAATTCTTGTTCAAGACTATGGAAGATTCACCTTCACTAAAACCTTATTCTACTATTTCTTGGTACTTGGTCATGGTGTGGGGGTGACCTAATTCCTTAAAGTTCACAACAGAGTAAAGCCTAACCTTTAGTGAGCTCTTACAAGATGGAAAGGCTTCGATAGTAGGCCCATAATAAACTATAGACCTGTCATTCAAAGACTGCCTTGAGTTTGGAGTGGTTCATCACTAGAAGTTTAGCCTTCAGTTCATCCTCAGGCAATGTGCTGTAGTGGATAGAAAACTGTCCTCATAATTAGGAAGTCTCAGGTTCAAATCTTGCCTCTGACCCTAACTTGCCGTGGGCTTAATGTCACCATACCCAGGACAATTCTTTAATGAGACTATAAATTGCAGAGCAGGGGCTGATCTACATTGGTAGAGGGAGTTTCTTTCCTGAAGTTCCTTATACCAGTGAAAATTACAAATCCAGAACAAAAACAAAAAACAAACAACCCTCCCCCCTCAAAAAAAAAAATAACCCAAACTCATAAAACCACTGAAGGTATAAAATGATGGAATTATTCACACTGCTGAAATGATAGATATTTCAAAATAATGCAAAACCCATAGGATCATCGACTGTATTTTAAAACTGGAAGGGACCTTCAGTTTTAACTAATTAGTTTTAACTAATTCAGCCCCCTCATTTCACAAATGAGTAACCTTAAAGCCACCCAAGAAATAAGTGGCACATAATGTATTCAAATGCAGATCTTCTGAATCCAAATTCAGTCCTATCTCCATTACACAAAACATACAAGAATGGTGGTGATGATATAATTTTATCTAAACAGAAGGGAGTTATCCTGGAGTTAAATGATAGAGACTTCAGTGTCATTTCTTTTGATTTTCATTGCTAATTCTTCTCTCAAGTGGCTTTCTTAATCTAATGGTGATCTCTAGCTTCCAAAGAAGCCATGATGAGGGGGGATGCTTTTAATACTACACTTCCAGCTTCATCTGTCACTATTTCTCACCACTCCATGTACCAGCCTAACAGGACTACTTTCTATGACTTGCTGGCCACTTATGCTTCCTCATCTCTGCATACTGGCCCATACTATTCCCCATTCCTGGAATGCCTTCAATTTTGATTTCCTCCATCTTTGATCATTGAAATCCAATTCATCTTTCCGATACCCTGCAAAAGGAACATCTAAAAATTCCTTCTTGATCGCTTTCTTTTGGACTTGCGAGTAAAAAAATTATCTTTTCTTACTTGGAAACATCATAGCATTTTATTCCCATTTCCTTTATGTACTTTGCATGCTCTGTTTTACACTCTAGTTACTTACGTGTGTCATATCATCACTACTAAATTATCAACTCCAAATAGGGGCAGAGATACATACTTGATATCTCCTCCCATGAAGTACCTAGAATAGCACTCTGCACAAAGCAGGTGCTTAATCAAGAATGTTGAATTAAATGGACCCATAAATAATTGTTATTTCAACCTAAGATGCTAGAAAGTAAATCAAGCACCTTTGGGAGTTTCATTACCTCTTAGAGGAATTCATGCAGTGATTTATTAATTGGTAGGATAATGGCCCAAAATAAAAGTTAATGTCACTTTCAAATCTTTCTAGTTTACTCTTAGTCAGTTACATATACTGGTAAAGTCAGATTTAAGAAGCCCCATAGTAAAAGATCTTTCCTTCATGAGGAATTGGAAAGATTACATTGATTTGTTTCATATTCCCATATTCTTTTTCATCCATATTCCAGTCTTCCCTTATGATAAAATGGAAAATAATGCTGGATCCAGAATGAGAGAGTCTGGTTCCAAGCCCACCTCTAACACTTAGTACCTGTATAACCTTGGCAAATCAGGTGAACTCAGTGGCATGAAAGGGAGAACACTTTTTCTCCATTTGAGAGTGTTAGACTAGATGGTTTCTGAGGTCCCACCGTCTTACCATATTTCCTCAATAATTTCTACTCACCAGAAATACTGCACATGGCTCCAAACTTCCCTATAGACTCATACAGAATATGCCTTTAAACACAGCTCTAAATGCGCTTGGAATCACATGATTTTCCATATATGACCCACCAAGTATTATATGTTTCCCACTTCCTCATTATTTTACCTCTCCAACCCCATGAGGGGGCTCCATCCATTCCATTTCATAAAACCTTGGTCAGCACCGGTGAAAGCGGATCAATGGGGATACAATAGAGGCAAAGAAGCAATGAGTAGAAACTACAGGAATAGCCACTGCCTGACAAGAGCACGGAGCTTTCAGAGAAAACAGATCAATAGGCAGGGGGACACAGCTACTTGTGTAAGATATAGATTGTAATTTTACTAAGATGTCATGGATTTTTCCATAGGTTAACTTCTGCTTAGCGGGTATTTGCTATTTATATATTTATATATATATTTTATATACAATATAAAAAATAAAAGATGATATGCACAGGTGAGCTTCTAAATGGGAGGTGTGTTCCTCAAGCTCCCATCTCAGAGGGAGCCTGGCACATCACCCCCAGGCTCCTAACTTAACCCCTCTGTGCTCGTTTTCTCATTTGCAACACAATGGGGCAGGCTTTGGTATCTAAAGTCCCTTCCAGCTCCAAAGCTGTGGAAGGAATTATCATTATCAATATTATTACTATTGATAAATCATTATCTTTAATTGAAATTCAATGATTCAGTCACCATTGAATTCTGGCATACATTTCCTAGATTGAGAAATGGAATTTACTTACTGGAGGGGAATCATAAAGGCTGTGGTACTTAAAATCCCAGTCTCCACCATCTCAATAGCTTGTTTCATTTCCAGCTTCTTATACAATGAAACAATGCTCGATTTGGGTTGATTCTCTCGGATCAAAATTTTCCGTAAGTATTTATGGTCAAACTTCTTAAACCTGAAAATGAAAAACAATTTTTCAAAAACCAGTGAGTGAGTGAGTGTGTGTGTGTGTGTGTGTGTGTG
>NW_027185884.1:133629-221577 GCF_028583685.1 Petaurus breviceps papuanus | reverse complement strand
AGAGAGAGAGAGACAGAGAGAGAGAGAGAGAGAGACAGAGAGAGAGAGAGAGAAAGGCATCATCAGCATCACTTATTCCTGCTTTTTAAAACACTGACACTGAGAAAAGACCTGGAATCATAGCTGTCTTAGCCTTTTAACAACAATCCCTTCCCATCACCCACAAATGGTGCATTTTTAAATGAAGAAAAGAAAGAAGGAAATGATGGCCCACTGGCCTGCATATTTGGAAATCAACTAGACAAAGGGAAGGGACAAGCTGCAATCAGGGCAAAAACTGGGAGTGAGTGGGGAATGGGGGAGGCATAGCATAGCTCAGCTTCAATTGTAAGAAAAGAAATGAGGGTGGTTTGAAGCTTTTGAACAAATGTTCTATTCTAATAGTACATAACAGCGGCAGCTGCACTTACAGTAATACTGGCCTATTCAGCCAGACACCAATAAGTTTAAATGGCCTGGTAGTTACAGTAGTTTTGCCCCATTATGTTGCAGATAATTTTGAATCCTGCCAATTAAGAAACAAAACAAAACAAAACAAAAATTCTAAAAACATATGTCCTGACAGTCTGAATGACAGAGAGATTGAATAGGCTGCACGCTGATTTGGTGCTGATTATTATACTGCACCCCTTGCCCATTATAGACTGAGCCTCACATCAAGCATGTGGTCCAGTTTGCACTCTGGTATGTTTAAGTGACAGTTATCAATCTTTCTGATAATTTTCTATTCAAAGGGCAGCTTATATGCCTCCTTTCTTTTCCAGAAGAGGGCCCAACTTTATGTGATTATAGGGTTACAGAATTAAAACTGGAAGGAACCTCAGATACCATCTGCTATCCCCTCCACCCCCTATTTTATCAACGAGGGAACTGAGACCCAGAAAGATTAAATGATTAGTCAAAGTCATACAGCCGGTCAGAGACAGGATTTCAACCTAGATCCTCTGACTCCAGAACCAGTCTTCTTGAAGATTTCTAATGCAGATGGACCCACTGAGGCAGCTCATTCTGTCTCTGCAGAGTCTAATCATTAGGAAGTTTTTCCTAATATCAAGCTTAAATTTCCCTTTTTGTAATTTCTACGAACCATTGCTCCTAGGTTCGCTCTCCGGGACCAAACAGACCAGATTAATTAGTGACCTACAAAAAAAATTTTCATCTAGAAATCCCTAGGAGGCTACCACAATCAACCCCAGAACATTACCCACCCAAAAGACTAGAGTTTGGTATGCATGGCCACCACCGCACCATAGCTATTCATAGCTAAAGTTGTGGTCTCCTTCTTGGCATCCCAGGAGGGAAAGAGGTCACAGGAAAGGTCTGAAAAGCTGACAAAGTGACTCGCTCCAATCATTTGAGCCTGCATTTTGCTAAAGCCATCACTAAATGGCTATATTTTTAAACTCCATAACTCTAAGTTTCATCCTATTCTCTAGGAAATAGTATTCTGAAATGAGTTTATTCAGATAATGAGATCTGAAAATGGGATAGTGTGGAGAAAAGGGAATTTGAAATGATGTGCCTCAGAGGTTATCTAGGCCAGCATGCCAGCCATTATAAACACCTCTTCTACTACTCCTGGAAGATGGGCAACTTGCTCCTGCTGCCTCACAGGACAACGGGTTCCATTGTTAGACCTTTCAGTCAAAACTTTCTTATGTTTTCCTTTTCCCTTTCATTTTTTGGGGGGGTGGGGAGGACTGGATCTATTATTTCCCCTGAGAAACTGAACAACAAAAACTCCTTCCATGGTAAAGATTAGCAAAAGCTTTGTAACTTCTACTCTTAAAGAGTGACCAGGGACATGGAGGGTTAAGTGACTGGTCCATGGTCACAGAGATAGTTCTTGAAAATTGGTCTACCCAACTCTAAATACTTATTCATCTGCTATGCTATGCTTTACTTTTTCCCCTCCTAGTTATATTAAAATCTATTGGGATTTGGGGAGAAGGTGGTTCCCAACTCCTCTCTACTGTTTTATCCCACTAAGGCCCTAGGTTCATTTGCAGTTGACCAACAAGACTCAATTAATGAACTAGTCATGCGAATTTCCTTGGAAGTACAAAGGACCCAGATCTAGAATGCATGAGGAATTTCAAGAAATTTCTACTGCTTTACAATCTTGTAGACTTTATCAGAGACAAGGTATTTAAGTCAAGCATGTGACCTTTAACAACAGTCCTAATGAAGTAGACAAACATTCCTGAAAGGAAGATGACATAAGATTGTAAAACAGGCAGGACCACTTCCACACTCTACTGAACTGACTTGAGGGCATGGGGACTAACAGCTCAAACCACAATCACAAAGAAAATGGAATCAGCCAGGAAAACTGAAATGAGGATGGAAATCATAGAGGTGTGTGATAAGACCCTCTACATCTATCCCCTAAAATGAGCACATTCAGAGCTAACAATATTGAAGAGATTCTGCTCCCTTGGTTAGTCAATGTAGAAGAGGAAGAAGAAGAAGAAGGAGGAGGAGAAAATAAGAGAGAGTAGAAAAAAGAGAGAGGAATATAACTATTTTCAAAGAGAAAAAGAAGAAAATAGAGTGATGAAGTCCTCACAGAGAGAAAAAGTTATGGAGCAGGGTGTGTTCTACTTTAGACTTCCAAGAATGAAGGAGGAAAGCCTGCATGAATGTGACCTATATTCTTCCAACTATTTTCTGGTCTAACCAGAGACATAGGACAAAAAACAACACTTTGTTTCCTTGTCCCAGGACTCCCAGGAAATGTATAGTTTCATCCAATTGTTTTTCTTAGTTTGCTCCTCAGTACTTCTTTGGGCCAGTGCTGAGAAACTGTACCTTCCCATTTCAAATCAGGACAAAATTAATTAGACTATGTGATCAATCAGTCAATCAGTCTACCCACAAGCATTTACTAAGCACCTACCAAGGAAATTGTTGTGCTAATGACTAATTCAAAGACAAAAGTGAAAATAACCCATGCCTTTAAGAAGCTTACATTTTAACAAGGGAGACAGGTACATGTGTATAAGTATATGTGTATATGTATGTTTGTATGTACATATACATACACATACACACACATGCATGTCTATAGAAGATATATACACTTCAAGAGGGGAAGCATGGTGTAGTGAGTAGAGGACTGACCTCAAAGCCAAAAATATTTGTGTGTGTGTTTGTCTTTTTTGCCAAGTATTAAACATTTAAATTATATGGATGTATATACAGTGGGCATGAGAAGAAAAATCAGTTTGGTGATCAAATTATATCTCGGAAGCATAGGACAATAGAAAGGAGGAAAAAATCCCCAGTCTTTCCATATAAGGATGATAACAAATGTAAAGAGTAGTTGGAGCTGGTGTAATAGGGTCTGGGTTCAAAATCCACCAGAATTCACTCTGATAGCTATGTGACATACGGCAAATCACTCTTTGTGCCTTAGTTTTCTTACTGATAATATGATAGTGTTGAATGAGATGACTTTTAAGGTTCTTTCTAAGCTCTAAACCTATCAAGTAGAAATAAAAATATAGACTAAAGTATGGGTTTTGATATGTCTTACTCAGTGTGACTCAATCAATTACATCTGATTCTGTTCCATTCCAATAGAAATGAGTCCCAGAAGTGTAGGTATGATATAGTAGATGGCAAGGTGATCTGAGAGCCAGGAAAAACTGGCTTTATGTCCTGTGTCTGATGCATACTGGCTGTGAGACCCTAGTCTAGGCAACATTTTAAGACATTAAGTTGCAGAGAAGGTGCTGACCAATGCAGGTGAAAGGAGTTTCCTCACTTGGGAGGACCCTACAGTAATGAAATCATAGATTCAATCCCTATTTCTACACAAATTGACCTTGGAGACGAAGTTCTAGTCATGAATGGGATCAGGAAAAGTTTCATTTACACAGTGGCACTCAAGTTAATTTTTTTTTTTGGGGGGGCAAGGTAATCAGGACTAAAGGACTTGCCCAGGGTCACACAGCTAGTGTCAATTGTCTGAAGTCAAATTTGAACTCAGGTCCTCCTGACTCCAGGACCCATGCTCTATCCACTGCACCACCTACCTCTGCCTCAGATTAAATATTTAAAGACAACAGGATGGGGCAGCTAGGTTGCCCAGTGAATAGACCACCAACCAGCCTTGGAGTCAGGAGGTCCTGAGTTCAAATCTGGCCTCAGACCCTTAACACTTACTAGCTATATGACCTTAGGCAAGTCACTTAGCCCCAATTGCCCCGCCTTCCCCCCTCCAAAAAGCAAAATAAAATAAAATAAAGACAACAGGCATTCCAGGTGCAGAGAGATAGAGAAAGAACATTCCAGGCACAGGGGACAGAGCATAAAGGTCTGAATAGGGGAGAGAGAGTGTCATGTGTGAGTCAAAGAGGGAAAACCAGTGTGGCTGGCTATGGAGAAGGAAGTACACCAGTAGCTCTGGATTAGTTTGTGTATAATGAATCCAGGAAAAGTGGTCACATTATTTAAATTCTCACTGCATATTTCCACTGGTATAGAACCAATTGTATACTTTGAATCCTGCAAACTGGCAAGCTGGGAATGGACTAGTTTGTGAAGGGCACTAAATGTCAAACAGAAGATTGATCCCAGACATCATAGAGAGTCACTGGGATTTACTGAGTTGGGGGAGAGGGTCACATGATCAGACCTGCACTTTAGAAAAATCAGTTTAGCAATTGTGTAGAGGAAGGACTGGAAAGGCTAGGAAGTTGAAATAAGATCAAATAGAAAGCTAATTCAATAGTCTCAGCAAGAGGCGATGAGAATCTGAACTGGGATATCACCTGTGTGAGTGGAGAGAAAAGGGTGTGTGCCAGAGGTGCCATGTGGGGATAGAAGCAACAATGTTTGGCCGCTGATTAAATATGTGGGATGAATGAGGAGGTGACAGCAAGGATGCTGTCGAGGTTTTAGACCTGGGTGACTGGAAGGATAGTGATCTCTTCAACAATAACAGGCAGCTTCAGGAGAGGGATGTGTTCCTTAGGAAAGACACTAATTAATGATACATTGGTGTTATTCAGCCTCCCAAAGGTGCCTGATTTCCTTGCTAGTTTAAGTCCTGGGAGATTACACATATTGGCAAAATATGGTTAGAAATATTGTAAATTTGCTTTGGACCCATTGAGCCTAAGATGTCTATGGGACATGCAGTTTGAAGTATTTGATTGATGATCCAAGACTGAAGTCCAAAGAGAATGACTAGGGTGGGATATGTAGAATTGGGTCATCACCTGCATGGAGAGGACTATGTGATCTTTGGTTGGGGGGAGGGGAGAGAGTTTATAGAGACTAGAGGAAATTTGGGAAGGTCCTGGCCTTGCTTTGAACTAAGAACTTAGCTCCACAATTCTCTTAACCTGTAAAGAGTCCTCTTGACTTAGGTCTGTTGTTCTAATGAAAGCTTGTACAGGCACCGCAATGATAAGCAGGAGAGTAAGGAGATGTGGTATATCTCTGTTTCTGGGCACTGGAACAGATAATCACAAAGATTTCTAAAGGAAATCGTCTCCCTTTGACTTTCATCCAGTGGCCTTAGTGCTGCCCATTGGAATGGGAACTCCATGAGGGCAGAGACTTTCTTTATATCCACAGTGCTTAAAACAGTGCCTGGAACATAGTAAGTGCCCATTGTTTCCTGATTGGATTATTGAGTGACTGGGGCAACATGGAACAAGTTCAGTGTCTTTTCCTTCCATCAACTTTTCAAACATTTGAAAAATAATGGTCATATATCCCCATAGTCTTAACCTGGGGAAAAATTCAGTTTCTTTACCATTGCCCATACTGGATGACTTCCAGATTTACTGATTACTTCCCCTAGATATATTTTATTTTTGTCTTTGCTTCTTTCTAACATGTTTTAGAATGTTTTCTTTCCCAGGTATCATCTGCCCACAAAATGCCCAGCTTCCTTACTTGTCTCTCACTTGGTAGTGGCTCCACTGTCCACACACATCTTCAATTCCAGCTTTTAAATGGTCCATCAGCTACCAAAATTGAACACAAGGACACGATAGTCTGTAAGATGTTAATTCTGACAAATACAGAAACAAAGGTCATGCATGGAGAAAATTAGGTACCTGGCAGAATGGGCCTTTAATATCCTGAGACTCTCAGCATACTCATTTATCTTTCTAAGTACTTTACCTCCATAACACCCAAAATTGTCTTATCACTTAGTTTCAGGAATTCAGAAACTACACATTCATTTTTTGATGATGACTTGAATTTTTAACAAAGGTTATCTGTAAAATGTTTTGTATAATAACCCAGTTGAAATCTCACCAGAAATAACTAAGAAGGCAGTTAGTGAAACCTAACTTAGACACATCCTAATAATTAAGAGTAAACTCTGATCTCTCTAAAAAGAAAGAACAAAAACATCATTGTTAGATTTAGCTTGTTTCTTCCATAGGAAGTAGAGTCAGCTATGTGATATAGTGGTTAGTGTTCTGGACAAGGAGTCCAAAAGACCTGATTTCAAATCTTGCGCTTGTACTAACTGGATGACTCTGGATAAGTTGCTTAAATTCCCTCAGCCTTAGTTTTCTCATCTGAAAAATGGGGATGATAAAAACCTATACCTTACAGGGATTGTTGCGAGGACCAAATAAGAAAATATATAGGAAGTGCTTTGAAAACTTTAAAGTGTTATATAAACATTAGGTATTGTAACTACCACAATGGGGCAAGTACTATTGTAGGCAATATTAAAATTCTGTCCATAGCCACTTTCGTCCTGTCATTAGCCCTGTAATATATTGTATGCTTTTATCTAAAATTGTTTAGGGAAAATAAAATGGGAAGTCTTGACCTGTGATTTCTTTGTAATAGCAAAGAAGGAAATATTCACTAGCAATAAAAATAATTAATATCTCTGAAATTTAGAGTCTTAAAGTATTCTTGGGTCACTAAGGAGGGAAATGAATTGTGCAGAGTCACCTGGACAATGAGGCAGAGGCAGAAATTTAAAATCCAGGGGTTCCTGACCTCAAAGCCAGCTCTCTATCCAACATACTACAGGACTTCTCTTTTAGAAATTTGGCAACAGTACATTAGTCTGAAGGAAATACAGATCAGCCTCCAAATGGATTTATGGCAGGAAACTTCAAAGTGTTAGCTTCTGACATTTTTACTAAATAGAATTATAGAATGAATTTAGACCCAAATACTAAGTCAATTCACTGACGTTTGCAATGAACTAACTGTTCTCTCTCAGAGAGAGGAAAAAAAAGGAAAAAAAAATTATATCCCAGTTCCTTTGCTGTATACATATCTTTTGGTTTCTTGTAACAAACAATGCTTTTAAATTGTACCTCTCCTCCTTCACTAGATATTACCACATTTCCATCAAGTTCTAAACGTTTGGATTGGGATTTTTTTTGAGTTTCTGCTCCTCTGTTTTCTCTCTGTCTCTCTCTCTCTCTCTCTCTCTGTCTCTCTCTCTCTCTGTCTGTCTCTCTGTCTCTCTCTCTCTCTCTCTCTCTCTGTCTGTCTGTCTGTCTGTCTGTCTCTCTCTCTCTCTCTCTCTGTCTCACCACACAAATATTCCCAGTCTTTCACCAAAATCCTGCTCCTTTGTCTTTTTGTACCTTGGGTTCTCAAAGGCCATTCTAATGGAGCACAGACTATGGATGGTTTTACCAAGCATGAAAGGCTTTAAATATGGATTTGAGTGTGTTGTTTGAGGATTAGCCCTGGATGATGGCCAGGACAGCCTAAGTACATCTAAGTACAGCAACAGTTATCACAAGATGGCCAAGTACCAGGTCATAAAATTTTTTGTCCATAACAATTATGAAACACTGAGATGAGGCAGCAACTTACTTTGATGGAGAGCATTCCCACATCATTGAAACCACTGACTTTTTAAAGTAAGAAGTTTCTAATGCTAGAGAAGAACCTTAAAAAAAGAGGGACTTTGGTCAAGCTGATTTTCAATTTGGAGCAGGTCAGTAGGACTTTAAACCACTACCACCATCTCTTCTCAGATTCCAGTGGAGGCTGCCCAGAATCTTGTGCTGAAAATCCATGGAAATAGCAACTCCCTCCAGGCCACTGGCTCTACTTCTGAATCCACCTTCTACAACCATCATCCAGGAGCAAAACCCCTATGGAAAAGGGACCTATCATTCCTGCCTCCACTGATACCACCATTACCAGGCAGCTATCAGTTACCACTAATGGGTGGTCAGCCTTTATAGGTCAAAGAGCAAGAGTGTGGTGTGACCTGGTAATCGCCAAGACAGGTGATATAGTCCCCACCTCTTCAGCAGCTGTGGTTACTGAAGACTTTTAAAAAGAAGTCTTCACTTTGGTAATGTTAAATGATTCACCATTAGAAACTGATATGATCTTATTAATGTAAGTGACACTCAACAGGATATATTATTGTCTGCCTTGCTACCCCTAAGGAGTACTGGTTGTACTGTGACTTGTGTCACAAAGTATATCTGACTTGTGGCCAAATTCTATGTGTATGTGTATTCTATATGTCTTCCTCTCCTTGAGAGCTGGGACTGTCTTTCTTCTCGATCTGTGTCCCTGGGACTTAGTACTTTGCATATAGTAATTGCTTAATAAATGATTTCTTATTCATTCTACAAGGCTGAAAAAAATCCTGTAATAAGAGGCCACTGGACAGTAACTCCCTAATATCACCCTACTGAAAATTTGAAAAGAGCAGTTACTCTGAGTAAGAGATCACATGGTCAATGACTGATTGACCTGAAGCCTGAGGTCCAATTTTCTTAGTCATTCTGAACCAGTATTCTAATAACAACTGCATGACATATAGCGTCCCACTCTTACTACAGGTGGATGCAATTTTTCTATTTGAGAAGGTTTGGTGGTTTCTACTCAGTCATTTCTCTAATTCTTTCTTAGTTAAATAGACAGCTTACACGGGTATGAAGCTCTTCATTGATGGATTCCTTTTTGTTGGTCTTTTTCACATCTAGGTATCTGACCAAAGGGCCAATGGTGATTCCCTGAAAAGAACAGCAATTTTTTTTCATTTTATTATTCCTATTAAAAATCAGAGATGAAAATTAGAAGGTAAATGAGATCATATAATTTAGAGTGGAAAAGGACATTAGAGATCATCTAGACCTTTTACAGACAAAGAAACTGAAGCACTGAGAGATGAAATACAATTTTCAAGGTCACATTACCAATAAGTGGCAGCATTGGGACATGAGCCCAATTCATCTATAATGATTTCACTAACCTCCCCACTGTGCTAAAGGAAGCAGCCCCAGGGAAGCTCAAAGCACCTGAATAACCCTGTCAAATTAAGGTCAGCAATAATGGATAAAAACCCTCTTTCCCTTTTCCTTTTTATGAACTAGCTGTCATGCCCCAGGAGTCTTCCAACTCCCTTCCTCCCCCCTCAACTCCCCTCCCAGGAGGAATCAGCACCAGTCCCCAGCTCCAGGCTTGCTGTTCCAGTCTCCTCCCAAGACTTGGTTCTGCTCCATGCTAAGAATCCTATAAAATCCCATGAGACTTTACAGTTTTGGGGGCAGCGAGGTGGCGCAGTGAATAGATCACCAGCCCAGGAGTCAGGAGGACCTGAGTTCATATCTGACCTCAGACACTTGACACACAAACTGTGTGACCTTGGATAAGTCACTTAACCCTAAATGCCTTGCCTTCCCCCCTCAAAAACCAGAGATTTCACAGTTTTGAGATGCCCTATTCCATCTGAGACCCCAGTAGGATATTCACTTCTACCTGGGTCCTAATGGATCCATCCACTATTCTGTATTCACCATTCTTCTTGTTAGTTCTTCATGTTGCAAGTGTGCCCTCTCAATAAAGCTGGCTTTTTTTTTTTCTTACTGTAATGTTTCATGTTTCCTTGAACTAAGCTATTGTTATTCCAAATCTTCCAAAATCTGTATAGAGACATGATGCTTCGTAAAATCAGTGGTATTTCTACTTCATGAAATCTATGGATTTACTTAATCCCCTAGCATTCTGGGACTAGACTCTCAACTGGAAAACTTCGTATATTATAAAATACAAGAAGGACTAAAGAGGTCATTTGAGTCCAATCCCTCCTTTTATAGCTAAGGAAACTAAGATCTGGGAGAAGGAAAGTCCCAGGGTCTGAAAACTATTTAGTAGCAAAACCAGAACTAGAATTTGAAACTCCAGTGTCCCTACTGAGCTGATTATCTGGTTATTATTATAAATTATAATACTTCACTACAATCAATAATGCTTTCATTATTATTGAATACCACAACTAGTAATGCTTTTGTTATCATCATTTATATTATTTTACACATTATTAGAATTAATAGCAAAATAATTAATTAATATACTCAATGGGGATTCAAGAGTCCAAAATTTTAGTCTTGATTCTATCATTAACTACTTTTAATAATAATATACAATCTGAGCAAAGTAACTAATATTTTTATCTATTTTATTTTATAAAGAAGGTATAAAATTTTCAAATTAATTTTGAATTAATTCTATAAGGAATAATTCTGAGTGAAACATGAACTAGCAAAGTATTGGCAACTCTCTAGTATTAACTGGGATCTTAATATTAGAGGGGTCAAGTGGAAGCCACTGTGATCCCCTAGATCTTAGTACTTGCTCTCTTCTCAGCTTATCTTAGATTTATATACTCTACACAACTCCCTACGGTTGCACAGAAGATGCTGACCTGGATTGGTGGAGGGAGCTTCCTCACCTGGGAATTCCGCTACCAGGGAAATCACAGTCCTAGTTCCTATCCCTATCCATGGTTGTGTCCATGTTGTATGTCCCTTCTCATTAGAGTATAAGCTCCTTATGGGAAAGTTCTCTTTGTAGTCACAATGCCTTAGATACAGTACAAACTTGATAAATTTGTTGAATTTGAATTTGTATACAGTGGGGCTTGCTTAATATAAATTAAAGCTGCAACACAGTTAAAAGTTCACTTAAACCAAGACTTTTCAGGAGAATTTGAAGCATCTATTCTCATCTAGCTTTCCCTTGAGTTATTAAAACCAAATGCTGAAAATTAAGTAGTGATTTTTAAAACTTATACTCTACACATCGAAGGGAGGAGAGGAGAAATGTTGAAAATATGATAAAAATTATTTTCTTTATTCAAAAGAAACTCACCAACCTGAATGAATACAGTAAAATATATAATAACAAGAGTGGCTGTCACAAACATTTTCTTCCTAGGAAACAGAGACAAGGGCAGCAAAAATGCAAGTGAAAAACTCCCAGCTCCTCTGAGCCCACTGTAGAAGATAATACACTGGTCCTTGATGGTGAAGGGAAAAGTCCGAAACTGGTTACTGACGTAGAAGAGAGCAAATACACCTACCAAGGGAAAAGGAAATGTTAGAGAATCCAATCTAATAAACGTTTATTAATCACCTACAATATGTAAGAATCTGTGCTAAGTGCTGAGGATACAATTAGTAAGAAGAAAGACAATCTTTGCCTTCAAGGAGCTTATAATCTAAAAGGGGAGAGTACACACAAGGAGGCCAAGAAAAATTCATAGCAACATCAGAATCGAGGTCCAATGAATGTCGCTCAAACACTGGGACTTTTCTACACAGACTAATCAAATCCAATATCTAAATAAGGGAGTGGGTTCTATTTAGTCAAACAGATAAGTTCAGGGCTGGCTTTGGTCTATAACAAACAAAGAAATTCATTTTGCATTCAGCTGCTCTGGCCTCATATTTACAGCTGAACACTATGAACCAGTATGAATCTTGCCTTTTTGGAAGAGCCAAAACATTCTATACCAGCGACTGCTCCTTGCTGAAACTTTTTAAGCATCTTCTAGAAGCGAGACATTGTGATAGGCAGAGCATACAGACCTCCAAGAAGCAATGTGCTCTGGTAGGGAGAGGATAGCCATTGGAGTCAGGCCTCAATGAAGTCTTGTCTGACACATACTAACTGGGTAACCACATCATTTAACCTCTCTGGGCCCCAGACACCTGCTTAAAACTATGGGATTCAGTTAAATTTTCTATAGAAATGAAATCATAGGTTGCACCTTTCTTCATTTTCCTTCCTCCTACCCCCAAAAATAAAAGTATACTAAAAATGTAAGTTTCCAAATTGGCAGCAAGATGGGGGAAATTTTTTTAAAAGGTCTTTGATGTTATATAATGTATAATACATAATTAATATGTACTACTTCTATATAACAATATATAATAGTTAATGTAATAATAGTCTTTTAATATATTTATGGGTATTTTAGAAGAGGATCTTATGATCATTGATTTACAATTGGAAGGGACTTCATAAACCAACTAGTTCAAAGCTTTCATTTTATGGATGAGGAAAACTAGGTCAGTGAAATCAAGTGATTGTCCAAAGTCATAAAGTCTACATCAGAGACAGTATTTGAAGGTAGACTTTCTGATTGAAAAGCCAAAGCTCCTTTCCCTTTAATACCCAGCCAGTCAAGATTTTTAGTTTCAAGTTTGTTTTATTTTTAAACACAGTATAATACCAAAACTTTGTTATTGCAGAAAAATCTGCACATACTTTTAAAACCATGAATTCATGAATATTGCTTTTTAAAAATTGTCTGTTCTGACCACCAAGATAAAAATGTCACCCGCCAGAATGGATGACTATGAGCCATAATTTCACCAAGCAATCAAGATGATAGGCCATATGGAAGTCTTCTTTGCAGAGGTGACTGGAAGAGAGAGCCCAAATCAGCGGAAGATAGAAGCCCACTAGAAGTATTTATCAAAAAAAAAAATTCAGGGAGATATATTCCAGAAATGGGGGTATGTTTTAGCAGAGCAGACAAGGGCAACATATTTCCTGTTTATGACAGGACAAAAAAAAGCATCCTGGATAGGGATGTTATGGTGAGGCATGCCAAAGTACCAGGGACATCCAACTGTTGGAGAATGGAAGAAGCATGAAACAGTCAAAGTTAAACAGCCCAGACAGGAGCAGAATGCTTGTGAATCTGAAGCAGACGAGTGGAGCTGCTTGACTGATGATGTGTTTAATGTTCAATCAGCCCCGTTCCTTTGTGAGGACCTGGAAATTCAATGTCAAAAATGGCTTCATCTTCTATGGTAGCAATGAGCTCACTTTATGGCAATCCATCCTTACTACTTGGCTGGTATTTTCAGTGCCTGAAAAATTTGATATCTTTCATTCAATTGCCACTATTCTAATTCTGTATGGAGATGATGCTTATGAAGATCAATCAAGACCTCCAAGAAATGGGGGCATCATGCAATCAATAGATCCTAAGAATCACCAGAAACAAAGGTTAAGCTGATAATTTCAGAAGGGAATGTTAGGCATTGTTTTTCCAGGTGACTGGTGGAAAAGTGGTCTCATTGAAGATGTCAGCTTCTCTTTGATTTTACCAGTGTGACAATAGCCTGTGGTACAGCTAGATGGTACTGGGCCTAAAATCAGGAAGACTCATCTTTCTGAGTTCAAATCAGGTGTCAGACACTTACTAGCTGTGTGACCCTGGGCAAGTCACTTAACCTTGTTTGCCTCAGATTCTCATCTGTAAAATAAGCTGGAGAAGGAAATGGCAAATGACTCTATTGTCTTTGCCAAGAAAACCCCAAATGGAGTTGGAAATGAATGAATAATAACAATGGCCTATGCCTATAAAAGCATGGGGCTGTATAAGAAGACTTTTTTCCCCCCAAGTAATTAAATTACAGTCCATAAAGCTGCTACCAGCCTCAGGATGCACAAGGGCCCAACCCCAGAAGATTCAATTATTTGTGTTTTCTAGGAACAGAGGCAAGGAGGCAAATGGCCACCCATGCCCCTCCAAGTGGAGTCCAGAGATGTGAAGCTCTTCATTGATGGATGAAGTAGCCTCCCTACTGTGGGAATCCTTTTACAACTTTCTTGCATCTTAGCAACTATTGGCTCTGCAAGCTGCAATCAAATTCTGTGGCTGGCCACAATATAGACAAGGTTATCAGTAAAAAAAAAATCAGGAACAATCTGTTAAGAGACAGTTGTGGCTGCCCCCATCCCTTTCTTTATGGATTCCTTGATAGTCAGAACTGCTCCTTGTAGTCTAAGTAGAATAGTAGCTTGTCCCCAGTCTAGACTACACATCCTTTTTGCTATAAGGAGGCAAGGAAAGTGATGGTTGGCTGTATTCAAACAACTCTGTCCTTGAACAAATAAAACAACCCTCCACAAGTTGGCAATGACTGCTGATTCATTCTTGGGAAATCATAGGATAATAAATTTAAAGCTGAAAGGGACCTTAGAGTACCATTAAGTCTAATCACTTAACTTTACAGATATGGAAACTGATGCTCAGAGAAGATGTTACTAGATCAGCATCCCACAGCTGGTAGGTATCTAAGACAGGATTTGAACCCAGGTCTCCTTGACACTAGTCCAATGCCCTATCAATTAGACCTTACTTCCACTCCAAGGCCTTGGATGGACAAACAGAAGATGTAAATAGTAATTATTTCTCTTTTGGCTAGCAACCCTGAGGGTCTTTCCCTCCCAGTTTGATTTTCTTCTTAGTTAAGGGGCCCTCCCTTAACTCACTTCTTAAAGAGGCCTAAAATCACAGAATGGGTGTCACCTCATTCAAAGTGAGAACTCAGAAAGACTTTAGCTTAAAAAGGCCAAGGCCATCCTGGGCCATCTCCAATTGCCCTGATCTTTATCTGGTCACAGAACCCAGATGGCTCTGGAGGAGAGAGTGAGGCTGGGGACTTTGCACAGCCCTCCCTCACTTAAATCCAATTCAGTTGTAAGTCATGGCCTCTTCTTTCTGATGGCATGGTTCTCTTGAGAACAAAAGACAAACTACACAACAGCTTCAATAGATGATAAATTTCTGGTTCTATTGAAAATCTCCTGTTTTGCTAGTTCACAGTTTTAGCCTGGAATAGATCATCAAAATCCTCAAAATAAGCCAGTAGAAACCTGTTTTCAGTAACATATGGTGGAAAATTCCTACTCCTATGCTTAACCATGTCATGAATGCATATCGGTTCTCAAAGTCTATTCTAGAGGAGCATAAACTCTGACAAATAATACCAATCTGGCAAAGATATCTCTCTCTCTCTCTCTCTCTCTCTCTCTCTCTCTCTCTCTCTCTCTCTCTCTCTCACAATCTCTCTCTCTCTCTCTCTCAATGTCTCTCTCTTCCTCTCTTTCTGTCTCTCTCTCTTTCTCTCTCTCCTCTTCCTCCTCCTCTCTCTCTTTTTCTCACTCCTCTCTCTCTGCATGTATATGTATGCAATAAATGACACACACACATTCATAAGGAAGTGACCCAGACTAACAACTTTGTATCCACTAATTTCTAGTATCTCTGGGCACTGGAACCCCAAGGTTAACTTCCTTCTTATATTATTAAGCACTGGAAATTAGTGTCTCTAAACCAGAAGAGATGGTTTAGAAATCAGTGATGGGAATGTGATATTTGTTACCCCATAGGATTGTAATCTTTACTTTGATAAAAATCAGTGAAGGCAACGAAAGGAGTGTAAAGATACAGAGGGGTGGAGTGGGAGCGAGGTGTCTTTCTGACTCCTGAAGGCAGCTCTCTGGAGCTGGAGTACTCCCAGGGATCTGAGGGAGCTGTTTATACATTTTCTGCAGCTACAGTCTTTGGGTCTGGGGGCTTTCAAATTCTGCAGGGGGGGGGTTCTTTTCATTTTCTTCTCTTTCTTTTGTGGGGCTTTGCGATAAGACTGCTTTAAATAGTCTCCGATTCCTGATGGGACTCTTTTTCCTAATGATATTCTTAAAGAGTGTATTTCGATGACCTGCAAAGATTCTGTCTTTTCAGAGCTGAAAGGCCTTCGTGAGCTTTGAGGGTAAAGCATTTCAAACTCCATCTCCCACTCTAAGAGGAAATAAAAATGCATTAGGATGTACAAAAGAACACTGATCTCTAAGTCATGGATTCTAGGTCTCAGTTTGCCACTAACTAGCTCTGTAACCTTGGCCAAGGCGCTTGTTCTCTGAGCCTGATTTCTACAGCTGTAAAAATAGGGAGGATGACACATTATACTGCATGATTTCTAAGATTCCTTCTTGCTCTGAAATTCCATGTATATCCTACTTGGAAAAATATAACTCCCTTCCTTTTCCTTTCCATATGCATGAGTATGAGAAACTAGGTGGGAAAGTGATGGAACACTGGAAAATTCATCTTCATAAGTTCAAATCCAGCCTCAGACACTTACTAGTTATGTGACCCTGAGCAAGTTACTTAACCCTGTTTGCTTCAGTTTCCTCATCTGTAAAATGATCTTGAGAATGAAATGGCAAACCACTCCAGTATCTTTGCCAAGAAAATCCCAAATGGGGTCACAAACAGTTGGACACAACTGAAATAACCCAACAACAACAAAGAAAAAAATGTATGAATATTCATCACATTTTATATTATGGAGATAATGAGTTAGTGGATGAAGTATCAGGAATTGACATCAGGAAAAAACAAATCCAATTCCTGGATCAGATACTTGTTACATGGATGACAGTGGGCAAGACATTTCACTTCTCTCAGTTTGTTTCCTCATCTGTAAAATAGGGATAATAATAGCACTTACTTCACAAGGTTGCTGTTGAGAATTACGTGAATTATGTTTGCAAAGGTTTTGCTAAACCTCAAAGACTATATATGTATGTAAGCTATTCTTGCAAATCTAAAATTACCCATTCAATCAACAAGTATTTGTTAACCCTGTATTATAGCTAGAGATACAAATTTAAAAATGAGACAGTCCCTGGCTTCAAACACTTACATTCTATTGGAAGGGCACAATATGTTACAAAAAGAATATATGTGGGGGTAGCTAGGTGGTGCAGTGAATAGAGCACTGGCCCTAGAGTCAGGAGGACCTGAGTTCAAATTCAGCCTCAGACACTTGATGCATTTACTAGCTGTGTGACTTTTGGCAAGTCACTTAACCCCAATTGCCCTGCCTTCCCCCCTCCAAAAAGCAAAACAAAACAAAAAAACAAACAACAACAAAAATATATGTGGAAAGTGGACATAGTTGTATTTGAGCTAAAATTTCATCAGAGATAGCAATTTGTGTTTTAGTGCTCTGGGTCTGATAAAGCTACGTCCCTGTTTTCAAGAAAGGATATTCATTTATTGGGCAGAATTTGCAGCATTATCAAAATATCTCTAGATTCACAGTTCTGGTTCTGGAGAATTTGGGGAGCAGCCTTATTTACAGTTTTGGTTGAGGCCTTAACATACACACATAGCCCCTCCCCTCTTCCTTTCATGTCCCTGGTAGAATTTGTGCAGTTACGGAAATGGGTGCTATGGTTCTACTCTTATTACATTTATAGTTGAAGAAAGTGTGCTGACCTGCCCTAAGTCATATGTCTAGTTAGCTACCTTAGTTTAGGTTATGCATCCATCATCCATACTATTATTTAATATCGGTTTTCCACCCTTGCTGAAATTACTTAGAATTGTGTTCAGCTAGGTGGCAAACTGAATAGAGCATGGGACTTGGTGACAAGAAGACCTAAGTTCAAATCTACCCTCAACCACTTCCTAGCTACATGACCCTAGACAAGTTCCTTAAGCTTGGTCTGCCTTAGTTTTCTCCTCTGTGAAACAGAGATAACAATGACAGCACTCACATTTCAGGGTTTTTGTGAAGATCAAATGAGATAATAATTGTAACGTGTTTAGTACAATGCCTGGCATAGTAAGTGCTAAATAAATGTTAGATAGCAGTACTATCATCATCACTATTGTTTTAGAACTGGAAGATGCCTACCAGGTCATCTTATTGAACCCACATCTCCTACAGTTAGGGAAACATGCCAAGGGTGGTCTTCTGACTCTTAGTTCAATGTTCTTTCCATTATACCACATTTCCTATAAAGTTTGTTTTCTTCCCTGATCATCTCTGATAGGTAGTCATATTGAGTATTACATTCAGCAGTACAATCCTGAATTCTTCATTCTGTTTCCCAAGTGGTGAAAGCATGATGTGTACTAAAGAGGACTTCATGGCTGAACATTCTAAGGCAGTCTTCTCAACTACTACAGATTTTCTTCTTTAATCCCATAGTATTTCACAGTTAGAAGGAGCCTTGACAGCCTATCTAGTCCAGTCCATATCAGAAAAGGAAGCCTCTCTAAAAACAACCTCACTAGGGGATCATCCAACCACTGCTTAAAGATCTCTAGAAGCCAAGATGGCAGAGAGAAGTCAGGAAGTTCCCTGAGTTCTCCCCAGTTTCCCTTAAATACAACATTAAACCAAGCCTCCAAACATATTCCAGAGCAACAGAACCCACAAAAAAAACCAAGAGAAACAATTTTCCATCTTAAGATAACTTAGAAAGACGTCAGGAAAGAACTGTCTCACTTGAGTTAAAGGGGAGTGAAACCAATCACAGACAATCTGGGGACACTAGCAGGATGCTCTTCGCCTTAACACAGATGAGCAACTTGGCCCCTCAGTCTTGGTTCAGCGGGTTAGTGGCAAAGCAAGTCATCTGTGAGGCCTCCGGTCCAATGCAGAAGGCAAATTGCCAGCCCCAGATCAGGCACACCTGAGTTGTGTTGCCCTAGCACTGAGGGCCAGCTGGCAGTACCTAAGGCCCTGGGGCAGAAAACCAGGAACCAGGCCCCTGACCCCTATCAGAATAACCTCAGGACCTTGCTCCCTGCACCGCAGGAGCAGAGTTCAACTTTTAAAAATGAGCAAAAACAAAAAGATCCCTGACCACAGAAAGTTATTTTGAAGAAAGAGAAGATCAAAACACAAATTAGGAGAGTACAGCAATATCAAAATGCCCTACACGTGAACCCTCAAAGAGGAATGTGAATTAGTCTCAGGCCCAAAAATCCTCTTGGAAGAGCTCAAAAATAATTTAAAAAACCAACTAAGAGAGGTAGAAGGGAAACTGGGAAAAGAAATGGGAGTTATGTAGGAGAATTATTAAAAAAGAGCCAACAACTTGGAAAAAGAAGCATAAAAATTGACCGAAGAAAACAACTCCATAAAAAATAAAATTGGCCAAATTGGAAAAAAAGTCCACTGGAGAAAACAACTCCTTTAAAACTAGAATTGATCAAATAAAAAAGGAGGCAAAAAAGCTAACAGAAGAAAGTAATTCCTTAAAAATTAGAATTGGGTAAGTAAAAGTTAATAACTCTAGGAGACATCAGGAATCAGTAAGACAAATTCATAAGAATGAAAAAAATAGAAGAAAATGTAAAATACCTCATTGGAAAAAAACAATTGACCTGGAAAATAGATACAGGAGAAATAATGTATGAATTATTGCACTGTCTGAAAGCCATCATAAGAAAAAAAAGAAAAAAAGAGCATGGACAGCATCTTTCAAGAAATTACCAAGGAAAATCCCAAGATTATAGAACCAGAGGATTAAATAGTTATTGAAGAATCCATCAATCACCTCTTGAAAGAGATTTGAAAACAAAAACTCCCAGGGATATTATAGCCAAATTCCAGAATTAACAGTACAAGGAGGAAATGTTTCAAGAAACCAGAAAGAACCAATTCAAATATCAAGAAGTCATGGTCAGGATTACACAGGATTTAGCAGCATCAACATTAAAGAATAGGAGGGCTTGGAACATGATATTCTGGAAGGTTAAGGAACTTGGATTACAACCAAGAATCAACTACCCAGTAAAATTGAGCATAATCTTTCAGGGGAAAAGATAGATATTCAATGGAATAGGGGACTTTCAAACTTTCCCAATGAAAAGACCAGACCTGAACAGAAAATTTGATCATCAAATACAAGATTCAAGAAAAGCATAAAAAGGCAAACAAGAAAGGAAAAAAAAACATAATGCAATAAGGTTAAACTGTTTATATCCCTACATGGGAAGATAATACTTACAAATCCTGAGAACTCTATCTCTATTAAAAGGGGTATACATAGACAGAGGGTGTGGGCATAAGATGACTTTGATAAGATGATATAAAAAATAAGGGGTGATCAAAAAGATTATACTGGGAGAAGAGGAAAGAGGAAGGCAGAATAGGGTAAATCACATCACATGAGGAGGAGCAAAAGACCTATTACAGTAGAGGGAAAGAAGGGAGTGGGTGATCAATTCTAGTTTTAAAGGAGTTGTTTTCTCCAGTGGGTTTTTTTTCCAATTTGGCCAATTTTATTTTTTAAGGAGTTGTTTTCTTCAGTCAATTTTTATGCTTCTTTTTCCAAGTTGTTGGCTCTTTTTAATAATTCTCCTATTGTTTGAACCTTACTCTTATTGTAGTTGGCTCAAAGAGGGAATAACATACACATTCTGTTGGTGTGAGTTCTCCTCTAGGGAAGTAGAAGGGGAAGGGGGAGAGAAAAGGGAATGGTGGGGGCTGATAGAAGGGAAGGCAGATTGAGGGAGGTGGTGATCATAAGCAAAAATGATGAGGAAGGAAAGACTGAAAGAAAAAAATATAAACAGGGGGAAAAATAGAATGGAAGGACATACACAGTTAGTGATCCCAACTGTGAATGTGAATGGAATGAACTCTCCCATAAAATGGAAGCAGATAGCAGAGTGGATTAAAAAACAGAATCCTACAATATGTTCTTCACAAGAAAAAACATTTGAAGCACAGAGATACAAAAAGAGTAGTGGCAAAAAACAGGAATAGAGTATGTTATGCTTCAACTGAAGTAAAAAAGCAAGTATAGCAATCCTAATTTCAGACAAAGCAAAAGCAAAAATAGTCCTGGATCTGCTCTATTCACTGCAACACTTATCCACCCTCCATTCAAATTCTTAAAGTAGAAGTCAGAGATTTAGAAGAAGAAAGAGAGAACAAACTATACTAGTAGGGGACTTCAACATCCCCCTCTCAGAACTAGATTAATCTAATCACAAAATAACCAAGAAAGAAGTCAAGGAAGTGAGGAGAATTATATAAAAATTAGATATGGTAGACCCCTGGAGAAAATTGAATGGGGATAGAAAGGAATATTCATTTTCTCAGTGGTATACAGCATATACACAAAATTAGCTTTGTATTAGGGCATAAAAACCTCACAATCAAATGCAGAAAGGCAGAAATAGTAAATGCATAACTTTCAGGTCATGATGTAATAAAAATTGTATATAATAAAAGGACATAGAAAAGATAGATTAAAAATTAATTGGAAGAAGCAGCTAGGTGACACAGTGAGTAGAGCACCAGCCCCAGAGTCAGGAGGACCTGAGTTTGGATCCAGCCTCAGACACTTAACACACACACACACACACACACACACACACAAAACTAGCCATGTGACCTTGGGCATGTTACTTAACCCCAATTGCCCTCCAAAAAGCAAAAAAAAAATTGGAAACTAATCTAATGCTAAGGAATGAGTGGCTCAAACAACAAATCATAGAAACAATCAATAACTTCATTAAAGAGAATAGCAATTATGAGACAATATACCAAACCTTATAGGATACAGTCAAAGCAGTTCTTAGGGGAAATTTTATATTTCCCAATTCTTACATGAATAAAATGGAGAAAGAGGAGATTGATGAATTAGACATATAACTAAAAAAGCTAGAAAAAGAAAAAAAATTAAAATTCCCAATTAAATACAAAATTAGAAATCTTGAAAGTTAAAGGAGAGATCAATAAAATTGAAGTTATGAAAACTATTGAACTAATAAATGAAGCTAAAAGCTAGTTTTATGAAAAAAAGATAAACCTTTGGTTAATGTGATTTTCAAAAAGAAAAAAAAAGAAAAAGAAAATCAAATTACCAGTATCAAAAATGAAAAGGGTGAATTTGCCACCAACAAAGTGGAAATTAAAGCAATAATTAGGAGTTGTTTTGCTGAACTATACTCTAATAAACCTAATAATCTAATTTAAATGGATGAATAATTACAAAAATATAAATTGCTCAGATGAACAGAAGAGGAAATAAAATACTTAAATCACTGTATTTAGAAAAAATTAATTGCACAAACTATCAATGAATTCCCTAAAAATACAAACAAAAAAAAAAACCACACAACACTTCAGGGCCAGATGGATTTACAAGTGAATTCTACCAGACACTTAAAGAACACCTAATTCCAATACTATATAAACTATTTGGAAAAAATAGGCAAAGAAGGAATCCTACCAAATTCCTTTTATGATACAAATATAGTGCTTATACCTAAACCAGGAAGAACCAAAACAGACCAATTTCCCTAATGAATATTGATGCAACATTTTAAATAAAATATTAGCAAGGAAATTATAGCAATTTATCACCAGGATGATACACTATGAGCATGTGGGATTTATTCCAGGAATGCAGGGCTGGTTCAATATTAGGAAAACTATCACCCTAATTGACCACAACAATAACAAAACTAACAGAAATCATATGATCATCTCAACAGATAATAGGGAAAGATTTTGGCAAAATACAGCTCACATTCCTATTTAAAAAACAAAACAAAACAAAAAAGAGAGCACAGGAATAAGTGGAGTTTTCCTTAAAATGATGAGCTATATGTATCTAAAATTATCAGCAAGCATTCTATGTAATGGGGATAAACTAGAAGCATTTCCAGTAAGATCATGGATGAAACAAGGATGCCCAATATCACCATGGTTATTCAGTATTGTACTAGAAATGTAAGCTTTACCAGTAGGAGGAGAAAAAGAAATTGAAGGAATTAGAATAGATAACAAGGAAACAAAACTATCATTCTTTGCAGATGATATGATGGTATACCGGAGAATCCTAGAAAATCAACTAAAAAAACTACTTGAAATAATAATAATAATAATAATAATAATAATAATAATAAACTTTTTTTTGCTTTTTTTTTGGAGGGCAATTGGGGTTAAGTAACTTGCCCAGGGTTACATGGCTAGTTTTGGGGGGGGGGGGAAGGGGGGGGGCGGGGGTGTTAAGTGTCTGAGGCTGGAACCGAACTAGGGGCCTCCTGACTCTGGGGCCGGGGCTTTACTCACTGCACCATTTAGCCACCCCAATAAACAACTTTTGAAAAGTTGTAGGATGTAAAATGAATCCACACAAAACATTACCATTTCTATACATTACTAACAAATCCCAACAGCAAGAGATAGAAAGAGAAATTCTATTTAAAATAACTGTAGACAACATGAAATATTTGGCTGTCTACTTACCAAGACAAACCCAGAAACAAAATGAACACAATTACAAAACACTTTTCACACTAATAAAGTCAGATCTAAAAAATTGGAAAAACATCAGTTGCTCATAGTTAGGCCAAATTAATGTAATAAAAATGACAATTCTACCTATATTGATTTACTTATTCAGTGCCATACAAATCCAACTACCAAAAAATTATTTTATAATGCTAGAAAAAATAGTAACAAAATTCATCTGGAAGAACAAAAGGTCAAGAATATCAAGGGAATTAATGAAAAAATGAAAAAAGAGGTGGCCTAGCCATAAAACCAGATCTACAACTATATTATAAAGTGGCAATCGTCAAAATTATTTGGTACTAGGTAAGAAATACAGTGGTGGATCAGTTGATTTGGTTAGATACACAAGATGTAGTAGCAAATGACTACAGAATTCTATTATTTGATAGATCCAAAGACTCCAGCTTTTGGGATAAGAACTCACTATTTGACAAAAACTGATGAGAAAACTGGAAAATAGTATTGTAGAAACCCTATGCAAAGATATAAAGGTCAAAATGGGTGAATTATTTAGAGATAAAGAGTGATATTATAAGCAAATTAGGAGAGCAAGGAATCATTTACCTGTTAGATCTATGGAGAAAGGAAGAATTTATGCCCAAACAAGAGATAGAGAACATCATGAAATGTAAAATGGATAATTTTGATTACATTAAATTAAAAAGTGTTTGCACAAACAAAACCCATACAATTAAGAGTAGAAAGAAAACAGAAAGCTGGGAAACAATTTTACAGTCAGTATTTCTGATAAAATTCTCATTTCTCAAATACATAGAGAATGGGGTCAAACTTATAAGAATACAAATCATTCCCCAATTGATAGATGGTTAAAAGATAGAAAGAAGAAGTCTTCAGATGAGAAAATTAAAGAAATGCTCTAAATCACTATTGATCAGAGAAATTCAAATTAAAACTCTGATGTACCACTTCACACCTATCAGATTGGCTAATAAAACAGAAAAGGAAAATTATAAATGTTAGAGACGTTTGAAAATAGGAACACTAATGCATTATTGGTGGAGTTGTGAACTGATTCAACCATTCTGGAGAGCAATTTAGAACTATTCCCAAAAGGCTATAAAATTCTGTGTACCCACTGATCTTACAATACTTCTACTAAGTCTGTATCCCTAAGATATCATAAAAAAGAGAAAAGGACTCACATATACAAAAGTATTTGTAGCAATTTTTTGTGATGGCCAAGAATTGGAAATTGAGGGGGTGCCCATCAATTGGGGAATGACCGAACAAGTTGTGGTATATGAATGGAATGGAATACTATTGTGATATAAGAAATGAGGAGCAGATGTATGTTAGAAAAAACAAAAACAAACCTGGAAAGATGTATATGAACTGATTCTGAGTGAAGTGAGCAGAACCAGGAGAACATTGTACACAGTAACAGAACTGTTATGCAGTGATTAACCATGATATACTTAGCTTTTCTTAGCAATATAATCATCCAAAACAATTCCAAAAGACTCATGACAGAAAATGCTATCCCACATACAGAGAAAGAATTATGGAGTTCAAATGCTGATCAAAGCTCATTATTTTTGCTTTTTTTTTTTCTCATGGTTTTTCCCTTTTCTGATTCTTTCACAATATGACTGTTACAAGAAAGTAAATTTTTAAGATCTTGCCTGCCCCTAGGTTAAGTGCACCTGGAGCTTGTGGTGGGAGGCTTGTTATTCAGGAACACCCACACCTTGGTGCTTTGTGATTGGGCAGTAGGTCAAGAGGGTTTTTACATTTTCCGACCCAGGAGAAGGCTATATTATCCCTGAGATAAGACTTTGCTTTGGGGCTCACTTTGAGAAGTGTTGTGTGATTTGACCAGATAAGATAACCGTTGAGAGCCCCCCAGCTTTGAAAAACCCAGATGTTGATGCTTTCCTCTCTGGTAACTGTGGTTAGGTATGGATTTATGTAATGGTCAGACAGTTTGGAAGTCTGTCTGCTTTATATATTTTTCTGTTGTCTTGTCACTTCTGCTTGTAACCTCTGTATACTCTGAAGTTCGGGGTACTGACTTTCCCCTGAACAAGGTAAATGATATGTTTGATTGATTAAGTAAGCTTGTTAACCCATTTTGAGTTGCTTTCCTTCAGAAAAGCAGATCTAAGAACCTGTGTTGGCGGCCACCCTGGGGAAGCTTGGGGCGCTTGCTGCTACAATGACTAATGTGGAACTTTTTTTAACATGATTGTATATGTGTAACCTATATCAGAGTGCTTGTTATTTTGGAAGAGAGAAGGAATGGGGTGGGGGGAGAAAAATTTGGAACTCAAAATCTTACAAAAATGAATGTTGAAAACTATCATCACATGCAATTGAAAAAAAATAAAATACTGTTAAGTGAAAAAAAAAGAAAAAGAAGAAAAAATGTCTACTGAAGGTGAATCTCCCCTGAGATAGCTCCATGTAATTTTTCCCATTTCAGTTAACAAATTGTTCCTTATGTTAGGCCAAAAACTGCTTCTGCAGTGTTCACCCACTTACCCTTCATTGTCAAGCAGAACCAGTAGAATCTCTCTACCATGAAAACTCTTTCTAGGCCTGGTGCCTGAGCTTCAGGGATGGGCCTATTTCTCATGCTCCCTTGTCTCTAATGGGGTTCTACTTCCTAGAGATATATATTTTTTTCAATTTTGGAATGCTGGTGGCACAGTGGGTAGAGTACTGATCCTGGAGTCAGGAAGACGTGAATTCAAATCTGGCCTCAGACACTTACTAAGATTGTGATCCTGGAAAAGTTACTAAACCTCTGTTTGCCTCACTTCCCTCAGCTGTTAAATGGGGATAATAATAGCACTCAACCTCAGGGTTATTATGAGAACCTAATGAGAAAAAATTTGTAAAAAAGCACTTAGTTGGGGTGGCTAGATGGTGCAGTGAATTGGCCCTGGAGTCAGGAGGACCTGAGCTCAAATCTGAGCTCAGACACTTAACACTTACTAGCTGTGTGATCTTGGATAAATCACCTGACCCCAATTCCCCTGCCTTCCCCCCTCCAAAAAGTAAAAGTTTTTTAAAAAGCACTTAGTTGGCGTGTTGTTATTGTACAGTAGTTCAGTTGTGTCTGACTCCTTGTGACCCCATAAGGAGTTTTCTTGGCAAAGATACTGCAGTGGTTTGTCTGAGGCCAGACTTGAATTTCAGCTCTTTCTAGGCCTTGTATAGACGCTTATTCCTTTCCTCTTCCTTTTCAGCTGCCACTACATTTTCTTTCTATAGTGAGGTCCTCTAACTAAGTCCTGTAACTGTAATGGGTTTATGTTCCTTCTACTCCTTACTGATCATCAGCCCTGGAACATCTGTCCCCTACCCCTGATGATCTATCTAACATTAGAGTGAATCTTGGTGCAGATTTCAGCTGACCTAACAGGGTAAGTACTTCAAATCATTTTATACTGTAAAATCAGCCTGGCAGCCTGGATTCCATGAGCCCTACCTTGACCCTCAAATACAACCAGAGATCAGACACCTACTCTGTTTCTCCATCCAGCCCCTTTTACTGAAAGACTGATAATCAAATGAACACTATCTTTGCCACTGTGAAGGGGAGGACAGCCTCCTGCCCTGCAGCTCCCCTCTGTGATTCTGAGTTATTTTCTTGCAAGGCTGAATCTCCCTTCGCTGACAATCTGCTCCCTCAAATCCGTCCATGTTCCATTCCTTTGGCATCTCTATCCCAATCTTCTCTGTTCTTTCACTGTGACCTTCGGAGCCCCAGTTCTATTGCTAACAGACCACCCTTCACATTTGACTTTGTGACCTCCTCCTAGAAGTTGTTTTGCACATATTTTATAGATTTTGCAATTTTTAAAAAGCTTATCCATATATGTGTTCCATCCCTAGCCCCCGGTAGAATCAAAATTCCTTAAGGGAAGAGATGATTCTCTTTTGGACTCTGTTTGGACTCATAACCTAATGCCTACCAGAGTGCCACTCGATGCTACAAAATGCACATTGAATTGAATTGAATCAAATTGAACAATTGAACTGACAGCACTGTTTAACCATAAGGGTGGGGAAACTGTGGTCTTCTAGGTCCTTGGGCATGGCCTTTTGACTGAGTCCAAGTTTTACAGAGCAAATCTTTTTAATTAAATTTTTATACATATATATGTATATATATATACACACGTACATACATATGCTATGTATGTACTATATAGTATATATAGTATATACTATATATACATATATACTATACATACATATATACTAAATTTTACAGAACAAATCTTTTTACTAATTTATTATATACATATTTATTGTTATATTTATTAACTTATTATACAAACTGTGAAGTTTGGACTCAGTCAAAAGGTCTCACTTGAGGACCTAGAGGGTCCCCAGAGGGTGACATGTGGCCTAGAGGACACAGGTTCCCCATCACTGTTAAAGCCTCAAACTATGGAACAAGTCATTTTAAGTTATTTTGATTTCAATTTAAAAGTGTTACAAATACAATATAATGGAAGCTCATTAGTTAGTAAAATCTTAACTTAGAAGACAGATAAAGCCACTGCTCAAACATATTTCATTTGTTTGAATGATTTAATATAGTATCATACAGCAGTTTTTCACAATAAAGCCTGGTAAGGGGAGAGGATTCTGGGAAGATGGCAGAGTAAGTCAGAAAATCCCAAGCTCTCCAGATTTCCCCCATAAACAAGACAAAATAGTGTCTCAGGGTAAAGGTAGAGTAGTCAAAATAAATAAGAGTTGGGACAGAACAGTGGTCATCCTGGGACAACCAGGAGAAGATCCAAATTAAAATCCTAGGACCCAGGTTTGGTACCTGTGAAGAGTAAATACCTCCAGGCTAGGTCTGCTGAAATAGCAAGCAGTTGTGAGCCTTGGGTTCTAACTGGGTTGGGAGATAGCTTTGGCCTCAGTCACAGGAACTTTCACTTCCCAGACAGTGCTGGGAGTCTGTGTCTCAGCCAGGAAGATTAAGGGAACCTTTGCTTCTAAGGAATGTCAGAGCCAGCTGTGCTGCAGAGGCACAGCCCTGGGAGAGAAAGAACCAGCTCACACCTGGTGAATGCAGAAGCAGTGGAGAGAGCTGTGGCTACTTCAGGAGGGCAGAGTACTTGGTTTTGGTTCTAGGCTAGAGGAGAAAAAAGAAGGAAGATCTGAGGCTAGAGGCACCATCCCCCATACCTCAGGACTAGAGGGATTACAAAAAATAAGCTGCTACAAACTTTAAAAAAAGCAGGCAAAGGAGAAAGAATACAGACATAGAAAGTTTCTATGTCTGTAGAGAAGACCAGGGTTCATCATCAGAGGAGGATACTGAAGGAAAAAACCTCTCCTACCCCAAAGAGTAATGTCAAATGTTGAACCTGACCAAAAAGAATTCATAGAAAAACTTTAAAAAGACTTTAAAAATCAAACGAGAGAGACTGAGGAAATTTTTTAAAAAATAAGATCAATCCACAAAAGCAAGATTATGAAAAGAAAGTCAACCTATTAGAAAAGGAGATTCAGAATCTTAAGGAAAAAACCAACTCCTTGAAAATTAGAATTGGGCAAGGGGAAGCCAGGGAAGTTATAAGAGAGAAAGAAATAAAACAAAATATATAAGATCCAAGAGAAATGTAAGGTACATATCAAAGACTAATTACAAGGGACTCAATAAGGACAGACTTTACTTTTTATATGAGGAAATTTAAAACGTATGTCTAAGATTATTAGTAATCAGGTAGTTCAAAAGAAAGATTGGGGTAGATCTTAGTATGAGAGAATTCTAAAAAGTAAAATCATTTAGGAAAAGGTAAAAAGTACATATAATAAAAAGTATTTGTATTCATATAATATCATATATTATGTTATATATCAAACACTATATATTTCAATATATTATATAATATTATATATTGTATAGTATTTGTATAAGTATTAGTATTTGCATCTTATACAAATGAGGTTCAAGAGGAAGAAACAACACAGAACAATTAGATGGGAGAGGAGGGCTGGTAGTTCTGGAATCCTGCTTTCATGGGCAATGGGTTTAAGAGGGAACAGTGCATACATATTTAGAAGGGTATACAAGGCTTCTAAATACAGAAAGAAATAAAAGGCTAAGGAGATAGGGAGGGGGAGAGGATAAAGAAGGGGTTTTTAGAGAGAAGGATGAGGGAATAGGATAAAGTGGGGTATAGAAGAGTGTTTAGATTAATGGCAATGGGAGGATAAGAGAGATGCTTGGAAGGAGGGTAGATTAAGTAATAGGAGGTCAAGGTAGTGGGTAGAAATAAAGTAGAAGAGTCAAGAGGAATAGGAAATAAGAAATACAAACACAATAAAGATCAGGAGTAGAATTTACTAGGAAAAAACGCAGGAATAGTAATCATGATCTTAGACAAAGTTAAAGCTAAAATAGATTTATTCAAAAGAGAAAAATAGGGAAAGTACACTATATGCCAGCCATGTTAGTCAATATTGTTTTAGACTATTTAAAATAACTAGACAGGTTAAGGTTGCTATGGGGTAGGAAATGATGAGTTGGTAGACTTAAAAAAAAAGATGGAAAGACTCAGACTTATGAAGGAAGAGGTTATCCACCCTCCGAGAAACAGAACAAATAAGTATAGTATGGTCTTACATAGATGCATATGGATGTATATGTCTACATATGAATATGATTATAGATATCTAAGTACACTTAGAAATATATTTATGTGGATGTGTATGTATATATGTATGTTTAAA
The DNA here is from genome assembly GCF_028583685.1 of Petaurus breviceps papuanus. Lineage (NCBI taxonomy): Eukaryota > Metazoa > Chordata > Mammalia > Diprotodontia > Petauridae > Petaurus > Petaurus breviceps. The sequence goes on along the minus strand of NW_027185884.1, from coordinate 191,674 downwards.
TATGTATATGTGTATGTGTGTGTATTTACACTTAATTGTAGCCTTCTTGGGGTGGGAGAGCAAGGGGGGGAAAAGAACAACATAAAAAGTGCATAGCAGAGAATAAAAGAAAACTTACAAAACAGAGAAGAAAAGATGGACAGCTTTGAACACAATGTGTAGTAGTTATTATATAGGCTTTCTTGAAATGGAAATTTATTGTATATTTTGAATCCTTTGTTATGTTCTGCTGTACACATGGCAATATTTTTTTTAAATTTACGTTTATAATGTTTCTTTTTCTTTTCTTATAGTAATTTAAGTTTTAGCATTTAATTTTAAGATGAAAAAAATTATTTTGAAAAAAATGAAGCCTGATAAGCTGTTCTCCCTCTGTGCCAGGTGAATTTTCTCAAGATACTTAACACTCATTCCAAATCAGGAGCTCCCGTCCTATTTTAGGGAAAAGTCTTCTCACAGTGTTAAGATGTGTTTGACCCAGGAAATAATTTGTGAGATCTCATCCTCACCACTCAAAAAAAGTGCAAATTATAGCTGTTCATAATCTAAAGCTGATTTAAAATGCTAGAATGTAGAAATTGGCAGATAGGTGAGAGGAAGGGGACAGATTTATCAGGCTAAATATAAACGTGTTGATATAAAATTTCTCTTAATACTTTTTTTTTAAAGCCCATTCACTCTAGACCAGTGATCTGCACATAATTTGCCATGTAATGAGAAGATAGGACCCTTTGAAAAGACCCTGATCTTGGGGAATATTGAAAGCAAAAGGACAGGGGATGGCCAAGGAGGAGATAGATGGATAGATCGTGTGGTGGAAACAATGAAGGTGAACTTGGAAAGACTTGGTGAGAACGTGTGTAGCATGCTGTGGTCGATGGGGTCATGAAGAGTTGAGCGCTCAGTGACTCACCAGTGACAACAGCTATGACGACAAGTGATCTGCCAGGTGGGTTCTTTTCCCCTCAGGTCACACTCTGATCTGACTGCACGGAAACCATAGCCTGACCACAAGGATTATATCAGAGGGAGAATCTCACCCTTAATGGGTTCATTTCCAATATCATTGTAGTGATCCTTATCTCTTAACATTCATTCCCTTACTCCTACCCATCTTTCTCTGTCTGCAAATTCCCAGCCTCCCTCCTTCAGAACTGGCCTTGCCTTTCCTCTCCTTCCCCCAGACCGTAACAACTGCTACTAGGGCATGGATGCCCCTGGGAAAATCCACTTCCCCCCACCTTATTCTCCACCTGCCTCCACTTTATTCTCCACCTCCCTCCACTTTATTTCCCACCTCCCTCCACTTTATTCCCCACCTCCTTCTACTTTATTCCCCCTCATCTTCCCAGACTATCTGTTGGTTTTGGAAAGCACCACTTCAGAAAATCTCTGTGCTTCAGGAAAGTAATGATGAATTCACGGGTGAGTAACTGCTGTACTCCTATCTTTCTCATTCAGAGCAGGACAGAATTAACTAACACGCACAGATCTCACTCTATCTTTATCCCCAAACCAAACCTTGTTCAAGACTCCTCTCTTACTCTCAGGAGCACCACCATTTTCCAACATTGCGGCTTCGGTGTCATCTTCAGCCCCTCGTTCCCCTTACCGACAACTTAGTCAGTTTCCAAGTGTGACTGTTTCTAACTCTATAACATCCCTAGTATCTGTCCCATTCTTTATACTCATACATCTCAAGTCAGGCCCTCATCATCTCTTCCCTGGTCTGTGGCAATAGCCTTTTATCTGGTCCCCTTGCTTCAAGTTTCTCCTCAATCAATCCATCCTCCACTCAATTACCAAATTGATTTTCCTAAAACTCAGGTCTGACCATGTCACTCTCCTCAATAATTTCCAATGGTTCCCTATTTAATCTAGAATAATGTCATTTCATCTCCATCCCTTCTTTTAAAAATTTCACACTCCCTTATCAATAAACTCCAATCAGCTTCCCATTACCTGAAGGATTAAATATAAAATCCTAAGACTTTTAAAGTCCTTCACAACTTTGCCCTTTCCTATAAACACAGGTCTTCTTGCGGCTCCTTGAACATGACACTCATTCTTTGGACTCTGTGTTTCAACTGGCTGTTCCCTATACATTGAATGTTCTTCCTCCTTCCATTTCCTGGATTCCTTAGCTTCCTTCAAATCTCAGCACAAATTCTGCTTTCAGCAAGAGGCCATTTACACTGTATATATATCTTGCCTCTACTTAATATTTTTTTTTAATATGTTTTCTCTCCCATTAGAATGTGATCTTTGAAACAGGGACAGGTTTTTTTGGTTTCTTTTTTTTTTTTTTTTTGCTTTTCTTTGTCTATCAGTACTTCCCACAGTCCCTGGTAGATACCAAACTCTTCATTAATGCTTGTCCTTGATTGATTGATTTCTGTTTTTATGTAAGTTTTATAATATACACTATTTTTTTTTTTAAAGCAATCGGGGTTAAGTAACTTCTCAAGGTTACACGGCCAGTTATTTCTGGGTGTGGTGCTGACTATCTGAGCCCGGATTTGATCCAGGTCATCCCGACACTGGAGCCGGTGCTCTTACTCTCTGAGCCATCTGGCCGCCCCTAAGCAATTGGGGTTAAGTAACTTGCTCACGGTTACACAGCCAGGTGTTTCTGGGTGGGTGCTAAGTGTGTGAGCCTGGGATTCGATCTCCAGGTCTTCTCAACACTGGAGCAGGTGCTCTTACTCACTGAGCCACCTGGCCGCCCCTTATAGTATACACTATTAATACAGTAGTACTGTATTAATAAATAAATATGTACATATTGGGGTACATGTTCAATTTTCTTTTTACTAATGGGGTACAAGATAAAAAAACAGTTTAGAAATCACAACTTTAGGCAATTGCATATTGTGTTATCACGTGAAAAATATTCTGATCTGTGGGAGTAGGTGAAAAATATTTCCTGGCTGTATAACATGTCTATTCTTTCCTGACTGGTTAAACCAGTTAGTATCAAGTTTTGACTTTATTTTCATATTGAGTCTATTTTTTTTTCCTTTAAGAAAAAAAAAGATGCACCATTGCAACTCCTCAGGGTTGTGACATTGAATGCTGGCTTCTTACTTATTGCTCTCCAAATCTGGCAGAAGATCAGGGTGAAGCAGACAAAGGCCCAATTCCACTCATGGTCTTTTCCCACTGTCGATACGCCCATGAAGATGAAGATGAGGGTCTCACTGACGCTGCTCAGCATCTTCATGAAGTACTTGATGGTGGTGTAGGAGGTCTGTGACACATTTTCTTCCACATACTTTTTCATTGTCACTGCACAGGCTGTGATCCTATTGGAATGACAGAGTGTCAGTCAAAGCTACAGCTTCTTCAATGACAACTTCAGGAGAGCTATTCACTTATCCTAACATTTAACCCAAATGACTTTCCTTCTTCTTCGTTGCCATATAGTACTTTTTAAAAAATTTCTTTTTCTTACACTCACCTTCTCTTTAAGGTAAGGACTCTTAACCTAGAATCCAGCTTTATATAATGGAATATGTAAAGGTTTTAACCAGATATATAAAGAATATTACCATTTTATATAAAGGCAAAGTTTTTATATTGTCTTATCATATGTAAATATATATACATATATAGGGCAGCTAGGTGGTTCAGTGAATAGATCACTGGCCCTGGAGTCAGGAGAACCTGAGTTCAAATCTGACCTCAGATACTTGACACTTTACTAACTGTGTGACCTTGGGCAAATCACTTAACCCCAATAGCCTTGCCTTCCTCCTTCAAAATATACGCACACACATATACATGAATTATATATAATAATAGTTACATATATGCATATGTCTGTGTGTTTATATAAAACTATTTTGATCTAATTGGTTTCCATTGCAATATTATGTATTTTAATTTATTCATTTAATACTATTCTAGGGGCATCTAGGTGGTGCAGTGAATAGAGCACCAGCCCTGAAGTCAGGAGGATCTGAGTTAAAATCCAGCCTCAGACAATTAACATGTATTAGCTGTGTGACCTTGGGCAAGTCACTTAACCCCAATTGCCTTGCCTTCCTCTCCCCCCCAAAAAAGTCCCAAACAAACAAAAAACATTATTCCAAGAAGGGGTCCATAGTCCTCACAAAACTGGTGAAGTGGTCCATGACACATGCAAAAAGGATTAAGGATTTCCCCAAAGTTGAGATGGAAGCAACTTAATTGTTCAAAGCAGAGCAATTAATGAAATGCTAAATAGACAGTATTTGCTTCTGCCAGTTATGATATGCTAACTTGGGAAGAGTTGGCATGGTAAGACCTTTACATGATAAAATATCAATAAGTCTATATGTAAATGGAGGACAGGATAGTTTGCATCTTCCCCTTCCCCTTCCCCTTCAATACAGTAAATTTCCACATTCCCATTCTTTTCTCTCCATCTCAAAGAACACTTTCTATGGCACAAATTCAACATCAGTTGCCTGGGAGGCATAACTCAGTCAGGCATGCTACCAGTCTTGTTCTTACCACCTGTACAGCATTTCTTATGATTGTTTTTCTGTATATTGTTCAGTTAAAATGTGTGAGTTCCTGTGCACTGGTACAGAAAGACCCATAGAGAGAACTTAAGAGGTCAGATCAGATTGAAAAACAGAAACAAAACCACTTTTAGGAAGAAAAGTCTGAGACTGACATTGAAGAAGGCAAATTTAATATTTTTCACTTCAGAAAACACCCAAACATCTCCCTTTCTATAGTCACCTGTTCTCTTTCCACACTGAAATAGATGAAAGATAATTCTTGTCATGCCATGGGAGAGTGAGAATGTAGTGGTTGGTGGTAGTAGCTAAGAATGAGTTATTTCAATGCCTATATTCCCTTGTAAATATATGTGTGCATATATGTGTATATATCTATGCACACATACACACATATATGCATGTATATACACATATAATATAACTAATATTGTAGTTACATATATAATTTTGATTCAAAATAATTGAATTACTTTGGATGTTTCAACCCTCCTTTAATTAATTGAAAGGTATGGTTAATTTGATAATTTTCCATTACTGGAAGTTAGTAATGGGAAATTTACACTGAAATATTCTTCCTCCTTTCTCCTTTTAGCATTGCTGAAGATTCTAAACTGATATTACAAAACCACAACTCTTCCGTAGGCAAATAATGGAGGGAATGGAAATGCCAATGTTGGGGAAACATTTGTGCCATGCAAAGGGACTGAATTAAAATTTGTGAACATTCAAAACTATAAATCCTTAACACCTTTGAGGGTTATTTTCAAAAGTAATGCTTTTATTCCTGATGTATGCCCTGACAGATTGTAAGTTACTTATGGGCAGGGACTGTTTGATTTCTGTCTTTGGATCTCCAGAGCCTGGCACATATTAGGTTCTCAGTAAGTGCTTGTGGATTGGTTTATTGATTAAATAGGGTCCCCATAAAGCTGTTCCGATTTCCTTGTCATTACCATGAGGGATGATTCTTAATTTGTACTCACGCCAGGATGCCAGAGAGGTAGAGTGTTTCAGCAGCTAAATAAGACAAGTAGCTGAACATGAAGACGATCAGTGGTTCAATTGCAGAAATATTCTGTGTGAAACGTGTGATAAAGGCAGAAATGAAGCCGAAGATGATGCCAAAAAACACCCCCCCGACCCCTACTACGATAAACCGGGCAAATCCAGCCAAAATGTCAATGGGTTCTATGTCTTCAAATTTATGCATCTTCGTGAAGGCGATTAGTATATTGTATAACACCTGGACAAAGAAACAATGAATAATGATTAGAAATATTTTAGACTCTCAAATTTCTAATTTGTGTTTCAGCTATAATAACAATTAATAATAATAACAATGATAGCTAACATTTATATAGCACTTACTATGTTCCAGATGCTAAGCGCTTTACAATTATTGTCTCATTTGATCTTCATAACAACCCTGCTTAGGAGGTGCTATTATTATCCCCATTTTACAGATAAGAAAACTCAGGAAAACCAAGATTAAGTGACTTACTCAGAATCACACAGCTAGTTAGTGTCTGAGACTGGATCTGAATTCAGGTTTTCCTGTCTCCAGGCCTGGTTCACTATTCACTGCACCACCTTTGTTGTTGTTGAGTAGTTCAGTCTTGTCTGACTCGTTATGACCCTGTTTGGGATTTTCTTGGGTAAGGTATTGAAATGGTTTGTTATGTCCTTCTCCAGCTCATTTTACAGAAGAGGAAACAGAGGCAAACAGGGTTAAGTGACTTACCTAGGGTCATACAGCTAGTAACTGTCTGAGACCAGATTTTTAACTTGAAATGAAATTTCAATGTCATATGTAAATATAAATGATGCAAAGGTATTTTCTCCACTGTGCCACCTAGCTTCCCTCTAGTTCAGTACTAAGTTGTTTTTTTTTTTAATCTGTTATATAACCTACTTTGTATTTATGGAAATATCAAGGAATCAACAGAAAGAGCAGAATTAGAGGATCTAATTAATGCAGTTAATGGTATACTGTGTCAATAGTGTACCATACAGTTAATAAAACCATAGGCAAGTCATATGACCTCTCTGGTCCTCAGTTTCCTCTTCTGTAAAGTGAGGAGGTTGGACTCAATGAATGGTAAGCTTCTTTCCACTTCTAAGTCTAAGATCTATTATAGTGTCAGGATAGATTTTGAGTCAGGAAGGTTCGGGTTCAAGTCCCACATTTGACACTGAGCACCAATGTGACCCTGAACAAAAAATTGATATCTGGGTGTATCAGGTAAATTGTCCTGGGATTTGTCTATTTAGTAGAGGTTGGGATCTAAAGAGGTGAAGAGTGTTCACGTACCAGGAGTTTCCTACAATGAGGACAGTCATTGATCTTTCAATTATTCCCACTTGTATCAATCAACCTAGCTTTCCTAGGTAGAATTCCTTCAAGGATGCATCAGGGACATTCATGGAGGTTGTCCCCCATGCGTCACAACTCTTTGGAATCCTAGCTCCCTTAAAGGATCAGCTCAAGAGCCGCCTTCTATAGTAGATTATCCTGATTCATGCCAGTGGCAGCAGCCTCCTACCCAACCCCTGGGTAAATTATTTTGTATTTACTTTGCATATATTTTCTATTTATTTACCTTATTTGTATTCCCTAGTTTGTTTTATCAATACCAAACTCTGCTTTTGGCTTCACCCTCAGTACTCATGGAGGAATTACATTATCTCCTTTCCACATTAAGTGGTCTTTAACTGTAGTCCCCAATCTGTTTTTACTTTTGCCCTTGGTCCCAGAAATGACTGATGCCTATGTAAATTGATTCTCAAATGGGAGGAGGGGAAACTTCATCAATTTGCAAGCCTTTCAGCAAATCTGGATTCAGTTAGTAGTAAATTGAGTTGGTAGTAGTCTCTTTTATTTAAACAAACTGAGGCCACATTTCTAGCAAACCTTGGCTGAGTTTTGAGAGGGAAAACAGTGATTTATGGTTACAAAAGAAATCCAAGAGAAATTCAGTGGTTTTACCGTTCCGCCCCTGTATGACTCTCCTCCTGGAGCAGCATAGATGAGGCCTTTGGAAATCACTGGGTGTTGCATATTCAAAGTTCAATTCAGATCAAGGAAGCGAGGAGCAAGATGAGAAGCTAGCATCTCTATCCCACAGCAACCAGAAACACAACTTTGCATGAGCTTAACTGGGGTTTGTGGGGTGGGGGGATGGGGTGCCTGAAGCCAAACTCAAAGAAAACTCCAAGAATATGTTCTAACTCAAAGATTTGCATGCAGCTGTCACAAACTGAAATTGTCTTGCATCTGTTTGCCACACTGTTGGAAGCATTGGGTTGGAAAGGATGTTGAGAGGTCACCAAGCTCACACTCATGCTATCTGGTTCATGACTTCTGGAAGGAAGATGCCACAAACCAGTTTGAGAAACTGAGCTCCATGTATAATCAAGGAGGTTAACTTTACAGAGGCAGCATGGAGTGATGATAGTGGTGGTCAAGACTGGTCTTCAACTCTTGGCCCCATGCATAATATCTGTGCTACCATGACTAAGTCACCTTAACTTTTCAGTGTTCCCCAGGCAACCCTCTAAAAACAGAAGTCAGGAAGAAGTCCCAGGGCTTCCCCCATTGGTAAAATCACAAGTCTTCTCCCCCATACCTACTTCAGACCCCTAAAAAAACAAACAAAAGAAGAAACTTTAGAAGCATTCCAAATATCTGTAGAGCTATGGAGGGGCATGCTGGTAGATGTTTGACTGACTCTTGGAGGGGAAAAAGGCATACAACTCACTTTTAAGCTTAATCTGTGTTATTAATTTTTCTCCATTACTTTCTTACATTAAACAATCAACAAAACGATAAACCAAGCCCCAAATTGTATTGCTGTTGCTCAGTTTTGGGGTTGTGTCAACTCTTCATGACCCCTTTTGGGGTTTTCTTGGCAGAGACCCTGGAACAATTTGCCATTTTTCCTCCAGCCTGTGTTACAGATGAGGAAATAGGCAAATAGGGTGAAGTGATTGCCCATGGTCACACTGCGGCTAGATTTTAACTCTGTCTTTCTGACTCCAGGCCCAGCGCTCTATCTACTGCACCATCCAATTTGTAGCACTTGCCAATTTCTCAGGTGTTATGTTCACACTGAAGATTCATCCATCAGATCTCAAAGCCAATAAGAGTTGACTTGGCTTGAGTCCACCCATGTAACAAAGCTCCGATCAAGACTGATGTGTTTTGTAGCCTCCTGTACATGTTAAAGCCCTTCCCTGCTTTCTGATGTCAGAAAGATCCAGAGTTGAGGCATTTTGGATTGGTTTTTGAATAGCATGAGCTCACCAATGACATAGTTATTGTGGTCCAGGCCACAAGTGGTATGAGGGTGATACAACAGGCAGAATCTTTATTCCCTATTCCATATAGGACAAGCCTAGAGAGTATCATCAAGGACCCTCTTCATTAGTCTTACAAAACTATCAGATGGTATAATGAAATCAGAAAACTGTTCTGCAGTAATAGATATTATCACTTTCAACTGTAACTGGGACAGTTCTGAGAGAACATAGTTGCTAAGAATGGCTGATTAAAATGCTTGAATTTATATTTAAGAAACTGAGAAAGGATGGAGGAAACCTCACTCACATAAGGCTTTTCCACTTGATTAGAGAGACAGATTTTGATAGCTGGAAATGGAGAGATGCTAATTTTTTTTCCTTCCAGCTTTCTTCTACAGAAACTAGTAAGATGAGTAAATCAAAGGCTAAAGACTATAGCAAAAAAAGCATCAGAGACAGGATTTTGATAGACTGAAGAAACAGACAAGGGGAAAGATCCTTAAAGAAACCCAGGGCATTATTTTATTCAGTCAATAAACATTTATTAAGCATCTATAATTTTCCAGACACTATGCTAAGTTCTAGGGATACAAAAAGAAGAAGATAGTCCCTGCCCTCAAGAAGCTTACACTCTAATAAGGGAGACAACATGCAAAGAAAGACATACAAAGGAAGATATATATCAGATAGATGTTGTTGGGTTGTTTTCCAGTCATGTCTGACTTTTTTGTGACCCTATTTGGGGTTTTCCTGGCAAAAATACTAGAGTGGTCTGCCACTTCTGTAGCTCATTTTATAGATTAGAAACTGAAACAAACAGGGTTACATGATTTGCCCAGGGTCACACATCTAGTAAGTGTCAGAGACTAAGTTTGAACTCAGGAGGATGAATCTTCCTGACTCTAGAGCTACCCCTCTGTCCACCGTGCCACTTATCTGCCCCAGGATATAGAGGAAACATTTAATAGAGTGGAGGCACTGAAACCAAGATAGGTTAAGGACGGCTTCCTATAAAAAGTGGGCTTTTATTTAAGCTAGAAGAGGCCTTGGAGATTACATAGTCGGATCACCTCATTTTACAGAAGAGGAAACAGGCCAAGAAAGATGAAATTTTTTTTTAAACAAAAAGTTACAAAAAGTACCAAATCTGAAGTAAGAATCCAGGTCTCCTGATTTCCTTTGTCAGCTAAAAATAAGAAGTAACCAAGAACTTTGAAGTTTCATGCTAGAAAACTGTATTTCAACTGTCTAATGATATTTATGATCAAATTAGGAAATGAATATAAAGAGGCATGAAACTGCAGAAAGTTTCACAAAGTTTGCTTAGAGGGAGATAAAGATAATAACAATAACATAGTACTTAAATGTTTGCAGAATGCTTGCTTTATAGAAACACTACGAGAAAGATCAGCAAGATACAAACTTAAATTTTCAGAAGTTTATTTGTTTTTAAAAGTGATTTAGTCCAACCATTCTGGAAAACAATTTGGAATCATTCTAAAAAAGTGTGTATGGACTTAAATGCCTCTACTTTTGACTCAGAGATCCCCATAGTTAAGAGATTTCAACTGTGAGAAAGTCAAAAGATTAAAAGAAGGGTCTATATGACAAAATGCTTATGTCAGTACTTTTTATATTAACAAAGAGCAGGGAATAAGGTACATGCTCATGAACTGGAGAATGACTAAGTAGGTTGCAGTAAAATGTGATGGAATATTACTGTGCTAGAAAAAACAATGAATATAAGAGACACAGAGAAGCTTGAAAAACCTTCTATGAACTGATGCAAAATAAACAGAAACACAAAAACAACATATACAACAACAGTGTAAATAGAAAAAACAAAAACAATGATAATAAATCAAAACTGAAGATTGTAATTAGAATGCATAGAATATAATTAGGCGGTGTAATTGGGATGATCAAGTTTGGCCTTCAAGATCAGATATGAGAATTTCTCTCTCTCTTTCTTAGAGGACTAAGTAAAGAATATTGCATATATGGTTGGTTAGTCTTATAGAAGCATTTTTTTCTTTTGTATTCTTTATCATAGGTATTGGGTCTCTAGGTGACAACAGAAGGGATATATATATATATGTATACATATATATATATAAATGAAGATGATATTAAAACAAAAAAATTAATGAGATATTTTAAATTTGTTCTAAAATGGGTTCTTAAATAGAATCCATAAACTTTTATTTTTAATATGTTGATTATTGTTTTTGAAGGTGATTGATTTCCTTGGCATTTTTTATGCTTTTAAAAACATTATTATGAAAAGAGATGCATAGCCATTCCTGGACTACCAAAAGGGTACATGACACAAAAATGAGTGAGAACTCTTATTCTAGAGAAAGATCATCTTTTGTATTAGTTAAAATTTACTTAATTTTAGATATCTTTAAAAAAGAAATATAGTTTGATAGAGTTTGAAAATTGTGTTCCATATTAAAGGTCCTAGTGGTGAGGTACGGTTGAAGTAGCAATGGAATAAGAATCAGAGAACTTGGGTTCAAATCCCATCTCTTACCCATGAGATTTTGAGTAAGTCACTTGGCCTCATCTGTAAAATGAGGGAAGTTGAATTAGACTGTCCGTAAGGTCCCTTTGACCTGTAAATCTGTTTTCTTGTGAAAGCCTCCGTGAGATTGGAAGCTGTCTTAAATTCAGGAAAAGAAAGATTTCAAGCTGAGATGAAGAGCAGCTGACTTTGTGTCACCCCCTGGGGGTAGCATGCCTATATTGTGAGGGAAGTAAGAAAAACAAAAATAACTACAATAGCCACTTATCTTCCTAAGTGCTGAAATGAGGGGGAAAAGGTTGTAAAGGGGTGCATTATGATAAATGCTAAGTGGTACAGGGCAACTAGGTGGTGCAGAGAATAGAGTGCTGGGCCTAGAGTCAAGAAATTGTTGTTAATCATTCATTCTGGAAGAGGATCAATAAAAACATAAGGTTGATGGCTTGACTTGTGAATAAATTGGATTTAAGTTAGGACTGCACAAAGTCATCAGTCTTGTGAGTCATTGAAGTTCTGTGGCAAGACAGAGGTCAAGACAAATGGTGATGGTTAAGGATGTACCTGGCCTTTCTAAATAAAGTTCTTTCCCAAGTCTCAGTTTGAAGACTTGAGTTCACATCTGGCCTCAGACACTTACTAACTGTGTGACCCTGTGCAAGTCACTTAATCCTGTTTGTCTTTGTTTCTTCATCTGTAAATTGAACTGGAGAAGGAAATGCTAAACCACTCCAATATTTTCGCCAAGAAACCCTGAATGGGGTCACAAAGAGTGGGACATGACTGAAATGACTGAACAGCAGTGACCAAGTCCTGGGTTCAGAAAGGCTGCTTAGCAAGTTTTTCTGGCTAAAGAGCTAAACAGTGTAGGACTAGGGAGACTAGAATTCAAACTCTCTCATTAATTTAGGAGAGACTCTGGAAGGAGCCCTACGTTTAGAGTCCAAGGTTGGAACCCTGGCTCTGTTTATTCTACTTACCTTGTCTTGGGCACCTCCCTTTACCTCTCTAAGTTTCAAGTTGTTTTCCACTAAAGAGTGGTAGATTATAAGCTCTAAGGTATCTCCTGACTCTCAATTCAATGATGTTATGATTCTAGCATTGCTAACCTGGGAATATTATATCACCTCTCAGTCCTCAGTTTCTTCATCTGTAAAGATAAGGGGGTATTAAGTGGTCTATGGTTCCTTCCAGCTCTAAAATCCTATATGATTCTGTATTAATATTATTAATAACTTATATTAATTAATATATTAATAAAGGAATGTGAATTTCTTCAAGGTAAGCACTATTTTAAAATGAAACTGTATATAAAGCATTTTGCAAGCCTTAAAATGCTATATGAATGTTAGCTGTTGGTGATAGTTTTGTGTTGGTGTTTTTATTTTTCTATCTGGAACTTTGCAATTCTTGTCAAGTAGTATTGCTTAACAAATGCTTATTGGTTAACTTTAAAAATAGCTAGTTTACTCTACTGTGTTGTAGTATTTTTTTGCTGGAGCCAGTTAGAAGAAACTCAGAGAGCTTATTCTTAAGTTTTCAGTGTTTTCATATACACCTCAGAAATTGGCAAATACTATAAATATGGACTTGATTTATTGTTTTGTTGACTAGACTTAAGTAAGGGATGGAAAAAAATGTTAATAATATAGCTTAAGCTTAAAAGTATGTCCTATTTACTACTTTTTTCCCTGAAAAGTTGATTGTTAACTGTTTACCAGCATAACCACTGGACACAAAGTACCATATCCTTACATCAGAATCAGTGGCATACCATCTCACATACCATGGGGCAGCAATGTAATGAAGCAGGGATGCATTATTCAGGCTTTTTCAGTTTATTTATATATTAATGCTTGGAAAAACTACATGGAGTCTACCAACTGTATAGAGGACCACATAGTCCAAGAGAAAGAAGACTGATTCTAAAATCAGAAAATCTGTGTTCAGATCCATTCTCTTTGTTTAAAAACCCCAAAGGATTTCCTTGATGCTAAATTCACCCTGCCTCTTGGCCCAACCTTCATTCAGGCATTCTTTTCCACCTTGGAACTCTGCCTACTAATGAATTAGACTGAGAGCTCCTATGTAGTTTTAATAGGTGATCCCCAAACCTTCTAGATGAAAATAACTAGGAACTATTCACAATGTGGGCTGCCCTGAAATCAAGTTGACCTCTTTGCTGCTCTGGGCAAGATGACCCTACTCTCTATGCCCTAGAGACCCTCCTTCTATTACTTATCACCTAAAAGAACCTTGTCATTGAACCCCCTCGAGTGGCAGTTTCTTCATCTATAAAATCAGAGTTTTAAGGTGCATTCCAGCTCTTGATACATGATCCCATGAACTAATATTAGCCTATGACAGCAGACTTCTGGGAAATTCACACAATATCCTACATGTACCATGGAGGCTCAAAAGCCCTGGACATAATTGCTCAGGACCTAAGCAGTTCGTAATCTTGGGCATGTTTTAGACAGACAATGACAGCATTTTTAAGAGTCAGAAGGTATTTGAGAGATCATTTAGCCCAACCGGTTCATTTTACAGATAAGGAAACTACCGTCATGGATATATTTCCAAGAGGGCTATTTTTGCCAAGAACTGAATCAAAGAAAAACAGATTGGTCAGGTTGGATGTGTGGGGATGATAGCAGGGTAATGAAGTGGGTGCTATGCAATGAGCTGAGCTGAAGAGGGGGTGACTGAAGGCAGCAGGCTAAAAAGAGAAAGAATGACTGCTTATTAATCATGTCTGGTACTGCTTAGATTTAAAAAGGAACTGAAGACATACTGTGACAGGCTCCTAAAGGTCACAGAAGCTTCTCAGACAACATGGAGAAAATATTCAATTGTGTAAAATTGTTCCAGGAAGTAGCATATTTATATATCCACAATTTTTCTTCATTGATTATGTGGATATCAGAAGAATTCCAGTAACTAAAGAGGGAGGCATTAAACAATCTAATGAAGTGAGTGATTTCACTATATTCAAGGACATATCAAAGCATATGGCACAGTATAGGTCCTGAGTTCAAGTCCTGGGCCTCAGTTCCCTCATCTGTAAAATGAGGGTGTTGAACTAGATGGCCTCTGAGTTTTGCTCTGAGATAAAACATTGTGTGTGTGTGTGTGTGTGTGTGTGTGTGTGTGTGTGTGTGTGTGTGTGTATGAATGAATGTTCTGGGCTCCTTTGTTAATCTATTGAAGCCTATGAATACCTTTTTCAGAATAATTCTTTTAAATGCATAAAATAAAATATGTAGGATTACAAAGGAAATAAATTATATTGACATATAGCCTGTCTATCTATCTATCTATCTATCTATCTATCTATCTATCTATCTATCTATCTATCTATCTATCTATCTATCTTTAAGTCCATAGACTCTAGGTACAAGCACTTGTCCTAGATGAACAATTATAAATACATATTAATTTATGTCTCTAAAGTTTAAAATAATACAAATATTTCAGCTTTAAAATGTCATATTGTATATGTGTGTCTGTGTCTGTATATATGCTTATGCTAATTTGACATATACCCATGGAAAATACTCTAACCATTTGAAATAAAGGCAACTTTTCTTCCCAAAAGGTTTCCTTGTTTCTTCCAGGAGCTCCTACTGATGCTATATCTACCCTGCCAACCTTCATTCAGGCATTCTTCTCTACCTTGGAACTCTGCCTGCTCATGAATTCGACTGAGAGCTCCTATCTAGTTTTAATAGGTGATCCCCAAAGCTTCTAGATGAAAATGACTAGGAACCATTCACAATGTGGGTTTCCCTGAAATCAAGTTGACATTCTTGTTGCTTTGGGCAAGATGACCCTGCTCTCTATGCCCTAGAGACCCTCCTTCCCTGCCTCCCCACGAACAATCCTATTCACTGTTTTTTTCTGAATTCTCACTTTGAAGGGCTATTGTGAGGAATTAACCAAATTGTATTGAAGTTTTGTTTAAAAATCCTTCTCCTTATTTGCCTGCCCTCTATCTCCAGAAAGACAGTTCTATAGGGAAGGAAGAGAAGGAGAAATAAGAGGAAGAAGCAGAAAAGTAAAGAAAAAGTCATGGGTCCAACATAGTCTTTGCAGAAAGGTCCCCCTCCCCCTGCAGTGATTAGATACCAGACAGTTAGTTACTCAAAGGTAAAAATAGGCAGAGAGTCTTTTGTTTGGAAACTGCCTGGGCCTTTTCTTCATAAAGTACAACTGCAATTCAGAGAAAGGAGAGTTCAGTGTGGGCTGTAATAATCTGAGAATAATTCACTGAAGAAGTGAGTTACATTTTGCAGGGGAAAAAATAGGATTTTGAAGGAGGGGAGGGAGAAAAGTCATTCCAGACAGTTAGGAAAGTCATGAGCAATGATATTTAGCCAGGAACAAGTATGACTTATAAAAGAGACACTAAAGAGCCCAGTCTGAATGGGATGAAGTTTGCATTCTAGAAACAGCTTTAAATTTTATCTATATGTGAATGTTTGTATGTGGATATGTGTATATACACATGTATATTATATCTGTATATACATAAACACATATATTTTAGTTATGGTAAGAATTACATATAATAAATCTCACATTATATTAGACATTATATAGTATTAGATATGTGCATATGTATAGGTATGTATGTGTATATGTATAGTCTATAAACACACAGTAGTCATATGTCAGTAATTATTACTGTCATTTCATCCTCACATTTATATTTAATGGAATTCAGATAGAAATGGTCCTGAGAACAGATGGTGATGATGATGATGATGATGATGATGGTTGTGGTGGTGATGATGAAGATGATGATGGTTGTGATAAAAGGGAGTGTGACATAGTGGACAGAGAATAGACCTCAGAGCCAGGAAGATCTGGGTTCAAGCCCTGCCTCTGACACATACTGTCTCTGTGACCCTGGTCAAGTCACCAACTTCTGTGCTCTAGACTACTCTGCAACATTATAAGTTGAAGAGAAGGTAGCAATCAATATTGTTAACAGTACTTTTCTCATCTATACATTCTATAGAATCACAAGAAGTCACAAGTCAAGTCCTTATTTTTATTATTCAATAATAAATAGAGGACCTTAAAAACCAATGAGAAGAGTTTGACCTGTAGGGCATAGGAACAAAAACATTAGGCTAGAGTAACTGAGTATAAATTCTGCTAGTTCCCTTGGTGGCCATGGGCCCATTGTCTGGCTTCATTTCCGTATCTTCAAAATGAGGAGGTTGGACTAGATGATTTAATCTTGAGCTCTAAATCCTAGGATTTCAAATTAGTGGAAGTTTTTGAATAGGAGACCCATAGGATGAAGTCAGATTTTGATTTATTTGTTGTTTTTTTTTGTTATGTTTTCATTATGTAATTAAACAATGAAAAAGGACATTATATATATAAATATAAAATATCATTATGAAGCTGTGAATCTCTATTTCACACATCTTCCTTTTTAAAAATGAAAAATATACAATATTTTCTATATATTTTAATATATAATATATTCTATCTATTACTTTCAAAACTATACTGCTTGTCTGTGCTTCCTTCTGAAATTCCATCAGTGCTGCTTTATATATTTTTGAGACTATTTCAATGACCTTATTTTGGGGGGCACAATGGATAAAGTATCACTATTGCTAATATGTTCCACTCTACTGCCAACCCCCAAATTGAAGGAAAGTAGGGGAAAAAAAACTTGTAACGAATTATCATAGTCAAGCAAAGTTGATCTATACAGGGATCATGTCTAAAATTAAATGATATTCTATTCCATGTGTCCATTACACACACATACATACACACATATATACACATATATACATGTACAGTAGGGTACATTCTTCATCACAGGTATTATAAAGACATGATTGGTCAGTAGAAAGCAAGTGTTTTAGAGAAAATAAACTGTCATCAGAGTGTTTAATATGTATTGGGGAAGGTGAAGGATGGTGGAAGAGAGAGTGCCTGGAAGGCTGTTGAAGTAATACAAGTGTGAAAGGGCATGGAATCTAGATTACAATCAGTGGGAAGCAATGAGGAGGGAATGATTACAAGAAATATTTTTAAAGTGAAATGGCTTGCCTAAGGCCATATAAGAAGCAAATGGAAAGAGTTGGATTTTAACCCAATTCTGAATCTGTACTCATCACTTTTTCTATAGACAATGCTTCCTAAATTAAAGATGACTTCAAATTTCCCATCCCAGGCACTGTGGACAAGATAAAGTTGGGGAGGGAGCTCTTTCCAGAAGGGAAACAGGAAAATATAACTCTGAATAGGCTGAGTTTGATGAAATAGAAAATATATATTACATATACAAATATATATATAGATGTGTGTACATATTATACATGTATGTGTATATGTTATATAGAACGGCATGTACATATGCATACATACATGCATGTATATGTATGTGCGTGTATAGATATGCTTACATAAGAAACTTCTAAGGGACTAAATGGCCCTGTGGATAGAGCACCAGACCTGGAGTCAGAAAGTTGTTGTTTTTATCATTCAGTCATTTTCTTTTTTTCTTTTTTAAAGTAATTGGGGTTAAGTAACTTGCTCAAGGTTACACGGCCAGGTGTTTCTGGGTGGGTGCTGAGTGTCGGAGCCCGGATTCGATCCCCAGGTCGTCCCAACGCTGGAGCCGGTGCTCTTAGTCGCTGTGCTACCTGGCCGCCCCCCGTTCAGTTGTTTTCAGTCACATCTGACTCTTCAGGACCCCATTTGGGGTTTTCTTGGCAAAGGGTAATGGAAAACAAAATCATACTTTGCTGCTTGTTACAGTTATTCCAGTGCCTTTTAGCCTTGTCTTGGTTGTGTCGAGTCTTTGTTGGAAGCAGTATACATTGTGTTGCCCTTAATAGGTCTAAGGGAGTTTGGAGACCTTCCCTGCCCTTCATAGGCCTAGCATCATCACGTGGAGCCCACGGTTGGAGGAGACTACTGAAAGAGTAGAACAGAGAAAAGTTCAAGCCCAAGCTGGGACCAAGCAGAAATGAGAGGGAGGATGTTTGTGATTATGATACTCTGTCTGTCTGTTCTGTCCATGTTGATGTTACTTTGTCAGAACGAGGCGTTCTGTCTGTTGTAAGAGGACTTGACTGCTGATATAGAAGCCCTGAAAGAGGGATTTACTGCTGTTTACAGAAGTCCTAGGATCTTACTATTGATTTGTGTTTGATTTCTCAGACAGAAGCTTTGTCTGTTGGTTTGTGTTGCTTTGTCAGACAGAAAGTGAATCTAGATCATAGTGCCAGCAATGTGTGTAAATATTGTTGTAGTTTTGTTGAGTTTTGTCTTCCTAGAAACAGAAACTGTGAAAGGGCTTGGAGTGGAACAGTCCCCATGGGTTGAGATATAGAACCAGAGCAGAGCACTACCTGCATATGAATCCAATCAAGATCTGGGAGAGCCACCTACCTGTGAATTCAGGCAGCAGTTAGGTGAATCCAGGCAAGAGCTGGAAGCATGGAAGGGGAGCCATGGGATTTGGAAGTCAGTCTTGAGTTAAGATGAAAGAAGACTTTACTTGGGTACTCAATGCTGACCGATGATATTGTAACTTACTGCGATCTAGGAGTGGATAGTATTTGTACCTTCTGTTACCTCTTAAGAATGATTGATTTAAGGATGATTACCCCTTAAGGATGATAGGTTTAAGGATGATTGGAAGCCTGCCTCAAGTCAAGATGAAAGAAGACTTGGGTACTCTGTATTGACTGAGGAGATTGTGACTTACTGAATGCTATCTTTTGTTTAAACCTATGTGACCATGTTAGTAATAAGTTGTTATGTTATACTGTTGTGAATATTGTTTCGTTTCTTGAATTTTTTGAATTTTTTATTGTTTAATAGAGAGTTCACTATATTTTGTAATTAGATCCTTAAAGTTATTCCCAGTAGCAGTTCTCAGGAGAGCTGCTCATGATTGACTTTACTCACAGGCACTGTAATGGTTTGCCATTTCATTCCCCAGCTCATTTTCCAGATAAGGAAACTGAGGCAAGTAGGGTTAAGTGATTTGCTCAGGGTCACACAGCTAGTAAGTGCCTGAGAACAGATATAAACTTAGGTCTTTCTAACCCTAGGTCCAATGATTTATCCACTGTACCACCTAGATGACAGGTAAGAGGTGAAGCATAGAGATATGGATTTAAGACTTTCTAGCAGAAAAGTAATAATTGAAGCAATGAACAGGGATAATTTTCTTCATCATGAAAAGGTCACTTTCCTCCACCAACGGAGGTAGAATGGAAGGGAAGGGAGAGAAAATGTTCAGTAAAAAATGAAGGTAAAGATCTCATTTTGGCATCCACACCATCATGACTGGTCATGCCAACAACCCTACTACAGTCCCCTTTTGGTTGTACAGGTTTTTGAAACAACTTTCCTTTGAATCCTCCTATATGTGCTGTCTCCTCCAATTAAAGTATGAGCTCTTTGATTAGTAGAGACTATCTTCTTTTTTATATTTTTTCTCTGGTGCTTTGCACATAGTAATTGCTTGATAAATTCTTTTTTATTCATTTATTTATTCATTCCTATTCACTGAAGACTGACCTATTATATGGAGTCATGCATAGGCCAAAGATGATATATTCTTGTGGATGACATGAAAATTAATGCATGTTCTGACACTTTGAATAGACAACAAAGTAAATTAGTATGGAACAAATGAACTCTCCCATAAAGGACTCAGGACCCTCATCTGCCAAAGAAAGGCTTTGGCTCAGATTATCTCCATGGTCTTTTTTCCAACTGTACTGTTCTACAACAGGTATTTATCTCCAGCACAGGACAGGTGTGACTTAAAAGGAGAGCACCCTTATGCATGCTGACACGTCATTGTCATCATCGTAAATGGCTTGAATTTATATAGTGCTTTAAGCTTTACAAAGCACTTTGTAAATGTTATCTCCTTTAATCTTCACAACAACTCTGAGAGGTAGTTACCCTCATTTTGCAGAAGAGAAAACCGAGGCAGACAGAGGTTTAGTGACTTTCTTAGCATCACAAGGGTAGTAAAGGGCTGAGGCCAATTTGAATTCAGGACTTTATGACTCCAGGACTAGTATTCTTTCCACTGAGCCACCTAGCACATAGAGACTTATGTAGTATGCAAATAATGTTAAAGTGATAAGACTATTAACTGTGATGAAGTTGTAGAAGTTCCCCTTGTAGTTTTGCTTAGAAAAGTGATCCAAAGATACAAATATTATAAAACCTGGCTAGACATAAGCAAGGCTACACAGGATCAAATCAACGCATATCACTTGTAAGCATTTACTAAGTTCCAAGCACTATGCTGAGTGGTAGTGATGCAAATGCAAAAGCAAGGTAATCCCTGCCCTCAAGAAACTTACATTCTCACTGAGTAGAAAATGCATATGGAGGCTAGGCAGCATATTTTGGTTTGGGAAGCCACAGCAATGCTTAATAGAATAGATATTCAGTTCATATGCCCTTTCTAGAAGCAATGTTAGTGTTGCTTGGAAAACTGCTGCCAGAGTCAAGTGGCATAAATATATAAAAGTTGGCTGGATGTAAGCAAAATTGTCTTGTATTTTTTAAACTTATTACTTAGCAACAGTGCACAGGTGGACATTATAGAAGGAAGTATATGTCTCTTCCTAGCAGCTAAGGAAGCAGAATGGCAAACATGCTGTAGGCAGTAAATTAAGGATCACAAACTTTACATTCTAAGCCTGGTCCTGCCATTTACTAGCTGTGTAATTGTACGCCAGTCACTTCATTTATCTGGGCTCCAGTTTCCTCATCTTTTTTTTGAAGACTGGGATGGATAATCTCCAAATCTCCTTCTATCTCTAACATTCCATGAACAATAGATGGCATTTGTCTTTCTATGCCTGGTGTCCATCATAGCACCTGACACACAGTAGGTGTTTCCTTGTTGATTGATCAACAAATCTGAGGCAGTGCCAGTGCTAGTGACAAAGTGAATCATTCATTGTGGCCAACTTGTGAAGACTGTACTGTTAGAACCAGGCCACCAAACTCATTTGCCCTTCTCAGTTATAAGCACAAGTGATGGAGTCCCTTGGCCTGGGTACTCAAACCATGCTGACCTTGGAGGCAAGATTTCAGGCTGGATGTTGCTTCCAAAAAGAAGAGGAGATTGGAGGAGGGCAATTAGGTGGCACAGTGAATAGAGCATTGGCCCTGGAGTCAGGAGGACCTGAGTTCAAATCGGGTCTCAGACACTTGACACACTTACTACTGTGTGACCTTAGGCAAGTCACTTAACCCCAATTGCCTTGCCTTCCCCCCTCTTAAAAAAAGAATGGAGGATCCAGAACACTGGGATATGGATACAAGTTCAGTGGGGCTTTACACTAAGAACTTGGTGGTGCCATGCTATTGAGTCCCAACAGCTAGTGCTCTATCCTTCTACTCCCCAGAGACTGAGGTGGTGTAAAGGATAATCACGCTCCAAGGTGTTGGGAAACGTGTCTATGTTTGTTGTTGCTGTACCTTGAAGTAAATATACTTTTGTAAAATTAATCTGATTGTTGTCACTAAATGGAACTGCAGGGGTCCCTAAAATTGGAGAAACACAAAATGATGGGGTATTGAGTCAATGGCAGAAAGACTACTCATCCAACTAATTCTATTGATTTAACTTTAAAATTTAAAGTCATCTATGTTTCATTATATTTTTATATAAATTTTTATATAAATATTTTTATATAAAATGATTCCTAATTACATTTTAATTCGGTTCCAGTGGCACTAGGGAATATTGTGGGCCACATATGCATGTTTGACACTTCTAGTACTGTGAATATTATGCTGGATATGGAATCAGAAAAGACTGTGTTCCAATTCTACTTTAGACACTTAATAGCTATATGGTCCTAGAAGGAAAGAAGGAAACAAGCATTTATTAAGCACTTACCGTGTGCCAAGCACTGTGCTAAGTGCTTTACAAATGTTCTATTATTTTATCTTCACAACAATCCAATAAGTGCCATTATCATTTCTATTTTATTATTGAGGAAACTGAGGCAGACAATGGTTAAATGACTTGATCAAGGTTGTGTAGCACTAGATTTGAATTCAGGTCTTCCTGACTCCAGGCCCAGTGTGCTATCCACTCTGCCTCAGTCTCATTCCCTGTAAAATGAGGGAGTGGGTTGATACTCAGTGACTTCTGAGATCACTCTAGCTATACACCTCTTATCCTATGAATTTTCAATTATAGTTAGGAGTGTGGGAAAATTTAGCAAAGATTTTACAGATAATCCACAAAGTCCATTTTATTCATCAGTTTCAAATCTCCACTTCCCCCCAATACGTACACACACACACACACACACACACACACACACACACACACACACACATACATGTCACTGTTATAGGAATGTAAATTTTTAAGATCTTCCCTGCCCTTATGCTTAAGTGCACCTGGAGTCTGTTTCTCTGAGAGGCTTGTTTCTCTGGAGATACTTTGTGATTGGGCAGTGGGTCAAGGAGATTGTTACATTCTCTGAGCCAGGAGAAAGGTTTATAAGCCCTGATGTGAGGCTTTGCTTTGGGGCTCACTTTGAGATGTGTTGTGTGATTTGACCAGATGAGACTCTGGGCAACCATTGTTGAGAGACCTCCAGCTTTGAAAAACCCAGATGTTGATGCTTCCCTCTCTGGTAACTGTGATTTGGTATGGATATTATGGTTGGACCATTTGGAAGCCTGTCTGCTTGAAATATTTCTGTATTCTCTGAAGTTTGGGGTGCTGACCTTTTCCCCCTGAACTAGGTAAATGATGTGTTTAATTAATTAAAGCAAGATTGTTAACCCATTTTGAGTTGCTTTCTTTTAGCAAAGCAAATCTAAGAACCTGTGCTGGCAGCCACCATGGGGATGCTGGGGTGCTTGCTGCTACAATAACACACGCATATATACATACATATATGTGTGTATATGTGTATATATACACACATGCACATATGTAAGTATATATTATATATGGTATATCAATCTTGAAACAAACCTATTAATTAATAAGCATTTGCCATGATTTAAGCTTCACTCCTGATCTCTTCCCTGTGATGGAAGCACTGACAAGCTGCGTAATAATAGAGAAGTAGACTGCTGGAGGGTGGAAGGGGAGAAGTAAGAGACTTAGGAAATCACACCCTGCACAATGAAGAGTTTGCACCATGTCAACATGTTAAGATGGCTCTGCTTTTCTTATTTTTTTATGTTGTATCAGAAACCTGAATCCCGAGTATCCTTACAATGAGAAGAAACCACAAAGGGAAATAAAGGCAGAGTTAAGACTAGAGAGTAGGAAAGGTAAACCAAGGAAAAGATACAATGAGATGGGGATAGAGGTGGAGAAATAAGGCACCACAAGGACCACTTTTTAACATATGTTGTTTCTAAATACACATAATTTTAATGCTATAGGGCAGCCAAGTGACACAGTGGATAGAGTGTAGGAACCGGAGCCAGGAAGACTCATCTTCTAGAGTTTAAAATCTGGCCTCAGACACTTATTAGCTGTGTGACCGTAGGCTAGTCACTTAACTCTGTATGCCTCAGTTCCTCAACTGTAAAATGACCTGGAGAAGGAAATGACAAGCTGCTCTGGAATCTTGCCAAGAAAACCCCAAGTGGGGTCACGGAGAGTCAGATATGACTGAAAAATGACTGAACAATACATTTTAATGCCAAGGAATTTGGTTGTACATGACATCTAAGTATTTATTTGGTGATAAACCAAGACACATGAGGTTCCTTCCAACTCTAAGCAATTCCAACTCTAAGAAGATAGGTCTCAGTCTCTTCAAGTAGAATAGGTGGGACTAGATTTATTTATAATGCAACTTTGCTGTACATGTCCAAATCATTTGAGATGAAGGCATCCATGAGGAAGATGGCAAGACCAATTCTGGGAGAAGACATCCTACTACATTTCCCTACCACATAGGTAAAAGTAGCTTTTTCCCACTGTTTGTGTAGCCACAACAGGCTACATTTTTAAAGCTATCAGATCCACATAGTCTCATTCATTTTTGGTAGCATCCAAGAGATGAAGGTCCTGTTCATCTGAAATTTATGTACTGTTTATTGAGCTGGATGGCGGGGGTTGGGGGGGGAGGGGCAAGGTGGAGATGGCTGTCTTCCTCTCTACCTTAGACACTATGGCCCAAAGAATCAAGCTTGGGGTTTTGGTCTATCTCATTTGGCCTTTTCTGTTATAGACACAATGATGGAGTCCCTGAATCTGAATGTTCAAGCCATGGTGATTTCAGAAGCAGTATTCTATATTGCTTCCAACTCAGAAGAGAAGATTGGAGAAGCCAGAATGCTGGGATATGGATATAAGCCCAATGGGGCTTTGCACTTGGAACTTTGTGGCGCTGTGTTATATTATAGTCCCACCAACCAATGCTCCATCCCTCACTCCCCAGAGACTGAGGTGGTGTAAAGGGTTACTATGTCCCTAGATGTTAGGCAGTGAGAGGAATGTATATAGGTTTGTTCTTGCTGTACCTTGATGTAAATATACCTTTGTAAAATTAATATGATTGTTGTCACTAAATGGAACTGGGGGACCCCTAAAACAGAAAGGGTAGAAAATGGTGGTTCTTTAGACAATGGTAGAAAGACTAGACACCTCAAATCCCATTAAGGGTACTGGAAAACTGTGGGGGAAGGATGAAATATAGTGTATCTGGCCTTCAAGGAGTAAGAGCAAGGATAATCACTGTTTTATCTCTAAATTTCTTTTCATTTCTTGAGCCCATGAATTTCTGAACCTTGCCTACAGCCATCACATGCCCTTTCCAGTTTGGTAAAGGTTTTCCTTTGTTCTGCTCCAGTGGTTTTGAGCCTGATTTATTACATAGTTGCACCATTTATCATCCCGAAATGAGAATGCAGTGCCTTTTCAATGGCTTTTGCTTTCCCTATTCCAGCCAAAAGAGCAAAAGCAGTTCCTGTGATACTTCAAGAGGCCCTTTTCCTTAATAGATATGACTCTTTAGTATGTTGACTTTTAAAACACAAATAGAAGGTTTGATTTAGTCCTGACCACAAGAATATAGATTATAAGCCTGATTCTGGGAGTAAGTTTGGTTTTGTTTAGTCAGGGTAATAGGAGTGGCCCAATTAATGGTTTCTGTTCTGTAAATTTGCCACAGAGATAATGTATCAGTGACTCCATAAAAGGCGCCATAAAACTATGGTTGGATACCATGCATACAAATCAGCTCTATGAATTAATATAACTTTATAGTTATTACCTTATTACATATATATACATACATATATATTTGTTTTCTGGAGACAATTATTGGAGAGGCTAACCATTAAGTTGACCTCAGGATAAATTTTTTTTTTTCAGACACATAAATTTGAATTTGACCAATCAAATCATTAAAAAGTTTCAATTTGCATCGCCAGGGTTGAAATAACTACAAGCCTTGAAGTACTGAAATACAACTCTCCAAAAGACAAAGCACTTCTTAAATGTTTGCTAGGGCCCAGGCAGATAAAATAAGGCCTCCTCCATTTTGGGAGAGGCGGGGCACAATGGATGTGGAACATTGTACCTACTATTAGGCTCAGTTGACCAGAGACTTTTTTTTTTGTTTATTCTTTGTAACAAAGGATGATTTATTGGGTAGAAGAGGGAAAAAGATATATTTGGAAATTGAGGTGATAGAAAAAACAAAAGATGTCTTTTTTTTTTTTTTAAAGAAAAGAGATCTAGGCAATCCTTAAAGACCTAGAATTCAGTTTTTATTCAAATGGCTTTATGAAAGGATCAACATATTTACTTATTTTTAGAACTATAGGAGAGACGTCTTGGCTTAGAGGTTGTCTAATCCATTCGCATAATTTTCTCTTTTTATTTTCTTCCTTCATTTCTTTCTTTTCTCTTGCTCTTTCTTTTCTTTCTCTCCCTTCCTTCTTTCCCACACACTCTCCTTCTTCCCTCCTTTCTTCCCTTCCTTTCCTTTCTCCCTCTTTCCTCTTCATTTCTTCCTTCCTCCCTCCTTCCCTTCTTTTTTTTTCTTCTTTCTTTCCTTTCTTTCTTCCATACTGGGTCCTTATATGACACCCAACTAGAAGTTCAATGGTCATTCAAGCACCTGATTCCAGCGCCAATCAACACAGAAGCTTTGACCTGCTCCATTTCCAACCTTAGCTAGTTTGCCACCCTTCGGTAGGCCTCTGCTAATAGAAACTGACAATATTGGTGTCAGATAGGTACCAGTTTGGATATCCAATCACCTTGAACCCTACTGTAGCTCAGGACTCCTGAACTCAACCAGTCCACTAGCCCCAGCCTCCTCAGTATCACGAATTACAGGCATTTGCCACCACCCCCTGATCACCTCATTTTGCAGATAAGGGAACCAAAGTCTACAAAACTTTTATCATGTGCCCAAGGTCACACAGATTCTTAGTGGCAAAAGCCAGGACCAGCCTCCAAGATTTATGACTCCCAGTCTTGATTTCTTTCTACTGAACCACACTATCTCCCAGGTACTGACAAAGCTAATAAAGAATAAATCTATGTTTGGTGAAATAACCGAGACAAATCACAAGAGAGCTAGATGTACCAGGCAATGGGCAAACAGAGCTTCTGAAAGAATTTAAGAACAAAAAAGTATTTGTAAAGTAGTTCCCAAATAGCCTTGGTCACCCACTAAGAACATATGAAATGAATAATAACAGAATGTGTGGATAAAAAGCTCATGCCCAAGTGGTTGCGTATGAACGCTATAAATTGCACATGTTAGAGGAACACAAATATACCATGGATATTTTGGTGAGCCTATGAGTTCATCAGTGGCTCCTACCACCAAAGCAGTTTGCAATGCTTTCATTCCGTCTCATCTTGTATAATTCTTTCACAAAGAATACCAGAGATTATTCCATCAAAATGTTTGCCAGTAGCATTTGTATCTAATTTTTTCTCATATAAGAAAACAAGTGTCTATAGCCACTCCTACAATATTATGAAATGGTTTTACTCACTCGTTAAATTAGATTAATGTAAGCCTTTCTACATGACTCCAAATTCCCAAGTGGAATTTGGACAATCAATTAATTGCATTGACTTGACTTTTGAGTTAATTTTCCCCTCTTCTTTGCCTAAGTGTAGCTGATATAAGATAATAAGATTTAAACCTAGAAAGGGACCTGCGATGTCATCTAATCTAACCTTACAGGTCCACCAAGGTTAGGTGACTTGTGTAAGGTCATACTGGAAGAACACATCAGAACAAGAATTTTAACTCAGGATCTTTTACTTTTAATACAGTATTCTTTCGCCTACATTAGTTTGTCTCTTATAAAAAGTTACATTTGTAGCTATTCCCTGTGAGTCACCCAATTGGGAGTGATTTAAAAGCTATTATTAAAAAAAAATTCAACCTACTCCTCAGTCTTCTCCCATCAAAGCAATATTCATTTAACTCAATTCTTTTGGAAACAAGAAAGATAAAACAGGAGGATAAAAACCTTTAAGTATTGCTTCTTCCACAGTGTGAAAGCCCAGAAGAACCCTTAGCTATAATTTCTGCATGCTAAATGGAAAATTGAATTTAACTACAGAGCTACTTGTTATGTCCCTCTGTTTTTTTTTAAAGAGATTAGTCTACCAAATGACAAACAGAATTAGTAAGCTGTTACATAAGTAATGCAGATACTAATTGAAGTCACCATAATCTATCATACCCACCATTGAATCTGAAATCTGTCACGCTTCCCATAATAGTCAATCAGGATTATACTATCTCAATTATCCTTACAGATACCCAATTAGTGCTAAGCTCTCATTCGGTTTTCCCATCTCTTACAACTTACCACGCTTATCCCGTCATTGAGCAGGGCCTCTCCAAAGATCATCATGTATAGTTGCTCATTCACACGGGCCTCCTCAAATACTGCCAGCACTGCCACAGGGTCCACTGCAGAGATCATACTCCCAAAGAGTAGATTCTGAAGCAAGTTGACATCACTGAGGCCAAAAGCCTTGACTTGGCATATCAGGTAGAGAGAGAGACCAATGCCAAAGGCATTCAAAAGGGCCCCCATTCCTGACCACCACAGGATGGATCCAATGTTCTCAAAAAAGGGCCGGGTGGGCATGAAGTAGCCCCCTTCAAGGACGATGGGTGGAAGGAGGTACAGGAAATAGATACTTGAATCCATTACAGGTGGAGATTTGTGATCAGTGCCAAAGATGATACCCCCCACAAGAGCACCAACAATGATCAGGAGGCAGCTCTCTGGCATAAGACCTGGAAGCTTGTGATAGAGATGGAAACCTAGGAGAAAGCAGAGAGAGAGTCAGGGTTGCCATTCATTCATTCAACAAGCATTTAAAAATCAAATACTGTTTCTGACAGGCAGTGCTCTAGGTGCTAAAAGATACAAGGATAAAGATAAAATAATCTTTTCCCTCGAGGAGTTTGTGTTTGATTAGGGGGAAACAATTGTACACAGAAAAATAAATGTAAAATATATACAAAGTAATTTTTAAGAGGCATGTGGAGGGGAAGGGAAGCTAGCAATTCCAGAATGAAGTTTTTGTTCAAATGTGTTTTATTTTTAATTAATGAAAGAAAACAAGCATTTCCATAACATAGCATAATAAAAAAAGATGATTGCACAAGAGACTGCAAATCTATTATGTACAACTTGCTATTCCTTTTAAATATATAACAAAGTTATCATGTATATTTCTTTTTCCTTTCCATCCCACCCTAGAGATGACAACCATTAGACACAAATATGTATATACAGTACATACATACAATATATGTACGTATACACATATACATGCATGAATGCATACATATTTTCTGACATGAATATATCTCTGATGTGGGCACGCTATGCTGAGTGGTCCTGTGCCAGTGTTTCCCATGTCACACAATCAATTCCAAAGTTCTTGAGAGTGCCCTTGAGAGAGTCTTTGTATCGCTTTTTCCAATCACCATGTGAATGCTTGCCCTGTGTTAGTTCTCCATAAAATAGTCTTTTTGTCAAGCACACATCTTACATTTGAACAACACGGCTAATCCATTGGAGTTGCACTCACTGAAGCAGAGTTTGAATGCTTGGCAGTTTAGTAAGGACCTCAGTGTGGTGTTTTATCCTGCCAAGTGATCTTCAGAATCTTCCTAAGACAATTCAAATGGAAGGGATTCAGTTTTCTGGTATGGCTCTGGTAGACTGTCCAGGTTTAACAGGAATACAACAATGAAGTCGGCACAGCGGCTCTCTAGACCTTCAGTTTAGTAGCTGGTCTGATGCCTCTTCTCCCCCACACTTTCCTTCGGAGACTCCCAAACACTGAGCTAGCGGTGGCAATGCGTGTGTTATCTTCACTATAAATGTGTACATCCCTGGAAAGTACATTACCAAGGTAAGTGAACTTATCCACAGAATTAAAAACTTCTCCATTTGCTGTAACCAATGGTTCCATGTATGGATGATATGGTGGTGACTGATGGAGCTGTGCTCTATGAACAAAGCAGAATTGAAACAACTCAAAGGAAATGAAGGATGCATAAATATAGAGTATCCATTCCAGATGTTCATATGGACTATCTGTACCCAACCTGTGGTAGAGCATTCCAAGCTGGTATTGGTGTGACCAGTCACAGCTGAAAAAATTAAAACTTTATCTAGCATAGTGATGTCATTTTGGTCCTGTTTGAGAACTAAGGACAATAACAAACCAACCACACACACATGCATACACACACACACGTACACAGAGATAAATGTAAAAACATTCTATATATACTTCTATTTATCAGTTCTTTTTCTGGATATAGATAGTCTTCCTTCATAGTTCCTTTGTAGTTAATTTGGTTATTTTATAATAGTCAAAATGACTTAGTTATTCAAAGTTGTACTAAAAAAATATTGCTCTTATTGTATACAATGTTTTCTTGGTTCTGCTCATTTAGCTTTTCTTTATTTTGTGCAAGTCTAGCTCATCATTTCTTATAGCATAGCAGTATTCCATCACAATCATATACTTCAACTTGTTCAGTCATTCTCCAATTGGTGGGCATCCCTGTAATTTCCAGTTCTTTGCCAGCACAAAGAGAGCTGCAATAAATATTTTAGAATATGAAGGTTCTTTTTCCTTTTTCTCTGATCACCTTGGGAAATATACCTAATAATGGTATTGCTGGGTCAAAGAGTATAGGTAGTCTAATAACTCTTTGAACACAATTCCAGATTGCTCTCCAAAATGGTTGGATCATTTCACAATTCCACTAATAATGAAATAGTATCTCAATTTTTGGACACAAACACACATTTGTTACTTTCCTTATTCAATCACTTTAGTCAATCTGATAGGTGTAAAATGATACCTGAAGTTTGTTTCATTTCTATTTCTATAATCAATAATGATTTCCAACTCTTTATATTACTATAAATTGTTTTGATTTCTTAACTTAAAAGCTACCTGTTCATATCCCTTGATCATTTATCAGTTGGGAGATGACTCATATTCTGATGTTTTCTGACCTGAACAGACCACAGCTGGATTAGGTTTTAGGTATCACATTTTAGCAGACATCGTTCCATACAAGCATGTCCAGAAGAGAGTGACCAGGATGTTATTCAAGAATCTGTTAGAGAGATTAAGGATGCATATCTTTAAAAAGAGAAAAATCAGGACACAAGAGGCATGATAACTGCTTTCATCTGTCTGAGGGGCTATCATATGGGAGATAGATCCTGAGAGAAAAACTGAGAACAGTGTGGAAAAATTGCAGAGAGACACATCTAGACTCCACCATAAGAAGGAAAATCCTAACAATTAGAGCCATAGAAAAGTGAAGTGAATGGATTGAGGAAATATTGGGTGGCTCCTTGTAATGGTAATGGTAATTATAAGTTCTTCCCTGCTCCTTAATAAGCCTGAGGGAATTTGAAGACCTTCCCTGATTTGAAGATCTTCCCTGCCCCCTAATAGGCTGAATGTAATCACATGGAGCCTATGGTGGAAGGAGTTTGCTGAAGGGTGGAGTAGAGCCCACAGAAAGCTGGGAGTTGGAGCAGTTAGAGCTGGAAGAAGGCAGGGACATACCCAGGGATACAGCTAGGCTTGTGAGTGTTGGTTTGTGGGAAGGTTAAAGAATGGTGTGGCTCTCTGCTAAGTTATGGTATATTAACTTCTATGATGCTATGATGGATTTGCTTTTCTGGTGTTAGGATTTGGTTTTCTGGTGTCAGAATAAATGTTTTGCTTCTGTCTTCTATATGGAGAGTCTGTTATATTTTATTATTGAGAACTATGCCAGCATATTTACAGTCACCATTGGTGCTGTGAATATTATGTTAATTCTACAGTCCTCATTGGAGGTCTTCAAAGTAATATTGTGAAAAGGATTCATGTTCACATACTAGTAGAATTGGATGGCTTCTGAAGTTTCTCCCAACTCATATTAATGTTCAGTACAACTAATACTAAAAGAAAAATACACAAAGGGTCTATCTAGTATTCTTTTTTTAATAGTTTTATTTTTTTCACCAAATATATATCAAGAAAATTTTTAGCATTCATTTTTACAGGATTAAGAGTTCCAAATTTTTCTCTCTCCCTTCCTCCCCTCCCCTCCTCTGAAAATAGTAGGCAGTTTGATTTAGTTTATATATGTGCTATCGTGTAAAACATATTTCCTTATTCATTACAGTTGTGGAAGAAGAAACAGATCAAAGGAAAAAAGAACACAAGAAAGAATAAAGCAAATGAAAATATATATGCTTCAGTCTGCATTCAAAGTCCACATCTGAATATGGATAGCATTTTCCTTCCTGGGTCCTTTGTGCTTGTCTTGGATCACTGTGTTGATATATATGGGAGATACATAATTCAGTATCACACGATATTGCTGATCCTGTTGGCAATGCTTTCCTGGTCCTGCTCATTTCACTTTGCATTAGTTTGTACAAGTCTTTCTAGAATTTTCTGAGATCTGCCTGTTCATTTTTTATTGCACAATCGTATTCCATTACATTCATATACAACTTATTCAGCCATATTGCCCTCCACTGTAATAAGTCTTTCTTGCCTCTTCATTTGAGATAATTTATCCCATTCTATTTCTCTCTTCCTTCCACACCTATTGTTCTCTTCTTTCTCATCCCTTAATTTTTTTTAACATGATTCTCTCAAATTCATCTTATACCCATGATCTCTGTCTATGTACATTCCTTCTATCTATACTGTTAGTTATAAAATTTTTAAGAGTTACCAGTATCATTTTCCTGTGTAGGGATGTAAACAATTCAACTCTATTGAATCCCTTGTGTTTTCTTTCCCCTTTTCATCTGTTTATGCTTCTCTTGGGGCTTGATATTGGAGGTCAAATTTTTTTTATTAAATCTGGTGTTCTCCTTATGAAATTGAAATCCTTCTTTTTCATTGAATGACCATTTTTCCCCCTTGGTGAATTAAGCTTAATTTTGCTTATGTGTAATCTATACCAAAGTTTCAAACATGGGACACTAAGTGGCTGGTCCCACTGATAGAAACTGACCAAACACAAGGAACAGCAGAATTGGAGAAAAAAAAGATAATAATAATTTCAGTTTTATACATGTTGAGTTTGAAGTATCAATTGGACATCAATTTCGATGCCCTGTAGGAAGTTGGAGATGTGATCCTGGAGGTATAAATTTGGAAGTCATGGGTGTAGAAGTGGTATTTGAAGCCGTATAAGTGAATAAGACAGAAGCAGAGGTAGAACAGAAGCAGAAGCAGAAGGAGGAAGAGGAGGAGGAGGAGGAGGAGGAAGAGGAGAGGAAAGGAAAGGACAGGAGAGGATATATATATATATATATATATATATATATATATATATATATATATATATATATATGTATGTATATTGCAGACAGAACAGTGGGAAACACCCACCTGAAGTAGTCAGGATGATGGCAAGGGAGCAGTACATAAGACAGAAGAAGCTGTTAAGATGTGAAAAGCGAACCAGAAGAATGTTGTGTCTCATAAAAAAGAGAATAGAAAATAGAGAAATAAAAGAGTGGTCAATAGGATCAGATTCTGTACAGGGAAGATGAGCATTAAAAAGGATAATGAATGAATTTGACTACTACAAGGTCATTAGTGAGTCAAAGTCATTATTACAAGGTCATTAGAAAGTAATTTCAGCCTGTGTGTACAAAAATATTTATAGCAGTTCCTCTTGTGGTGGCAAAGAATTGGAAATCAAGGGGATGCCCATCAATTGGGGAAGGGCTAAAGAAGTTGTGATGGATGTATGAATGTAATGGAATACTATTGTACTATAAGAAATGAGGAGCAGACAGACTTCATAATAACCTGGAGAGACTTATATAAACCGATGCAGAGTGAGGAGAGCAGAGCCAGGAGCACTTTGTACACTATTACAGACACATCATATCTGTGATGACTAACTTTGATAGACTGGGTTACTCTCAGCAATGCAAGGTTAGAAGACGACTCCAAAAGACTCATGATGGAAAGGGATATTCACATCCAGAGAAAGAACTACAGAGTCTGAATGCAGATTGAAATCAACCACTTGCTCTCTCTTGTGTTTTGTTTCATTCTTTCTCATTGTTCACTACATTGGTTATAATTCTTTACAACTTGACTAATGTTAATGTGCAGGTATTTGTAGAACCTATATTGGATTGCATGCCAGCATGGGGGGGGAAGGGGAAGAGGGGAGGGAGGGGGAGAAAATTTGGAACTCAAGAGATTGTGGAACTGAATGTTGCAAACTAAAAGTAAATATATAGTTTAAGTAGTTTCAGTAGTATAAAGGATAAAGGGCAGATTTCATCAGGCTGAAGTGACAGAATGATGTGGAAGTGGAGGCATCATATGTAAAAAGCTTTTTCAAAAAGTTTGGCAATAAAAAGCAAAAAAAAAACCGAAGGGTGAAAGAAAGGTGCTTTCTTATATATATATATGAATTGGGAAAACTAGGGAATAATTTTAGGCATATGGAAAAGAGGCAGTGGAAAGTAAGTGACTGAAGATGAACGAGGGCCAAGAGATTACTCCTAGGGCAAGACTCTGGAGGAGGAAGGCTAAGTTGTGATCAAGGGCACAGGGAGATGGAGTAGCTTCAGCAAGGATGAGAAATATCTTTTTCTGAAACATAAAGGCAGTGAAAAAGTAGATGATGCTGCTGAGAAATTTTGAAGAGTAGAAGACGGAAGTTGAGGGATTTCTCAGCGTATCCTTATCAGTAAAGAGGAGTCATCGACTCTGAGTGTGGAAATGGGGTTATAGTTGGGAGGCAGGAAGGGAGATGAACAAGGTTTGAAGCAGTTACTATGGTGAACAGGAAAAAGAACCAATAAGAGCAGAAAAAGAATTGCTAAGCAACGGCGAGGGCTTCACTGAGGTTATAACTCTAAATTTACAGCCAGTGAAATAAGCTCAATGTTTTACTTTCTTCAGATGCCTGGAATAAGAGTGGAGAAAACAGAAAGTGGCTGTTACCCAAGTCTGAGGATTAACATAGAAGTAATGGCAGAAGGTCCTGACAGTGAAGAATTTTAGGGTGGCAGCTAATGAATCGTTAAGTAGCAGATCATGGGGTCAAGACTGGCTATGAGGCTGATGAAGAGTAAGTAAGATAGATGGGGAGGAGAGATAGGGGTCAAGGGACTAGAGGTGATGATGAGTTTGAAGAGCAAAGTGAAGAAGTGGAAATGGTAGAAGGAATTAGAGGGGATATGATCAGAGAATACAGTTCTAAACTTTGAGATCTGGAAGGTGGGGAAGAGGAACGGACAAGCATTTGTTAAACACACTTACAATATTCCAGGCATTGTGGTACATGCTTTACAAATATCATTTCATTTGATACTCACAACAACCCTGGAGGGTAGGTACTATTATTAACCACATTTTATAGTTGAAGAAAGATAAAGGTTAAATGACTTGCCCAAGGTCACATAGCTAGTAAATGTCTGAGGTTGGATTTAATATCAAACCTATCCATTGTGCCATCTAGCTGCCTCTGGCTCAGTTGCCTAGCAGCCTGAAGTTCTAATCTATGATCATGTGTTCCTGAAATGGGAGGGAAAGAGGTCACTGAGTGAGGAGTTTGAGTAATTGAATGGCTATGGTGTTAGAAGAATTGTTAATACGAATACCAAAGTCCCTGAGGATTACAATAAGAGAAGAATATCATGGGGAGGAGGGGAAGGGGCAGAGGTGTTGGGCAGGGTCATTGCCAAAGATTGTGAGAATCTGATGGGAATGATCTAGAGGTCAATAGATAAATATAATAAGGATAGGGAGAGGGTGGCATGTACAACTACCATAGATCACAAAGGAGGAAAAGTAATTGAGTGAAAGTAATAGATGAATGGCTAATTCTGGAAATCAAGAAGCAGGCCAATATCTCCTCCTGACCCTGTTCAGTCATTTTCAGTTGTATCCGACTCTTCATGACCCTGTTTGGGATTTTCTTGGCAAAGGTATTAGGCTACTTTGTCATTTCCTTCTCTAGTTCGTTTGATAGATGAGGAAATTGAGGCAAACAGAGTTAAGTGACTTGCCCAGGGTCACATAGTTACTAGGTGCCCGAGGTTAGATTTGAACTTAGAAAGATAAATCTTCATGATTCCACACCAGGCTCTCTACCCACTGTACCACCTAGCTGCTGTCTTCTAACTTCGTTAAAGAGATTTGGAGAAGTAATCACAGAAACATTCAGGAATGTGGCAGTATTCACAGGGAAAGCCACTTTTCACTTAAAGAAAAGCTAGAAGGGGAAGTAGGGACTGTATGGGGAAGTTTGCTAAGAAGGGAGCTGGGATTTTCAAAGTCATAAAAACTTAATTAAAAGCGACCTCAAAGGCCACCTAGTTCAAATCTTACCTGAACAGAAATTCCCTTGACAAGGATTCAGTGCTCCTGTGAATAGCTCAGATTTACATACATTTTTAGGACTAATTTCCAACATACGCAGGTCTCTGCTTTGTTTTTCTCTTTTCATTTTTTTTGTTTGACAATTAAAAAAACTTTTTTTCAGATAATGAAAATTTACCTTCTTTTCCTCCCATCTCCTCTACCTCCCCTCACTAAAAGAGAAAGAAAAATAAAACCACTGTAAATGTACAGTCAAGCCAATAAATTCCTTCATTGACCATGTCTAAAATAAACGCCTATACAAATAAAAGTAGGCCAATATATACTATGTATGCAGGTGTGTATGACATGGCTAATGAAGGAATTTGTTTTGTTTGACTATGCATATGTTGCAGGGATTTTTTTTTCTTTCTGTTTTAATGAGGGAGGTGGAAGAGGAAGAAGGGAAAGATATGCATATATGTATATACACATATGTATATTTGCACCCTGATTCCATCACCTGTTAGGAGGTGGACAGCATGTTTCATCATTAAACATGGAATTGTAGTTGGCCATTGTGTTGATTCGATCAGAATTTTTGTCTTTCAAAGTTGTTTGTCTTTACATTGTTGTTTTATATACACACACACACACACATATATGTGCATTATAAGTGTGTATCTATGTCTATTTCTCCCAGTTCTGACACACTCTGCATCAGTTTTAACAAGTTTTCTTATATTTCTCTGAAATCTTTTCTTTATTCTTTTCCCCTTCAATATCTTTAATGGTATCTTTGCTAGTGAGGACCCAGTCTCACGGATTTGGGAGGTACAACAGGCATATCTTTAACCAGGTTTGTTCAGTGGGAGCTACATGTCAAGAGACAGAGAGAGGGAGACACAGAGGGAGACAGAGAGACGAGAGAGAGAGACAGAGAGAGAGAGAGAGAAAGAGAGAGAGAGAGAGAGAGAGAAAGAGAGACAGACAGACAGACAGACAGAGACAGAGAGAGAGAGACAGAGACAGAGAGAGAGACAGAGAGAGACAAAGAGAGACAGAGATAGAGAGACAGAGACAGAGAGAGACAGAGGGAGAGAGAAAGAGTCTCCCAAATGTGTCTTTGGTTCATGAGAGTCCAGTAGGACTATCATCCCCTCATTTTGGATACTCTGTTTATTTGAATGCTACCCAAGATTGCATTAGTTTTTTTTTTTTTCACGGCCTTATCATACTATTGACTCCTATTGAGTTTGCATTTTCAAAGAGTTTAGAGTGTAACCTTTCAACTTTAGTTTATCCCATTAGTAAAATAGAAACTATATAGTACTACATATTTGTTTTCTTCTAGAATCTAAGCAGTCAGAACATTTTTAAAAATCGGCATGTTTTTTTGTTGATATATTTATTTCTACATTCAGTATCTAAAGAGAAATTAATGACAAGAAAATAATCTGATGTCAGGGATTTATTCATGATTCATTTAGCCAGGAATTTTTTTTTAGTATTTGTTATTTGTATGACAGTATGGTAGGCCTATGGAAGATACAAAAATGTTCTTAAAGTCCCTGATTTTGAAAAACTTACAAACTCACTAAGGGATCAAGAATACATATAGCAACAGTTAACTAACAGTATGACAATATTATTCTAGTTTAATCCTGAATTTATTTTTTTAAACTCCTACTATGTACAAAGCAATGTTAACAGATCTGAGGATATAAGGAAAATGAA
Organism: Petaurus breviceps papuanus; assembly: GCF_028583685.1. Lineage (NCBI taxonomy): Eukaryota > Metazoa > Chordata > Mammalia > Diprotodontia > Petauridae > Petaurus > Petaurus breviceps. Next base: position 153,720 of record NW_027185884.1, on the reverse strand, counting down.
AGACATTCTCTGCTCTCAGTTCAGTTCAATAAACCTTTATTAAGCTCCAGGCACTGTGGTAAGCACTAAGGATACAAAAAGAGGCAAAAAAAAAAAAAAAAACCAGCCCCTGCCCTCAAAGGGCATATAATCCAATGAGAGAGACATGCAAACAAATATATACAAAGCAAACTATACGTATATATATATATATATATATGTATATATATATATATGATAAATAGGAAATAATTAGGCAAGGGGAAGCACTGGAATTAGGAGGGGTTGGGAAAGGCATACCGTACAAGGTGAGATTTTAGTTGTGTCTTAAAGGAAACCAAAAAGGTCAGTAGTTGGAGTGGAGGAGGGAGAGTGTTCCAGGCATGTGGCATAGCCAGAGAAAAAATCCTGGAGCAGAGAGGTAGAGTGTCTTGTTTGTGGGGCAGGTAGAAGGCTGTTGTCACTGGATGGAAGAGCACATGCCAGGGAGTAAGGCGTAAGAAGACTGGATAGGTAAGTGGGGACTAGGTAATAAGGGACTTTGAATATCAAATAGAGCATTTTGTATTTGCTCCTGGAGGCTATAAGAAATCAGTGGAGTTTATTGAGTGGTGTGTGTGTGTGTGTGTGTGTGTGTGTGTGTGTGTGTGTGTGTGTGTGAAAGAGAGAATCAGAGGGAGAGACAGAGACGACCAGAACTGTGTTTTTGGGAAAATCACTTTAGCAGCTGAATAGAAAATGCAGTGATCGAGGCATGAGCTTATAAGGGATTGCACTAGAGTGGTGGCCATTTCAGAGGAGACCAGGCGGCATATTTGGGAGATGCTGTAAAGGTAAAATCAGAAAGCTTTAGCAACAGTTTGTATATGGTGGGTGAGGGACACTGAGGAGTCCTGAAAAATTCCTAGGTTAAAAGTCAGAGGAACTGGGAAGATGTTGTTACCCTCAACAGTAATAGGGAAGGTTGGAGAGGAGGAAGGTTTAAGGGAAAATGAGTTTTGTTTTGTACATATTGAGTTGAAGATGTCTACTGGAATCCAGTTCAAGATGTCTGAAAGGCAATTAGAGATGTGAGATTGGAGGTCATCAGAGACATTGGTGCAGGAAAGGGAGATCTGAGAATCATCAACATGAAGACGGCAATTAAATCCAGGGGAGCTGATGAGATCTCCAAGTGAAGTGGCATAGAGGGAGAAGAGAAGACCCAGGATAGAACCCTGAGGGACACCTATCATTAGAAGGCAGGATCTGGAGAAAGATCCAGCAAAGGATATAGGGAAAGAGTGGTCAGATAGATATAAGGAAAATTGGGATAGAGTGATATCCCAAAAACCTAAAGAGAAGAAAGTATTCAGGAGAGAGGAGATAGAAATGACACATAAAACCACTTGACTTGAGAAAGGTAAGAATGCTAAACATCTAAAGGGTTTAGGAAAAACTTCTCATAGAAAGATATACCCGAGATGGACCTTAAAGTAAAATAAAGATTCTAAGAGGCAGAGGTGAGAAGGAAATGCATTCCAGGCATGAGGGGCAGTCGTACAAAAAGTCATGGGAAGAAGAGGAGGGACAACACGTTCAGAAAACAGCAAATAAACTCGTTTAGCAAGAAAGCTTATGGTGTGTGCTGGCTAGAGAGCCCCGGGCAGGTGACTTAACATCTCAGCACTCAAGGAAACCAGCTGTGACCTGGTATGCCTCGGTAGAAAGAATCAGTTCTTTGTTAGGAATTCCTAAACACCACTGAAATCATAGGGCTATTTAATTTTTTTTAAGTATATTGTGTTCAAGGGAGCAATTATACAATAAATGAGTAATCATGAAGTGCTTTAAAAGTGAAGATGGTGAATTAGAGTTAATAGGGAGTCAGTGATAATTCTTGAAGGGGGAGGGGAGGCAGAAATAGTCATTGAGAAAATCAACAAGATTTGACAGCTGATGAGTTATAGGAGTGAGAGAGGGAAAAGTTGAGGATGACATGGATGTGGTGACCTCAGGTCACTGAAATGTAGTGACAATTAAAATAGGGAAGTTTAGAGGAGGTGTAGGTTAAAGGAAGAATATTATGAATTCTGTTTTGAAAATGGTGCGTTTGAGATGCATACACAACAAAGAAGTGGTCTCTTACAGGCAGTAGGAGATGTAGTACTGGAACTCAGGGCAGAGCCCAAGACTAGCTATAGAAAACTTGAAGTCATAGGCATAGAAATGATTATTGAACCCATGAGAAATTATATTATCACCAAGAAAAAAGATAACGCAAAGAGGAAAGACTATAAGGACAATATGTTATAGAATACAGAGCACTAGATTGAAATCCTGCCTCAAACACTAGCTGTGTGACCCTAGGAAAGTCACTTAACCTCTCTGTGCCTCAATTTTAGAAAAAAAAATAATTAGCAGACTGGATTTGAGAGCAGAGAGAGAAGAGATAGGGAGATGTGTGAGTAAGGTTAGTGCAATAGTCCAAGTGAGAGGCAGTGAAAATTGCCCTAGAATGATGGCAATGGGACTGGAAAGGAGGGATTGGATGTGAAAGACAAAATTAAATCCTTGAAAATTGTTCTTATTCCATAAGCACTTCACCTGTTCTCAAACGGAAGAGTGACAACTTCTAGCCTGATCTGTTACCCCATGCAGGAATCTAGTTCTATAGTACATATAATGAATTGTTCAGGGGGTATCCTCATCGTCACGAACTGTTTCATCTTCTTTAGTCAATAGCAGCTAGGGGGTGCAGTGGATAGAGTCAGAAAGATTCCTCTTCACGAGTTCAAATCTGGCCTCAGACTCTTAGCTATATGACCCTGGGCAAGTCACTTAACCCTGTTTACCTCAGTTCCTCATCAGTAAAATAAGCTAAAGAAGAAAAAGGCAAACTACTCCAGGAGCCTTGCCAAGAAGATCTCAAAATGGGGGCATGAAAAATTGAACACAGCTCAAATGACTAAACAACAACAACAAAACCTGCGTTTGTTTCAGTTTCCTCAACTGCAAAATGGGGATAATAATAGCATCTTCACCACAGGGTTGTGAGAACCAAATGAGATGGCATTTGTAAAGTGCTTAGCACAGTGTTTGGTACACAGGAGGTGCCTAATAAATGCTTATTCCCTTCCCCTTATCTTATGAGTAAAGGCTTGATTAGGTCTTATGGCTGGTAACAGGACACTGGTCAATTTTGTGGGGATGCCTGTTATGGGAGTGGGATAGAAATGGAATTTTTCACTCAATTACAAGGTCAGTAATAACAAAGAATTTACAATTACAAAGTCAGACTACTTAGTCACTTTCCCCCAACTTTTAACAAAATTGAGAAACATTAGAACTTTCCTCTAAACATTTTGAGTATCATATTTTCATAGTTCCTAGAGCTTTAAGGGGACTCAGAGATCAGTCTACCCTATTTATCCATATGATCCATGTTGTGGGATCTAGTTATTGATTTCAAGTCAAGAGATCTAGTCAGAGTTGTGCTGAGTTATGGAAGATGACACTATGTATCAATACCAAGAGGGGAAGGAATCACAGAATTATATAATTTGAGGGTCAGAAAGGATCTGTTGTCATTTAGTCCAACCAATGAGTTTCTTAATATGGGGTACATTAACTCATTTAAAATATTTTTATACCTGTATTTCAAAATAATTTATTTCCTTTGTAATCCTCTGGGTCTAAAAACATTTTTCTGAGAAGAGATCCATATGTCTCACCAGATAGCCAAAAGGGTCTGCAACATATGAAAAGTTAAGGACCTCTGCTAATAGTATCCCCGTTACAATGATAGGAAGATCACTGCTTTTATAAAGAAATAATTGGATTAGATGGCCTCTAAAATCTAATTCTCAGGCTTGTGACTTGAACTGGATTCCAGTAGACATCTTTTTTTTTTCTTTTTGGAGGGGGAAGGGCAGGGAAATTGATGTTAAGTGACTTGTCCAAGGTCACTTAGGATCCAGTAGACATCTTAAACTCCATATGTATCCCTACCACTGCCATTGTCCTCTTTCCATTAGTCTGTACATGCCTCCATAAAGTAGAATGTAAGCTCACTGAAGATTGACTATCTCTTTTTTTTTCCCCTTTGCAACCCTAGTGTCCAACACAGTATATGGCACATAGCAAATAGTAAATGAATGTTGACTGATTGGTTGTTTCCACTCTCTTCCTACTTTCATATGTATGCTTTCTTGCCTCCATTCAATCTAAACTTTCTTGTCCCAATAGTGGCATTATTTGTTTTGCCAAGATTCGCACAGTCCCAGTTCCAATAATAAAGATTCCCACATAAGGTCCAAAGTGAATCCATGTTATGCTAAATTCTGCTGTATGGCAGATAGATCTGTAATATGGCTACAAAATCATTAATGGATCACTGTAAAAGCACACACGCAAAGCTGATGATAATACCATCTTCTATATGTCACCACAGTGAAAAGATACTAAATTATTTCCCATTTTAAAACTATGCCCTTGATACACACATTGTGAAGGTTACTCCTTTGTGTTGTGTGTCCAATTCTGACTTAACATTTTTGCAGGTCTAGAGTTTCTATGAACAACTCAGCAGTCAAACATCAGACCTGTATAAATCTAAAAAGGTACCAGGCAACCATCAATGAGCTGAAACAACATGAAACGGGTGATTAAATTAAACATCTGGCTTGCTCTCATTTGCTTTTCTTGGTAAAATTTAAATGTGGGATTTTACACTCCAGATTTTTCCTGCAATTAATTTGACTGTGACATTAAAAAAGGTGGGGGAGGAAGCTTCAGAGGAAAAAAATGGAATTTGATCTAAAACATAATGAACATATTGTAAGTTACTGCCCATCAAATTCTAGATCTGAGATGGATTGGGGGGAGAGGGAAAGGAAGGAAGGACAGATCCCACCCAGGGGATAAAGTCTAGTTACAAATGTCAGGAAGGTAAATATTTCAATAAGCACAAATAATATGGCTTAACAGGGTAAGAAATAGGCTTTGTGTGTTTCTTCCATAGTACTACAGTACTTAAAGTGTTATAGGATATTTTCTTCCCCAAATCCTAATATATTGGAAGTGTTATTGCCATGCTCATTTTAGGAATTATGAAGCAAAGCTTCAGAGAAGTCAAATACCCTTAACTTTGTGAGAAGTGAAATAATTTACCTACCATCACATAACTAGGAAGTGTTACATCCAGGAATTGAACCTATGTCTATCAACTCCAGGTCTCACATTCTTTCTATAATAGGATGCTTCCTCTCTTTCATTTAGCCCAATGATGCAACAAATATGTTTAAAATTCTGTAATACTAAAGTGTGGGGTGTAGCCCAGTGGCATAGTAAATAGAGTGAAGAGCCTAGAATTAGGAAGACTCAACTGCCTGAGTTCTAATCTGGCCTCAGACGTTTGCTAGCTCTGAAATCCTGGGTAAGTCACTTAACTGTTTGCCTCAGTTTCCTCATCTGTAAAATGAGCTGTAGAAGGAAATGACAAACCACTCCAGTATCTATGCCAAGAAAATCCCCCAAATGGGGTCACAGAGACTCAGACATGACTGAAAAAAGACTGAACACTAAATATTAAGATGTAATAGATATGAGCCACTTAGATTGAAAATTTATAAAGGAGAGTTAGCAATTAACTTGTTCTGTAAAGTGTAATGCCTAGGGGTAAACTTCCTTTATTTCTTTTGGATGGAAATAATGACGAAGAAGAAATAGTGACTGCCATTTATATAATGCTTCAAGGTTTGCGAAGTCATTTGTATATATTATATCATTTTGATCCTCAACACAATCCTAGTAGATAAATGTTACTAGTCCCATTTTATAGATAAAGAAACTGAAGTTGAAAAAGGTTAGTGTTTAAGGCAAGACTTGAACCCTAACGTCAAGCCTATTGTCATACTATGCAGTATGACAAAATAAGAGACAGGTTTTTTTTTTTTTTATAATATAGCTTATTTTAGAAGTAGAATATGTGGGCTCTGTGAATGTCTTTAAATTCATCATTTTCCTTCCCTTCAGATACAAAACTTGGCTAAATTAATTTAACACAATGTTCCTTTATTTTTATTCAGTCATTTTAGTTGTGGTTGACTCTTTGTGAAAGCATAATTTTAATTGCTGTAAAATTTCCCTGAAAGCACACCTCTATGTGTGTCAGTTTATACATCTGTAAAATAAGAAAGTTTTTATTTTAATACCCATTTAACTTTGAAATCTATTGATTCTATGCTATTGACACATCACCGACTTAACAAAGAGAATTAAGGAAAATGCAATTATAAGAAGCTCCAATTTGCAATTCTGTTCCTATGTACCTGTTGTGATTAGTATTCAAATCATTCCTCAGAGCTACAAATTATGAATGAAGATAAAGTATGGCCATGATGAAGTACAAAATTTCTGACCTCACATCCTTCTTAATAATATATTTTTCACTTTTTTCCAGCAGAATATGTAAATTTACATATAGCATCCCCAAATAGCTGCTGGGTAAAGAGGTAAGTAGATCATAAGAGACGAGCTCATGATGCACCTAGGTTTTAAAATTACCTGTTAGGTTTTCTAATGGAATAAAGTTTCCTATAGAGAACACAAGCATTGGAGACTGAATTGTCTCCATTGTCATTTCAGAACTCAAGCAAGAGCATCCTAGTGATTTGTGTTCGGCAAATAGCACAAGAGGCCCAGGAATCTTACAATTCTTGTTTGTCCTCCATTCATGCTCTCCAAAGCAGCAGAAAAAAAAAATTAGCCCTAAAATATATAAGATAGACATCTCTACAATCACTAAAGATGGCTAGATGTTGACAAAGTCTTCTCCCCCAATAGCAACAAAGTATGATTGAGTGCTAGTTTCATAATAATATTCCATCCTAATATTTCCAATATTTCAATCCACTACTGAAGAAAGAATTAGCTATGTCCATAGAAAATGACTCAGAGAACCCATTGCTTGGCATTTGCTTCAAGGAGTTTAATGGTAAAAAGAAGGGTCTGAAATAGTTATAGTATCAAAGAATTGGGAACAATGTAGATGGCCTCTGATTGAGGAATGGATGAACAAATGCTAGTATATGAATGTTTTGGAATATTACTATATGGTAAGAAATGTGATGAAGACAGAGAAGCATGGGAAGATTTCTATGAACTGATACAAAGTGAAGCAGCTAGAACTGTAAACAATATACCAATGACTACAACAATAGAAAATGAAAGAACAAGAAGAAAACAATAGAAACAGAATGCTTTCAAATTATAAAGACAAAGTTTGTTCCCAAAGGAGAGATTTCAAAATGTATCTCCTTCCTTTTGCTGACATGAGAGGCTAATTTGCAATTAATACATGACATGGTTGATTAGTTTTGGTTAGTTTTGCAGAACTGTTCTTTTCTTCTTATTTTTAATTTTTTGTTTTAATGGGTGGTGCTCTCAGAAGGCAAAGGTTAAGGATGCATTGGAAAATATAGCATATTTTTAAAAAAGTTATAAAAAATTTTTATTAAAAAAATTGACCAGAGAGAAGAAAGAAAGAAAAATCGTTGCCAAAGTCATTTTCTCCACGAACTCAGTGAGGGGATCTAGTTATGAGATCCAAAGTGAGAAATGAAAATTGAGGCAAATAATGACATGGAGCTTGAGGCATCTGGATATATAACTTTGTTCCTTACTTTCCTTTATATCTGTCCATATGTATTCATTAGCAAAAGCACTGTCTCTGAAGTCAGAGGATATAGGTTCAAATTCAATCTATGATATTTAATACTCCTGTAACTTTGGGCAAATCCCTAAACCTTTCTGGGCCTCAATTTCCTCAGAGATAAAATTAGGGAGGGCATGACCTGTATGCCCTCTGAAGTTCTCTATACTGTAAATCTATACCCCTAAGTAACTTTTAGGATTATTTAAACCACTTGACATAACATATCAGCGTGGATTCTCACAGAGGCCTCCTCAATTAGAATTTAGGCCTCAAGCCCAGATTGGCTTTCTTTCATAAAAAGAAAGCAGAGACCAACTGTGCCCATGAATTTCCTTCCCTTTTGGCTTAGCATTGAACCAGTAATTTAGAGATTAACATTCTACAGTCTCTTAAAAAAAAGAAAACTGTGATGCTCAAATGATATGTTAGTTGCCTTTTAAAAGAAATTACTCTTCCTACAAATCCATAGTGACTACTGTCACCATCTGCAGTTATAGGTGCCCATTTCCTTTAGAAAGAGGACTTTCTAAAAGTAGAGTTGGATCCTGACTTACATTTCTGGCACGAAGCAAGAACATTGTGATCTGTGACTGGTGATGCTCATTCTCATCACTAGAGAACCTGAAATTTTTTTCCGAAGGCAAATAATTAGTCACATGGCATCACCCCCAAACTAGGAAGGAAGCAGCCACCCCAGAGGCTAAAATAGCCATCTGTGCAAAAGTTGGCTTTCCAGTACCAGAGCATGATTCAGAAGTGCTAATGCTACTCTTTTAAATGGTTTGAGACCTATGGAGGAGCTCATAAATTTCCTCTTATCTTAGTTGAATAGAACAAAATTTCAGAAAACATAAAGACCCGCAAACAGGCACACACACGTGAAGATATGTGCATTCATGCACACACACACAATATGCTTTTTACTCACCTATTTTTGCAAGGGATGCAAGAAGTATCCAAAGGGTTACTTCATATGGAATTTGCACATAATCATAATCCACAGAAAAAACAGGCAGCCTCTCATCCTGCTCAGAGCTAGCAGTGGTAGCAACAGCAGCAGCAGCAGCAAAACGAGCTTTAGGTTCAGAATGGGAAGTGGAGTTGCTAGATACATTCAGATCAGAGGCAACACCAGGAAACTTAGAGACCACCAGCAGCAGCAGCAGCAGTAATGGCAACCAGTTCGAAGCATCAGGAGGCACAAAGAGATGAGAAGCCATGGTGTGGGCTTCTGCCTCCCACCTATGTCCCAGTATGCTTAAGTATGCAACCCTGCACAGGGCTTCTATATTCTCCTAGGAAGCCACTGCACACACCTTTCCCACAGGTAGCTCCCCTCCTGAAGCCAGTCTTGTAGGTCATTCCCAGCAGTGAGCTGTCGTGTCAGCAAACACCCAGTCCTGGTTTTCTCAGACCTTCTCTGATGCACAGGCATCCAGACAGCTTAGCCTCAGTGTCAAATGCAGGTATGGGGGTAGACTGAGTGAAATCCAGGTAATATTCTTCATCAGCTTCAGTGTGGCCATGATCTGAAATGGAACTGATGTAGGGGGTAAAAAAAACCAAAACAGTCACTTCTCTCAAATATGATCCCAAGCTTCACAGCACGAGGATTCTCCTTTATGTGGGAAAATTAAGGAGGATGCAAAGCTCATTCCAGATCCAACTGAAGTTCCTTCTAAAAAGAAAAAAATAAACCCTTTGCTCTTGACTCAGAGCCCAGAGAATGTCGTGTTTTGTTGTGTGTGTGCATGCGTGTCTGTGTTTTTCAGGTGCTCTCCACCTCTTCCTTTTCTCCTCCCCCTGTTCCTTCATTTATTCTGTATGGCCAAGAGAGCAGGTAGCTTCTGAACCATTCTTAATTAAGCGCACTCCTTTGACTTTGGTAATGAAATGCTTCCCTCGCGTATGCCCTCCAAAGCTAACACTGGTGGCACCTAGTGGGCAAGCACTACAACTACACCTTTGCATCATCACACCTGGGGCATTTTATTGATGAGACCTCTGCCAAGTTCCCAGTAGGTGCCTTGTACTATGCTCCCTCCATTACCCTGTGGGTTATGCACACAAGAAGAAAACACAGTCCCTGCTCTCAAGGAGCGTACGGAGTCATAAAGAAAAGATTAGGTGGCAGAGTATAGAATGTCAGAAAAACTGCATTTTAATCCCTCTTTTACTAGATATCTAACCCTAACAAGTTACTTCCTCTTTGGGGTCTTAATGTCTTAAAATGAAAGGAGTAGATTAGATATCTAAAGTCATTTCAAGGAACTTCTAGGTAGTGCGGTGAATAGAGCACTGGCCCTGAAGTCAGGAGGACCTGAGTTCAAATCCGGTCTCAGACACTTAACACTTATTAGCCCAGTGACATTAGGCAAGTCACTTAACCCCAATTGCCCTGCCATCCCCCCCCTCCAAAAAGCAAAAAACAAACAAACAAAAACAACCCAAACAAACAATAAAGTCATTTCAAGCTCTAAAATTCTTATGATTCTAGGAGTTTATATAATTACAAAATCAAATACAATTTAATTTAACAAACATTTATTAAGCACCTATTGTGTGCAGGGCACAGTTTTTCTTTTTTTTTTACCTACAAGTGCTATAGGCCAGGTGCTTGCATGTTCTCATAGAAAGCAATTGCATCAGTCTTGGTCATAGATACCTCTCTGACTTGGCCTTAGGATCAGATGATGCAGAGTCAAAATAAATGAGTTGCTACCCTTAAGGGGCTTATATTCTACTAAATATATGCAAATATTTAGCAGTCAGAGGTCAGGTGATAGAACCAGCACTGGCAGAAAGGGCATATGGGAAATGTAGGGGTTTTGTGTGTTTGTTTTCTTAACTAACGAAAAGGAGAGACTTAAGGGTTATGAAAGGGTACAAGGTTAACTCCAAGCTTCCAAACTTTCTTGTATCTTTTCTTCTAATCCTTCAGTTTCACGTTCATCTAGTAAAATCTAGATGATCTCTAAAAAATCTCTTCCCAACAGTCTTTGCTACTAATATAGAGTCATCATAGCATAAGAGGGGAATTTGAGCTGTTAAGCCTTGCAAGGTTAATGGGAGCGAAGTGGGCTTTCTAAAGACACTCAGACATCCAGGTAAGGTCTGACGGAAGACAGAGACAGGTTGTGCTGAAGAGGAGAGAACATCCGTTCCATCAGTCTTCTTAATCATTATTTACTGAGTACCTAGTATGTCCAAAGAATTGTGCTGAGATGTTGGAGTTGTAAAGACGAATATGATCTAATCCCTGCCCTCAAGAAGGGATTTTTACACATGAAAGAGAAATCTTGAGTAGGGAAGGATATGATTGTTTAAAATTGTTTTTGTATGTGATTCTTTTTTTGAATAGAGTAGAAATTGGAGTATGATAAGAAATAAGGGCAGTTAAAGAAGGTAGGTACTGTTGATAGAGATCCAGTGAATAGAGCACCAGCCCTGGAGTCAGGAGGACCTGAGTTCAAATCCAGCCTCAGACACTTGACGCAATTACTAGCCGTGTGACTTTGGGCAAGTCTCTTAACCCCAGTTGCCCTCCAAAAGAAAAGCAAAAAAAAAAAGTATAAGCAAACTTAAAAATCCCCAGATTACGGTTGAAACCCATGTTAAAGTTCTATCTTTAGTGGTAAGACTTGGAATTAGGAAGACTTGAGTTCAAATCCTACCTGATACTTTGACTAGCTTTGTGATCCTAAACAAACCACTATAATAATAATTATTATTAATAAAAATAATTAATACTTATATAATGATTTAAGATTTACAAAGAACTTTACAAATATCACATTTTATCCTCACAACAACCCTGGGAGATAGATACTAGTATTATAAGCATTCTTACAAAGGAGGAAACTAAGGCTAAGAATAATGAAATGACTTGCTCAGGGTCACACAACTATGAAGTGTCTAAGGCTGGGTTTGAAATCAGATCTTCCTAATGCCAGGTCCTATGCTCTATCCACTGTGCTAAAGTAAGGCACACTGTGTCTGTGCTTGTGCCTGATTTTTCTTAGCTGTCAAATAGGGGCAGGGGGTGTGTTGGCTTCTAAGGTCCTTTCTAGCCCTAAATCTAAGAACCTGTGATTGAGGTGAGTAATTATATTAATGAGAGAAAGAGAGAAACAGAGACAGAGACAGACAGACAGATATAGACAGAGACAAAGACACAAAGAGAGACAGACAGAGACAGAGGTACAGAGAGACAGACACAGAGAGGCAGAGAGACAGAAAGACAGAGAAAAACACATTCACACACTCTGAGAAAGACAGAGAGACAGAGACAGAGCAGAGAGACAGAGACAGCTGAGAGAGAGACAGAGACAGAGAGAGACAGAAAGACAGAGACAGAGAATGACACATGCACACATGCAGGGAAAGACAGAGAGACAGAGAAAGAGAGAGAGAGCTGAGAATAGAAAAAGCATTAGGATATATAACACATATATGCAGATATATGATGTATATTCATTTATATATAAATATATATGCATATATACATGAAGCAATGAACTAGATTTTACATATTTTTATTTTGGGTGAAACCTATGATTTCATCAATGTAGGAAACTCCCAGATACAGATTAGCCTTGTTCTGAAATTTATGGTAACCAAAAATAGATTTTTGCCTGAGGCACTGAAAGGTTAAGTTACTTGCCCAGATTCTCTTTGCACTTACTACACCATGTCTCAGATTTGAACTATGATGTGTGTATGTGTGTGTATGTGCATGAGTGTATGTGTGTGTATTTAGAGAGATTCCAAAGTGAGAATAAGAAATATGAAAAGTAAAGTTTATTCTCTATTAATAATTATCTACAGAGAATTAAGGTAAATATCCAGACACTTTCAGCCAACCGGGACAAACTGAATTATCTGCAGATCTTTTCAGAGTTACCCTAGATAATTACTGCATTTAGATAAAAGTCTCCATTTCTGTTAGCAGTGAAAACCTGACCCAAAGGCCCTGGAAGTTCCTATGCCTGTCCTGATTCCATAACTAAAGAGTCCTCTTCTATCTTCCTCATTTGGAAGCCTTCCAGCCCAAAAAGTGAGACGTAGCCCTGAAGGAATGGAACTAGCCAAGTGAATCATTAGCCATTTTAGTGGCAGTAACAGATCCACCCTCAGAGGAATAAATCAAGGATGGCATGTTCTGTGGAAGCATCAATGGGAACACCGCCTGTAACTGTACACATCTAGAAACATGGCCCTTTGGGATTTTCTTACCCTTCTACTTCTAGATTCCTAGAAATTGGCTTTGTTTTAGACATTCCCACAATAGTTAATGCAGAGGGAACCCCAGAGAGAAAGTTAACCAACTAACAAATTCTTCAGCTGTATGTGGTCAACCTATAGTCCCATCTCTCCATGCTCACACATTAAAATGTTTAAAAAAATTAAAAGTTGTCAATGTTATGTTTCTTCCCATAGCATGGGGAAGGGTTTGACTTTGGCTGGAATTCCCTCACTCTCGCTTGCTCAGCCCTTTGGGGAGTGAATATCTGCTGCAAGTCCTGCTATTCTGACAGGGCTCAAATTTTCTATTCTTTTTTTAGGAAAGGAACAGAGATACAGAATTGGTCCCCGGGTGTTCAGAAAGACGACTTGCTTTCCAAGTCTGTAGCTACTAATTTAGCTGGGATGGTCTTGAGTCTCATCTTGGCACGTCCAAACCTTAAATTGAGGGTCCGCATCCTGAGCTGGAGGACACTCAAAAGTTTTTGACCCGGCTTTGGGGACACAGACCTGGCCTTGTCCCTACCTCCCAAAGCCAAACATTCCCACAGTCTTTGACATAGATGATCAACGAAGAGATTCTTAGAGCAGCTCAGGACTGGGATGGGAGAAAAAAAAAAGATTGTTTGCCCTATGAAGGCAATCAAAACCTCTCTGAGACTCTGTTTTCTCTGCAGTAATAAAAATATGACATTGTGCTTTTGCATACATTATCTCATTTAAGCTCCACAAAGGCCCTGCCAAGTAGTACTGTAGTCATCATTATCCCCATTTCACAGATGAGGGAATTGAGGCTGTGAGAGGTAAACTGACTTGCCTAAACTTGCATACCTAGTAAGTGTAAGAGGTGGGATTTGAGTAAAGGTCTTCCTGACTTTAAAGCTAGTGCCCTAACCAGTAAGCAATGCTGTCTCTCAAATGTAATAGATCATCTCTGAAGGTCTCTTCCAGGTATGTAATGCTATGACTATGACATGTATAAATCACGTTTGACCCAGGATTTTCAGGCCTATTTCGTTTCCTTAAAGACAATTTATCTGCTAGTTACTAAGGTTGCTTTGAAATTTAGATGTAACCAAGTTTTTTCATGCTTTGCTTAGATTAGCTCAAGGGCTCCATTCTCTTTGGAAGTCATGAGTTCTTTATTGCTATTTTTGAGCCTTTCTCCCCAATTTTGGACTCAGCAAAGGCCCCCAAACCAACTTTCCTGTTCAAAATTAATGGCCTCTTTGGGCCTTCTATCACTTTCTTCTTTCTGGTTGGAAATTGACAGAACTTAGATAACAGATTTTTTTTTTCTTTTTGGAGGGGGAAGGCAGGGCAATTGGGGTTAAGTGACTTGTCCAAGGTCATACGGATAGTTTTTGTGTTAATTGTCTGAGGCTGCATTTGAATTCAGGTCCTCCTGACTCCAGGGCTGGTGCACCACGCCACCTAGCTGCCCCACAGACACATCGTGAAAACATAATATGTCACACCTTTCTGGACACAACTACCAGATGTACCCATTGCTCTCTGCTTTGAGATTCGGGACTTTTCTTACACCTCCTGACTTTTTCTTTTTTCCTCCACAAGAAAGCAGAGTCTTTAGAATCCAGTTTAACAAGGAAACTATTTTTCACTCACAGTCATTCAGGCAATCATTATTCCCACTATTAGGAAGGCTAGGTCTCAGCACCATCGACTTCTTCAGAGAGCTTCAGAACCAATCACAGGACTGCTTGTAATCCCTGAATATATGACTCTCTTGGAGGTAAAATAATTTCTCTCTTTTCTGACTTTCTTTTGAGTGGAGAAAAGAAGGAAAGAGAAGGGAAAGGGAAAGGAATAAAAAAGAAAAGGAAAAGAAAAGCAAGGCAAGGAAAGAAAAAGAGAAAAGAAAAGAAACCCACATTTTCTTTGATGAGGAGAAAGAGGGAAGGGGAGGAATAAGCATTTACATAATGCCTTCTATGTGCAAAGTACTTTGCAACATTTTCTTATTTTATTCTCATAACAGCCCTGGGAGGTAGGTGTTATTATATCCCCATTTCACATTTTAAAAAACTGAGGCAAGCAGAGATTAAGTGACTTGCCCAGGATCATACAGCCTGCAAGTGTCTGAGGCTGGATTTGAACTCAGATCTTCCTGACTCCAAACCCAGTGCTCTATGCACTTGTAATATGTAGTCAAGAACAAAGCTGCCAAATGGCAGGTAGGTGGTCCATTGGATACAGTGCTTGACTTGGAGTCAAGAGGATGTGAATTCAAATCCTGCCTCAGATATTTGCTAACTGATACAAGTCCGAGTAAGTCATTTCTCTACTCTAAGTATCTGTTTCCTTATCTATAAAATGGGGATAATAAAAGTCCCTGCTTCATAGGGTTGTTGTAAGGATCTAACGAGAGAGTAAAAACAAAGCAAGTTATAAATGCTGGCTATTATTATGATCTTGTGGTTGTTATGAGGACCAGATGAGGTAACACAAATGAAGAACTTTGCGAACATTAAAGCTCTATATAAATGTTAACTACTATCAAAATCCTGAGATGTATTAGAGTTTCAGAGTGACTCATGGTAGAGAGACACTTAACACAAAACCTTTCTGATGGGAAGGTCACCAGAGAGCAGCAGATTTTCTATTCTGAAGTGCTGTTCTTGGGAAGCCCAGAAAGCCTTGAACCACACTATGAACTCAGATAACTTCTGGGAGACAACTCCAATGGTACCTCCAAGCACTTTTGTTATTAAATCAAAAACACTCACATCCACAGAATCCCATTTACCCCGAAATGCTTTGACACAGACCCCCAAAACTGTTTTGCACAAAAACCTAGGGCAATGTTTGGAGCAAGGGCAAGAGAATAAATTAATCTACCCAGGTAAACTCTGGATGCCAGAGAATTACATATTAAAAATCATATCCTAGGGGTGGCTAGGTGGCACAGTGAATAGAGCACTGGCCCTGGAGTCAGGAGGAGCTGAGTTCAAATGCAGCCTCAGACACAACACAAAAAGTAGCCATGTGACCTTGGGCAAGTCACTTAACCCCAAATGCCCTCCAAAAAGCAAAAAAAATCACATCTTATTTTTCTTCAGTTGGTGAGCATTTGTTTTATCTTTCCTTCCACACCTTGAAAATAAAATATAAAATAAAAGATAAATAAAGCCCTTGCAACAGGTCACATAGTCAAGAAAACAAACCCCCACATTAGCTATGCAAAAAAATGTGTGTTTCAATCCATATTGAGTCCATCACTTTTAAATCAGGAGGCTGGTGATATTCTTCACCATCAGTACTCTCGAGTCATGTTTGATCATTATGTTGATTATTGTTCTTAAGTCTTTCAAAATTGCCCCTTTTTAAAATGTTGTTGTTATTGTATAAATTTTTCTCTGGGTTCTGCTCACTTAATTCTGCATTATTTCACACAAGGCTCCCTAAGTTTCCCTAAAACTTTATCATTTCTTACAACACAATAATATTCCATTATATTTATGTAATATAATTGGTTCAGCCATTCCCTAACTGATAGACACCTTTAGTTTCCATTTCTTTGATACCACAAAAAGAGTCACTGTGAATATTTTTGTTCATATGGTTTTTTGTCTCTTTCTTTGATAACAATAGATTTTGAACTAAAAAAGAACATAGAAGTAATCAACTCTAGTCACCTCAGTTTTCAGAGTTGAAAACATAGGCCCAGAAAGTTTAAGTGACTTGTCTGTGGTCATATAGGTACTTAGCAATAGAGTTAGGATTTTAACACACTTCTTCTGGCTCCAAAGCCAGTATCCTCTTCATTGTACCATGAGGTAAGATGATAATTTTTCAAAACTAGATTTTTAGGGTGTGACTAACATAGTAAAGTTGCTATGAGATCAACAGCAATCTGCATGAACAGAGTGGAAATTCATCTATATTAAGGGAAATAGGAAGATTCTTATGCCCCACTCTAAATTTCTCCTGCCACACTTGACAGAGTGACCACGATTCCACTATTAAGTAGTTATTTATTTGGATTAAAGCATTGTGATCATATTTTTTAAAGAATGAGATACTATAATGCTATAATAATGCTATGAATGAGATGCTATAATCAGTCCTTCACACCTTAGTAGGAATTTACATACCCATTGCTTTCCTCCAACACAGCTATCTGAGACTATAACACTGAAGGAAGAATATTGGTGTGGAAGGAAGAAGGAAAGATAGTTTGTGCCCAGTGGATGTTCCCAGGGAAAGCAGGAATACGTGACCTTAGAGAATTTTATATGTAATATATGTATATATATATACACACATGTACATACGAACATGCGTATATAGAGAGAAAATATATACACCTGTGTATACGTCTGCTTATATATGCATGTACACACCTATACATGTATGCATGCACATACACACACACAAATAAACAATCAAGGAGTAGGGACAGGGCTTCTGGGGTTCCACTGGAGTACAAAGCTTACTTTAGGATCCTAGCATTGGCCTCATGTAGCAAGTGGCACTTAATTTGAGTTTGGAAGTGTGATGAACATTTGCTTTGTACAATCTGAGATCTGCTTTTCTTTAAATTGTCATAGAAATATTTTGTCACTTTATTTAATTTCAGAAGTTGTCTGCATTCCCACACCACTGCCACACTTGCCATGAAGAAGAACTAAACCAATGGGAAATAAGTGAAAAGAATGCCTGGTGATAATATTTCCAGTCATAAAAACAAATGAAGAAGGTCATAGATTTGGAACTGGAAGGGACATTCGATCATTTAATCCAATTTCCTCTTTTTATAGATGAGGAAACTTAGGCCTAGCGACTTCCCAAAGTCATCGAGGTAGAAGTAGCAGAACCAAGGGTTGAAACCAGGTCCTCTGACTCCAAAGCCAACATTCTTCCCACTGTTCCATATTCAGTGATAATTCAATAGGAGGGTGCACCCACATTAATAAAACCACTGGATCTTAAGGGAACAGGAACTTTTTCCTGTTTTTCAATAAACTCCTAGGTTACTGCCTGTAGAAGCAATTTAGCATAAAGTCTTATCATTTTAGAACTGGAAAGGGCCTTTGAGACAATCTAGTAAAGTTCCTTTATTTTACAAATACTGGACTGGAGAAGATAAGTGATCACCAAGGTCACACAGCCAGTTGGTGATAGAAATAGGCTTCTGCTCCAGGACTCAAGACTCCCAAATTGGGTCTCTTTCCATTATACCATGGCTCATCCTTAACCTCTTCACTGTGCTTTCCAATTGGGATATCAACTTCGTGCCAGTTCTTCAGTGGTTTTTATGATGTGGATGCCTTTGGGAAGTGAAAGGAGATCTGAAATTTTCTTCACACAGGCCACCAGGCAGCAACTGAATGGTAGTAATTTCTAGCCACTTCCAAACTGGAACACATTCAGACCACAGAAGATGACATGTCCCAAAAGACCAATTCTACAAGTTGGTTTGCTTCTTTGTCTAAAATGTCAGATCATTCCATTCCAGTGGAGGTCTTAGAGGATAAAGTTCCTGTAGCAGTTACCAATACATGATAAGGATGTTGCTTTTGCACCACCAGGCATATTGAATACAGCTCAGATGATTAAACTTAGATAATGAAATTACCTTAATACTTCAGTGGAGTAATTTAATTTTTATTTTGAAAAGACCTGTGATTTTATCTATACGTATATTCTCCTCAATGATAAAACTCACACCATGTATATGCATATGTATGTTTACAATGCACAAATGTGTGTGCATATGTTTAATTACATGTGTGTTATATGTGTGCATATGCACACACATGTGCGATGCATGTCTACAGCATACATATATACATTTATTTGTGCATGTATGCACACAGTTAATATTACTAGAAGAGTGATGAATTTAAGACAGATCTTTGTTTTAAGGAGAAACTTCGGGTCATTAAAAGAACCATGCAATTTCCTAAAGCCAGTAACATCTTGCTGTTACTGTCAATTATAGACTCAACTTAGTGTCTGTTTGTGGTGTGTCTCCAAATGAGCTCTCTGGACAATTTATTCAACTGTGTAATAAACAGTCAGTTTTCTCTCTTTATTCACTTGTTTTTTTCCTCTATGGATTGGATAGGGAGACTGAACTCTTTTCAGTGATTAGAGATCTCATTTAGGAGGCCCTACAGTGGTGCAGGGCTTAATGCAATAAGCAATATATCATCTGTAAAGATAGTCTTAATAACCTCATTATTTATAGAGGCTCCATCTTTGATTTGAACTCTGTACTAGATATCAGCCAGGACAGTACCAAACTCCTTGGAAAAGCGCCCCCCTCCTTATTTTAAGTTTAATGCTAATACTCAGAGGGTGTCAAACAAAGATCATGCATTTGCTATATCTTTCAAAGACATTTGTATAATCCTGACATAGACACGGGAAACAATCTGTTGGATGACAGTCTTTAAGGTGACATTTAACTCTACTAAGCCAAATGCTTTTTAATAATAACCAACACTGTCTCAAACTCACTAAACCTTTCAGTCAGCCACGTGACTATAAAAGTGGTCAGTCATAGAATAGCATCTACAAAAACCTCCCTCTCCCCTTTCTCATACCTTGTTTAAGGATGGCCTTGACATTATATGTAGGCTATTCTCTTAACAGTTTTGTAGAAAGGTGAGAAAGTAGAGATATGAGTCAGTAATTATTATATTCTCTCTATTATCTTTTTAATAATAATGTTATGAAGGGGCGGCTAGGTGGTGCAGTGAATAGAGCACCGGCCCTGGATTCAGGAGGACCTGAGTTCAAATCTGGCCTCAGACATTTAACACAAAAGCTAGCTGTGTGACCTTGGGCAAGTCATTTAACCCCAATTGCCCTCCAAAAAGCAAAAATAATAATAATAATGTTATGATATTTATTTTATGCTTTTGGTGTAGTCCTTTCTTAGAAACCTTGAAATTTGATTTCTCAATATCTTAAAATTTTAGTATTTCATCACAGACCTTATCAGTGTTTGATCCAGAGTTGTGTCCTATATTTATTTTCTTAAGGGTAATAGCCATTTCTTCATGCAGTACATCAGGATTGTCATGTTAGAATCCAAATATGGATTCTCACCTCTCTCCAAAACTGTTAAGGGAATACCCTACAGATAGATAGATAGATAGATAGATAGATAGATAGATAGATAGATAGATAGATAGATAGAT
>NW_027185884.1:131370-133619 GCF_028583685.1 Petaurus breviceps papuanus | reverse complement strand
GATAGATAGATAGATAGATAGATAGATAGATAGATAGATAGATAGATTGATAGATATCTCAAAGTCATCCTTACACAAGGTAGGAGAAAGGGGAGAAGAAGTTTTTTGTAGATGTTATTCTATGACTGACTACTTTTATAGTCACATGACTAACTGAAAAGCTTAGTGAGTATAAGCCTATGTTGTTTACCATAGTTTTTGATGGAGAAAAGAATTTATTATAAAATCTTTACATATCTTTGAACTTTTTATCCGTTTGTTGGCTTCCTTCCAGTTTTATCTTTAAATACTCTAGAGATAACTTTACTTCGTTGGATTTCTTACTAAATTCCACTTACATTTGTTTTTACCTCCAGCAGTTCTTGCTGTTTTATGAGGTGACACTTCATGATTTCCATCTTCTGTTTTCTTTAAAATTCCATAAATGAATTCACTAAAGATGAAATTTAAAGTGTTACCTTTGGCTACTACATTTGCCCACTGGAAAAGATCAAATATTTATTGTTTAGTGAGGAATTTCTAGGTCTTTTGATCTCTTTCTTATCAGAATTAATTTATATATCAGTTACAATTCTTTGGGAATTGGTGTTTACCAATTTCTCATTTTTCACACCAACAGCTCATTTAAACAGGTCAGGTTGGTGTTGACTCAATTGTATACCATATCCTTTCATTTCCTATCAAAATATTATCAGTTTTGTTTTTGGTTGCTATTTGGTGCTTACCATGTCCAGACCCTTCTGCATTTCTGTCAGATAGTATTCATGATATATTAATGTGAAACTTCTTTGCAGAATGATGTCCTTCTTGTTTCTTATTCCTGAATCATATTTACCAATGCATTTTCCCATTCTTCCCTATACCCACCTTTACATTCAAATTGCAAGATATCAAAATTCAGGTTGATATAAATTGGAGGAGGGGGCCCAGCCAAGATGGTGGAGGAAAAGCAGGAACTTGAGCTCATCTCCAATTACCTCAAATACCTGTAAAGGATGACTCTAAGCAAATTTTAGAGCTACAGAACCCACAAAAAGAAAGAGTGGAATATGTCTCCGGCTGAGGACAATCTGGCAAACTGACAGAAACAGTCTATCGCACCAGGCTGGGAGCAGAGCAGAGTCCCTTGTGGGACATGCAGGCACAGACCAAGTCAGAGAAGACTTCAGGGGACCTCACTGGCAATTGTGGAAATTTCCAGACTCCTCAACCCATATGTGCCAAAACGAATTGGATGAGAGAAGAGTGTGGTCTAGCCCCTGCCCCTGGGCTGACAGAGGTCACAGCTGCTCCCCCAGTGGCTACTTCTGAAGTTCCAGGCCCACAGGTGGTGGGGGGACCAACCTGACTGACCAGAAGGCAATTGCAGGAATCTCTTTGCTGACTCTGAAGCAGGATCCTCTTGCTTTGCCCTGCTCAGATCTGGGTCACAGTCTTGAGTGGTAGTCCAGGGGTGAGGAACGCTGGCTTGGCAGAGCTTGTTGAGGCTGTGTAAAGGCAGTCCTCATTGTTCTGAGGCATGTGGCTAGAAGAAGCTCTGACAACAGCTGTGCAAAACCCCAGAAATTTGGGACACAGCACTCTCCATTCTGGAAGCAGAGTTCTACTGTGGCAAGGAACTCAAAAGTCAAATATTTGGCTGGTAAGATGAGCAAACAGAAGAAGAGAAAACAGACTATAGAATCTTTTTTTTTTTTTTGGAGACAGAGAATCAAAACATAGAACCAGAAGAAGACAACAAAGTCAAAACTCTTGTATCAAAAGCCTCCAAAAAAAATATGAATTGGTCTAAGGCCATAGAGAAGCTCAAGAAGGATTTTGAAAATCAAGTAAGAGAAGTAGAGGAAAAATTGGGAAGAGAAATGAGAGTGATGCAAGAAAATCATAAAAACCGAGTCAACAGCTTGCTAAAGGAGACCCAAAAAATACTGAAGAAAAGAACACCTTAAAAAATAGACTAACTCAAATGGCAAAAGAGGCCCAAAAAGCAATGAGGAGAAGAATGCCTTAAAAACTGCTTTTTGGTCAGATGGAAAATAAATTTCAAAACTCACTGAAGAAAATAATCCTTTCAGAAATAGATTGGAGCAGATAGAAGCTAATGACTTTATGAGAAATCAAGATATTATAAAACAGATGCAAAAGAATGAAACAATAGAAGGCAATGTGAAATAAGACTTGGAGGGAATTCTTGAATTCTCCATAGAATTTTCCTGACTCCTCAACTTTTGAAATAGATGTTAGTTAAG
>NW_027185884.1:101583-123870 GCF_028583685.1 Petaurus breviceps papuanus | reverse complement strand
TCTCTCTCTGTCTCTCTCTGTCTCTCTCTCTCTCTCTGTCTCTCTGTCTCTCTGTCTCTCTCTCTGTCTGTCTGTCTGTCTGTCTGTCTGTCTGTCTGTCTCTCTCTCTCTCTCTTGTCTCTCTCTCTCTCTCTCTCTCTCTCTCTCTCTCTCTCTCTCTCTCTCTCTCTCTCTCTCTCTCTCTCTCTCTCTCTCTCTGTCTCTCTCTGTCTCTCTGTCTCTCTCTCTCCCCTTGCCACATGGCCACCTGGAGAATCCTTTACCTGGAGACTCTTCCCACCTCATTTATGACTTCTTCCCCCGAAACACATTTTAAAAAGAACCCCAGCCTTCTAAACTGCAAGTTTCTTGAGGGAAGGAACTATCTTTTGTCTCTTTTTGTATACCCAGCCCTTAGCACAGTGCCTGGAACATCATAAGTGCTAAGATGTTGCTGTTCAGTCATGGTCAACTTTTTGCAGCCCCATTTGGGATTTTATTGGCACAGATATTGGAGCAGTTCTTCATTTTCTTCTCCATTCCCTTTTACACATAAAGAACTGAGGTCAACAAGGTTAAGTGACTTGTCCAGGGTCACACGGCTAGTAAATATCTGAGGTCAAATTTGAACTCAGGAAAGGAGTCTTCCTGATTCCAACCAAGCCCAGTGCTCTATCCACTATGCCATCTAACCGACCTAATAAATGTATAATAGGTGCTTAATAAGTATTTATTGATTGATTTATTGATCTCACACCCAGGCTTTCTTGACTCCTTTTCTTTTTCTGCTGCATTCTCCCTCTCAATTCCCCTTTCCCCTTTCTGGCTCTCTTTTTAGGGAATATCTTTCCCAGTAGGAGAACAAGGCCCTTGATGGCCAGGTCTATCTTGCTTGCTTGTATCTGTATCTCCAGTGATTAGCACAGGGTCTGGGACTTAGTCAATACTTAAATGCCTTATGTATTTCTCTCTAACTGCTTTGTACTTACTCCAACCATTCTCTAAGACCAGTTTAGGAACTATGCAAAGAGCTCCTGTCTCTGAAAGCAGTTATCCCAGCACAAAGCTTTGTTTGTTTGTTACTCATGGTATAGCCAAAAGAACTCTCTCTGTTCAAGACTGGGTTCTAGTTCCTGGCTTTCCATTTACTAGCTGTGTGACATTAGGCAAGTCTATTGCTTAAAAACTATTTGAGCCTGATTTGTAAAATCGGAATCACACAATCTTAGAATTCTAAGGGGCTTTGGGGACCAGCACGTGATGGAACAAGAATTCCCTCTGTAGTCATTGGTTATCCATCCTGCATTTGCTTGGAGAGTTCTGGTGAATAAAAATCCACCATCTCCTCAGGCAGCCCATTCTACTCTAATTATAAGACTTATTTTTTAGATGTTTTTTCCTTCTTGCATCAAACAAATATTTTTCTTTGAAACGTCTGTACTCTTATTTCGGTCCTCTGCAGAAAAGAAATTTTAATTCTAATCCTTCTTGCCACATTGTACTGCTTTAAAAATTTGAATGATTTTTATGTTTTTTTTTTCCTCCAGGCTAAACGCCCCCAGATCCTTCTACTCAATGTGGTCTAGTTCCTATTCATTTGTGTGTTCTCTTTCTCAGTGGATAGAAAATTCCTTGAAGGTAAATATTGCTTCATTTTTGCCCTTGTATCCCCAGCAGTTAACACACAATCTAGTACATGGTAGGTACATATTAGATGTTTGTTGATTGACCAGTGAGCTTCTGTGTAAACTGGATAGTGTCATTTAAGTGAAATTAATTGTTATTGCACTATTAGACAAACTCTTTACCTAGCATTTGTTTGTACATTTTTTTTTAACACATTCTTGTCTGAGTCCCAGACCCAGTGGTATTTAACAACTGGATCTCTTTTTTTAAAAAAGCAGACAGGACACACTTTTAAATTTAAATTGCATTATTAATATTTTCCCCATTACTTTCTTAAATCTACAAAATCAACAAAATGATAAACCAAGCCCTGACGTGTATAGCATTTCCCAATTTCCAAGGTTTAAATACCCACACTGAACATTTAACAATACGTTCTCCCAAACTGTTGAGAGCTGACTCCAGCACACCCTTGCTGCCTTCCTCTGTTCTTAATTTCTGACTCCTGGTCTCCCCACTCAAGAAATCATCAAATCTCAGAAGTGAAAGCTCCTTTTGGGCTTACATAGTGCTACTTTCATTTTACAGATGAAGAGGTCTAGAGATGTGTAGCGGCTTGCTTAAAGTAACTAACTTTAAAAATGGATTTAGTGGCCAACTTGGGACTACAACTTCCATCTTTCTACCCATAGTCCACTCCACCATGCTGTCTCCCTATTATTCACACCTGTCCTCCTGGCTGCTTATCTTGTTAGTAACTGGCTTGGGTATTTAAGACCATCCCAGTCCCTACTCTGTCCCATCTGCTTCAGATGGGTCACACCCATCTGCTTTCCCATCCACAACCCCTCCTTCCCAATACTCCAGATCTGTCACTGGAGCAGTAAGCAGTAACTCTGCCAAGAAACCTTCAGCTAGGGTCATAATCATTTCAAATGCAAAGCCTTTATTTGATTTTGCTAACAGAC
Organism: Petaurus breviceps papuanus; assembly: GCF_028583685.1. Classification (NCBI taxonomy): domain Eukaryota; kingdom Metazoa; phylum Chordata; class Mammalia; order Diprotodontia; family Petauridae; genus Petaurus; species Petaurus breviceps. The sequence continues at coordinate 121,297 of NW_027185884.1, read as the reverse complement.
GAAAAAAAAAAGTCATGAATACAATATATCCACTAATCATTTTAAATGGCAATATATGCCCATCAAGCACATAGACGAGCTTTTGTAATCTCTTTTTCTTTTATTAAATTCACTGCCACATCAGAGGGGAAAAAAAGTCAAGAACCCTTGGATGACAGGCAACATGGGGTTTGGGGGATGTAATCCCTTTCCAGTGAAGGAAACCTAAGGTTGTACAGTGCTGTCCTAAGTTTGTTGCTGTGCCAACAGGTCTGGCACTGACTAATAGGATAATTTCCAATGTATTCCTTGCAATCGCTTGGGAAGGCAAGAGGCAGCAACTCTAACTTTATCATTCCTTGAGCCAGTAGCGCCTCACAGTGGTTTCTCTCATAATGAATAATTTTCTTCTTCATTTTTTAAATGAGAACATTCTTGGAAAAATCTTGAACCCTTTCTCTCCTAATCTCTGCTGGTTTTTCACAGGCATGTGGTAACGAATGCAGTTCCAGAATCGGGAATCTGAAGCAGCTGAATTCGAACTTCTCCAAGTGATGGTGGGAAGTACAGTAAGGGCTTTCTTCACTCGGTGAGGTAAAGAATCTGGCTCTTTGAAGGGAGAGAATTTAATTAAAATGAGTTTCAATGTTTGGTCTTCCAAGGCAAGATTGACTGCGGCTTGCAATTCAAAGACAGTGGGGCTGTTCACGTAGCTGGGGCTTAGGACGCAGATGACTCTCCGACTCCGCTTAATGGTTTTCACAATATCTTCTGTGTAAGCTTGAGGGAAAGAAACAAGTATTTTGTTATGTGTAGTGTGTGACACCCTTACCTGCTCAAGCATCAGAGGTCTTGGTGTCCACCATGAAATCCAGAGTGTTCTAACAGCGCAGATGCCCAGGTAAGGAAGGAAACTTTTTACCTCTACCCACTTACCTCCTCCTGGGATCACATCCCTTTCAAACAAACACAAAGTGTATCCATATTTTTTTTCCAACACTTTAGGGAGTAAATCCAACGCAAAGTTTTCTTCATTCAGAGATGAAAGGTCCAGCTTATCAAAGGAGTCTTGTTTAGCATAGGACACAAAAGCATCAAATTCTTTTCTATCTGATGAGGAAAAAAAGGGGTGAGGGAGTTAAACCATTTTGTATTTTAATGTTATGTATAATTGACATGTTGTTTCAGTTGTGTCTGATTTTTCATGATTCCATTTGGTTTTCTTGGCCAAGATACTGGAATGGTTTGCCATTTCCTTCTCTGGTTCATTTTACAGATGAGGAAACTGAGGCAAACAGGGTTAAACGATTTGCCCAGTCATCTAGTAAGTGTCTGAGGCCAGATTTGAACTCACAAAGATGAGTGCTCTATCCACTGGGCCACCTAGCTGCTCAACATATAAAAAAGATATATCTCTATGCTTACATAAGGTACATGAAAGAATGTCGCATTTTACTGATTTCATTTATCAAATATATGATATATGAAATACTTTGCAAATCTCTAAGTACTGTATCAGTCACTAATTAATAATGAATTACATTTGTTATCAACAATTTATTAATAATTAGTGGGACAGCTAGGTGGTACAGTAAATAGAGTGCTAGACTTGGAGTCAGGAAGACTCATCTTCCTGAGTTCAAAAACAGCCTTAGACATTTATTAGCCACATGACCCTAGGCAAGTCACTTAACCCTATTTGCCTCTATTTCCTTATCTATAAAATAATCTGGAGAAGGAAATGTATCCAAAATCTTTGCCAAGAAAACCCCAAATGTGGTCCCAAAAGAATTGGACAGAACTGAAAAATGACTGAACAACAAATTAGTTGATAACATTTAAAAGACTGATATGCCCATTTAATGGCCAATATTACTAACTTGGAATTAGGAAGATATACGTTCAAGTCTTACCTTCAGCATACACCGTCTGTATGTCTAGACCAGTCATTTAATCCTTTTTTTTTCTCCTTGATTTTGGAAGGCAATTGGGGTCACATGGCTAGTTTTTGTGTTCAGTGTCTGAGGCCAGATTTGAACTCAGATCCTCCTGACTCTAGGGACGGTGCTCTTGTGTCAACTTGCTGCCCCTCATTTAATTCTTTAATGCTCCCAGTCCTTGGTGGAAACGTTGTTGGTTTGCTTTGGTAAAGCACATCACTTGAAATGGCGCATCTAGTTCCTCTCCCAGAAAGAAATCATGAGACATACAAATCACCATGCCAAGTTGTAATGGGAATGTAAATTTAAAGATCTTCCCTGCCCCTAGGCTAAAGTACACCTGGAGCCTGGGGTGGGAGGCTTGTTTTTCAGTAGATACTGCTTGATTGGCCAGTGGGTCAATAAGGTTGTTACATTCTCTGAGCCAGGAGAAGGCTATATCAGCCCTGATGTGTAGCTTTGTTTTAGGGTTCACTTTGAGAAGTGTTCTGTGATTTGATCAGATGAAACTCTGGGAAGCCATTGTCCAGGGCCCCCCGGCTTTGAAACCCAGATGTTTTTGGTATGGATGTAATGGTTGGACAGTTTGGAAAGCTGTCTACTTGACCTTTTTCTGTCTTGATAATTCTGTCTCTATACTCTGAAGTTCGGGGTGCTGACCTTTTTCCCCTGAACTAGGTAAACAATACATATGTTTGACTGATTAAAGTAAGCTTGTTAACCAATTTTGAGTTGCTTTCCTTTAACAAAGCTGATTTAAGAACCTGTGTTAGCAGCCACCCTGAGGATGCTGGGGTGCTTGCTGCTACACAGGGGCATAGTAGAATAGGTACTTTTTAATTGTAAGTGAATGATTGGATTTGAGTAGGATAAGTAAACAGTGTTTCAGGATTCTGTCATAACACAAACCAATCATTCCAATTTGTTGGAAAACAGTAACTGAATTCATCAATGTTTATTAGAAAGAAAAGGCAAATATGTGAGAAGAGAGATGGTATTAAAAACTGATGATTTGCTTTCTGTTCAGATATAATAGTGGACTTTATTTTAGTGGACTTAAAGGTTTCCATAGCTTTTTATCTCACTCCAACTCTGTGAGATAAATTAGCTTTGATTTCCCCATTTTAGAGGTAAGAAAATTTATTACCTAATGATGCACAGAGCAGTCTTCTGTTGCCTCTATCACCCTCATAACAGATAGCAACTACATATCTCACCCATATACTCTTTTTTTCTATTAAAAGAAAATAAAAGTGGGTATCCCAGTTAAGGCTGGCAATGCAACGTCCACTTATAGGTCTGATGCTGCTCTGATCATTATAGGAGCTTTTTGACCTGTTCCATTTCTGAACTGGATAGGTCCTAACTCCTCCCTAACTCAAACTGCCAGGGATTCACAATTTTGACTCAGAATTTGGTGTGATGAGCTCAAGAGATCTATCAACCTCAATTGCCGCTACCTGATCCTCCCAATACTTGCCTTAATTTTGGAGGCTGTTGTTTGCTGTTCCTTAGTCATTTTTCAATCATGTCTAAGTCTTTGTGACCTCTTTGGGGAGTTTTCTTGGCAAAGACACTGTTTGCCCTTTCCTTCTCCAGCTCATTTTACAGATGAGGAATTGAGGCAAACAGGGCTAAATGACTTGCCCAGGGTCACATAGCAAGTATGTATATGCCTAAGGCCAGATCTGATCAGGTCTTTCTGATTCTAGGCCCCAGCATTCTATCCACAGTGCCACCTCATTGATGAACTTTGTGGGTAAGTATTGGTTTAGTTATAAGTGGCTAATTACAGGCCATATCTCATTGCAGGGAAATCCATTGTAATGGCAAAAAATAAAATAAAATTAAATACTACTATCAACACCACCAGCTCTTGAAGTTTTCTATGAATGCCAGTCAAGGTCCCACTTATTTAAAAGTGAAGTTTCACACAAGAAATTCCAGAAATCAAAATATTACATCTTGAATTCCTGCTTAAAGTTCATTGTAATGGCATTTTGCCCAGGTACCAATACTAGTAATTACCTATAATTATGTGATTTTTATTATACCTACACTTTACTCTCCCAAAAAATTCTTTATTTTTAATAGTAATTTCCATCTTCAAAGCTCTATGGAAAAAGTGTGCTAGTAAACTAACACACAATTAAAGGAGTGTTGTCTGGATTTTAATCTTGGCCTTGTCCCTAGCTTGCCTTGGGGGACAAGTCACTTAGCTTCTTGGAATCTCAGTTTATATGTTTGTAAAATGAAGATAATCCAGCTCTACCTACGTCACAGGAATATTTTGATATGTAAACGAGAGAAGAGATATGAAAGTGTATGAAATGATAATATTGGATTTGGCATCAGAGAAGAAAGACCTGTTTTCTTACTCTAGCCCTCATGAGCTTTGTGACCATGGTAAGTCACCTAGCAATAGCGATGGTGAAAATGATGTTGAAATTGATGATGGTGATAAGTAAGAGTAAACATGAGGTCAAAGCCTTAGTTTCTTATCTGTAAAATGGAAATGCTATTTGTAATGGCAACCTCCCAGTGTTACCATGTGGAAAATGCCAAATTACAGCATATTATATAAATGTGAAACTATAATTATATCAAGTAGGCATATATATATATGTATATGATTATTCTTGTTACAGAATTCTGAATGATTCACAAGGTATATTTATTTTCTTTACCAAATTTGGCACATACATTCCATGGTGTTCTATAGTTTATGCGAGATAGAAAGGAGGCTCTAGAGTCAGAGAACCAGGGTTCAAATTCTGCATCTGATGCTTATCACCTATGTGACTTTGGTTACGTCATTGAGCCTTCCCTGGTCTCATTTTTCTCATCTGAAAGAAGAGGGCCTTGGACTAGATGACTTCTAAGGCCGCTTCCAGTTCTAGGTCAATGATTCAATAATGAGATTGTGATAAATATAATTATAATGATGATTATCATCATCATTTACTGTAGAATCTTTCCAAGTTGTTCAGTCAGCAAGCATTTATTAAGCATACATGTACATACACATACACACACACACATATATATATATATATATGGTATGTATATGTATATATGTATGAAACACTGTACTAAGCATTGGGGATACAAAGTAAGATAAAAAACAGTCCTTACCCTCAAGGAGATCACATTCTAATTGGGGGAAGACAAAATGCCATCACTTAACTATGTATGAGATATATAGATATATACGGAGTAAATCGGAAAAAATCTCAGGGGGAGCATTAACGGTGGTAGGGTAGGAAAGGGAGTTGGGAAAAATTTCCTGCAGAAAGTGGGATTTGGGCTAAGTCCTAAAAGAAACCAAGAAATGGAGATCAGGAGAGAGAACATTCCAGTCACAGGAGATAGCCAGTGAAAAGTTCCCTAGTTGAGAGAGGGAATATTGTATTCAAGGAATAGCAAGAAGGATCATGTTGTTGGATCATAAAATACATAGAGGGGAGTAGAAAGTGTAAGAGAACTGGAAATTCATAAAGGATCTTGGTTGTGAAGGGCTTTAAATGACAAATGATTTTACATTTGGTCCTGAATATAATAGGAGTTCTATATATATATGATCCTGAATATAACTGGAGTTCACTCAGTGAGGGCATGGCAATAGTCAAACATTTGCTTTAGAAAGATCACCTTGGCAACTAGGTGGAGGGAAACTGAAGGCAGGAAAAAAATTAGAAAGCTTTTGCAATAGTCTAGGAGTGAAGGTTTTGTAGCAGGGCTATGTCAGAGGAGAGGAGACATGTTTTGTAGGTAGAAATCACAGGATCCAGCCACATTGAATATATGGGACAAATGTGGGGTAAGGAATAGAGGATGACACTGAAGTCAACAGCCTAGGGCAATCAGGAGGGTGATTGTGCCTTTGAGAGTAAAGAGAAAGTTGGAAAATAGAGAGAGTTTGAAAATAAATATAATGAGCTATGTTTTGGACTAGTCGAGCTGAATGTCTACGGACATCTAATTCTAGATGTCTAATAAGTCAGTGATGTGAGACTGGAGTTCAGGGGATGGTTAAAGCTGGATAAATAGATGTTAGAATTATCTGCATAGAAGTAATTGAGTACGTACAGGAAAGCTGACAAGATCACCAAGCACGGGGAAAAGAGAAAAGGAAGATCGTAGTCCTTTAGGATCACAAGGTAAATGTGTTTCATCTGGATGAAAATGCAGCAAAGGAGGGTGGAGAAGACTCATCAGATAATTAGGAAATAGGACCGGGAGACAGCAGTGTCACAAATCCCTAGACAATAGAAAAAACCCAGGAGAAGAGAGACTATCTCTTCCTTTTTAAGCCACTTTGTCCACTTATATTTTATTGGTTCACTTAGCATTCTTCTTGATTTCTACTCATTCACAAGTATTATATAACTCAGAAGGTACTTACTCTATGGTATAACTTCAAAACAATGGAGTCCTAGTGTTACCAAGCTTTGCTTAGTTTTCTGTTGACTCAATTGGATAGCAATTTAAAATACTACCACTGAAGTCCGACTCAAAGGCTTTATTAAGGAGTGGAGATGAGTAAGTCTTCTTCCATCAACAGAATTAAATCTTTGTCAGGTTATTCCAAGCTAGAAAGGCCCCAAGCATAGACTATGCAACTGGTGAAACTAGATAGACTAGTGAGAATAAAACTAGGTAAATTAAGGGACTACCATAGCAAATCATGGAGACTACTAAGACTTAGAAATGGTATACTCTCTCACCTTGAGAGATCATGGGTTCTCTCTCTTTGAAAGTCTTCAAGAAAAGCTGAAGAGCCATTTGTTGTATGGTAAGGTATGCTATAGTAAGGATTCCTTTCATGTGTGGTTTGAACTATATAGCCTTCTGAGTATCAAATTCTGTGATTCTGTGACATGAGTGTCCACAATATTGAACTATTAGGTCTTTTGAAGTACAAAAGTAATTTAAAAGTAAGATAAAACTTTACTGAGAAAATTGAGGTCATTTGTCAGGAGCTACTTATTCTCTAATTCTCCATCTTAAAACCTTCTAACATTATTCCATATTCTCTCATCTATTTCAGTCTCTGAAGGGGAGGCCTTTCTCCTTGTCAAAGCTCACCTTCAACTTGACTTTGATCTTATCCCCTCTAATCCCCTCTTGCACTTGCAATACTCCCAATCATTCCCTAGATCTCTCAGTTCCAATCTTTCTATCCCATGGTTCCTTTCTTACTATTTACAAAGATAGCTGCATGTCCTCCATCCTTAAAAACCTTTACTTGACCCTGACAGTCCTTCAAAGTTAGCATTCTTTTTTTTTTTTGCTTTTTGGAGGGAGGGATATAGGGCAGTTGGGGTTAAGTGACTTGCTGAATGTCACACAGCTAGTTTTGTGTTGTGTCTGAGGCTGGATTTGAACTCAGGTCCTCCTGACTCTATGGCCAACGCTCTATTCACTGCGCCACCTAACCACCTCCAAAGTTAGCATTCTTTACCTCTACTCCTTTTCATAGCAAATTCTAGAAAAAGTCATTTACTACAAACCATCTACACTGAGTTCACTTCTGCTCCCAGTCCCTTCTAATCTAGAATCTAACCTCATCACTCAATTGAAATTGCTCTATCCTGGACATAAGGCAACCTTTTAATTGGTCTGCCTTCCTCAAGACTTTCTCTGCTCCAATTCACCTTCCACACAGCTTCCAAAATGATTTCCCTAACAGAGAAGTCTGGCCATGTCATTTGTCAGTCACAACCTGGCACCTTCCTATCTCTTCAGTCTTCTTAAACATTATTCCTTTCCCCACTCTCTACAATCCAGCTCCAGCAATACCGGCCTCCTCCTTGTTCCACAAACAGGATGCTCCCATGACCACTGCCTTTGCCCTGGCTGTCTTCCAGGTTTGGAATACTATTCTTCTCCACTTTAGCCTCAGCCGAAAGGGGACCTTCAGCAGGATATTTCTCTGGTACCCCCAGCTAATAATTCCTTCCCCTCTATGATTACATTGTATCTGCTTTAGTTTTTTAATTCAATTTTATTTTATTTCTTTGTCCCTTGTATTGACTTTGCATCTAAATTGCATGTACCTACATATGCATGCCTCTCCCATTAGAATGTAAGCCATTAAAGCCATTAATGTAAAGCCATTAAAAAAAGCCATTTGGATTTTGTCTTTTTACTCTTCGCTCTTAGTCATAGTTGTTTAATAAATGCTTTTTGGCAGCTCCACTGATTGAATTCCCAAATATCTAATGATATTTTAATTGCAAAGTCCAATGGCTTTTCCCCCCAGTCTTCTTTCTTGACCTTACTATAGCATTTGATAACTGTTTGCCACCCTGTCTTCCTACATATTCTTTCCTTTCTGGGCTTTCCTCCTCTTTTTCTCCTCCTATGTGCATAACTGACCCTTCTCAATCCTTCTTCGGTGGGTCTTCATGTTTTATCCGCTAATTATTAATGTCTTCTGTTATTACTGTTCATTCGCTTCAGTTGTGCCTGACCCTCCGTGACCCCGTTGGGGGTTTTCGTGGCAAAGATACAAAGATTTGCCATTTCTTTCTCCAGCTCATTTTTACAGAGGAGGAATTAAAGCAAACAGGGTCACTAGCAAACAGCTAGTAAGTGTCCGAGGCCAGATTTGATGAATCTTTCTGACTTCAGGTCTGGCACTATACCCACTGCACCACCTAACCCTGCTAAATGGTAAGTACCTAATAAGTACTTGAATAAATTAACTGGAATTCAAAGAAAGTTTCTTAATTTTGACAGCAGAGGGCACTATATCACTGCTCTAAAAATGTAACTGAACTTTAGGACTAGTTGGCAAAAAAAAAAATAAAAGAATTTAAGAGCTGAAGAGTCCTTATGTCATTTGGTTTTTAAGCACCCTCCTTCATCTTACAGATAAGAAAATGGGGAGCAATGAGGTAGAAATTTCCTTAAGTTTAAAAGTCTAGTGACCTGGACACTAAGTCACTATCAGTCTTACACTGAAAAAATAAACAAGCAATTTTAGTGTTTTAGAGATGGCTAACTCATCTTTGCAAAATGTAAAAGACTTTTTTGTGCTGTAATTCTCATTAGTAAGGAGCATGTGTAATTACTCTGAGGTTTCTACTAAGATATATCCTGTGGTACCTATTGAATTGAAAGAACATTTTAAAACCAGTTATTAAAACTACAAAGTCCAGGTGTGATTGGGGTGACATTTGCTTTAGCCCTACTAGAAATTAAATCAGGGGAATCTAAGTAGTTCACTGGATAGGGTACCTGACCTGGAGCCAGGAAGACCTGAGTTCAAATCCAGCCTCAGACACTCACTATGTAACGCTAGACAAGTAATGTAGCCCTGTATGTTTCAGTTTCCTTATCTGTAAAATGAACTGGAGGGGGGAAAAAAGCAAATCATTCCAGTATCTTTGCTAAGAAAACCCTAAATGGGGTCACAAAGAATCAAACACTACTGGAACGACTGAATAACAAAAGAAATGAAATCTAGATTCCCCTACCCCCAGCCCTGTGTTATATACCACAATGTCATATTTCTTACTACAGTTTCTGAAAGCTTTTCTTTTCATAATAAATCTAATCTAAGAAAATAGCATGAAATGGTAGAGAAAAAGCTCAATCTAGAAATAGGAGAAGCTAGGGTTCAAATCTTACTTAGTCATCATCACACTTGGCTAATTCTGTGACTCTAGGCAAGTCATTTAAACTTCCTGAACCTTTGGCATCTAAGAGATTAGAGTAATTGTGTCTGTGGGAGTTGTTGTAGGGATCAACGAAAGATAGTACATGTACAGTAATTTACAAAACTTTAGAGTATTGTATAAATAAATGTTATTATTATCTTCCACTCATTCTTTTTCTTTAGGTTTTGTGAAGACTATATTTTACCTCATTACAAATTTTGGCATTCAGACTGGAGAATGGAAAGCACAAGGCAGTCAGGTGGTCAGCTCCCTGTAAGTAGTCATTTCAAACTCAACATACCCAACTTATCTTTCTGCCTTATCCCCACCCCCAAGACCTCCTTTATTCTAGACATCCCTCTTACTGTCCAGGGCACTACCATTCTCCCAGTCACCTGAACTGCTAACTGCAATATTATCTCGGAATCCTCTCTCTTGACCACAACATAGATCTGATCAGCTGCCAGATCCCATCATTTCTTTCCCCACAATATCTCTCACAAACTCTCCTTTCTCTTCACTCACACAAATAGCAGCTCAATTCATGCTTTTGTGACTTCTCATTTGGACTAGTCCAATAAGTTCACCCTGTCTCAAATCCTTCCCTACTCTATACCACCATCAAGCCAGCTACCAAAATGATTTTACCACCCTGTTTAAGAAACTCCAGCGACTCTTATCATTAATGTCAAATATGAAGTCCTTAAAAGCTCCTTACAGCCTGGACCTTTTGTACCTTTCCAAATACTCTACAATTTAGCAATATTGGCCTACCTTGTCTATGACACTCCATCTCCTGCCTCCATGCTTTGGTACCGACTGTTTCGACTTGGACAAAGCCTGGCTTTCTTTAAGATTCAGCTCAAGCACAAAATCCTCTAGGAGACCTTTCCTTGTCCCAGTTAATAGTGCAATCTGATCTAGGGTTACCCTCTATATTCTTGGTATTTATCTTGTATAGTCTGATTTAAAGATATCTCTCCCAATTCAGCATAAATTCTCTGAGACTAGGTACTGTTTTTGCTTTCTCTTTTGTTTCTCAAGTGCTTAGAGCAGCACCTGACACATATAAGTACTTAATAAATACCTGTTGTTGGATTGATTGAGAGTACCCATGCTGGGATGGTGGCTACATGTCTGTAATCTCTGTTCCCTGGGAGGCTGAGGTTGGTGGATCTCAAGCTTGGGAATTCTAAGCAATCCACATTAAGTTCAGCACCAATCTGGTGAGCCTTTTGGAAAGGAGAACCACTGAGTTGCCTAGGGAGAGGCAAACTAACCCAGGTCAGAAAACAGGGCAGGTCTTGGAATTTCTGAAGTCGAGTGGTGATGTAGACCCACGTACACTTCAGGAAATCGTTTTGGGAGCTGAGATGATGATGGTGTAGAATGGGGAAGGGCTTGAGATAGGGAGAATTAATTGCTAACAGATTAGCTCTGAGTTAATCAGAGTGGAAATGATCTTGTATTTCCAGCCTGGGCGAGATAGGAAGAACCAGTCTCAATTTAAAAAAAAAAAAGGCAAGAAGAAACATATGGATTCTCCTTTTTCAGGAATAAGAAAATCACAGAATCCAGCTCTGGGCAGGTCTGTAACACAAATTAATCTTAAAGACATCTAGAAACAATAAAATAAAGAGCACATGTCTTCTGAAGGACCAGGAAAATTCGAATGTGGGGCTTCAGTAAGGACAAGGGATCATGGGACAGGGTTAGTGCTGGAAGAGGTCCCTAGTGGTCATTTTACAGATAAGGAAAACAAGGGCCACAGAGAGGAAAAAACTTGGAACAATGTCTTACAGAGAGTAAGAGACAGCCTGGAATCGAACTCAGCTCCTCTGACTGCAAATCCTTTCCTCTTTCTACTATACTATGCAGCCTCATTTCTGAATAAATGGTTGGAGTATTTTATTAGTGAGAATACCTTATATCTACATAGCCCCTTTTCATTTTTCAAAGTCGTTCTGCAGCCACATTCTCAGTGTTCTTCACATTGCAGTCCTCAGTGAGCATTAATGGGAACATGAAGATTTGTTCTTTAAAATAATCTCTGGTTCACCTATGGATAATCCAACATTTTCCTACTGTATTGCTATTAGCCAACCCTACTGTCAGCAATCATGAGTCTAACTTTCCTCTCCAAAGCCTGGGAGAACTTTTGTGGTCATATTAGAGAACCTCAATACTTTTCCTCCACTACATTTCACAAGTACTTGTTCAGTCATTCAGTCACATCCTTTGTGAGTCCATGAGCCAACTGTCCATGGGGTTTTCCGGGAAGAAGATGCTGGAGTGGTTTGCCATTTCTTTCTCCAGTTTGATGCAGGCAGGAGTTAAGTGACTTACCTTGGGTCACACAGCTTATAAGCATCTGAGGTCAGACTTGAACTCTGGTCTGTTTTGACTCCTGGCCCAGTGCTCTACCCATCGTACCACCTAGCTGTCCCTTCACAAATATTAGAAATACATATACATGTGTGTATGTGTGTGTGTATACTGGCTTAATGGTATGATTAGGGAACATGATTGAAGTAAGATAAAAGAAAGCAATAAATACATTGATTCTACCATATGCTCTGTACCATGCCAGAGATACCCAGGTACACAGAGCAGAGCTGGCAACTGTATGCAATCAAAGATTGTTTTATGCCAGGATGATCCTATTAAATATTTGCCAATACTAGATGCTCTTAGAACTCTACAATTCTTGCTATACACACTCTGCTATAGGCTAGATTTCATGTTGGATCTGGGCCCACAAAGGCTGGAGTATATGAAGGTCAATTTCCCCTCAAAAAAGCTCAAATCTTACCAATTCAAACAGCATGGTCCAGTGGTTAAGAGAGCACTTTTTAAATATCCATTTCTTTTATTATGAATTGCAAATTCTCTTCTTCCCTCCAACTGTTCCCCCACCCATTGAGAAGGCAAGCAATATGATATCCATTATACATGTGGCGTCGTGCAAAACACATTTCTCTATTAACTATGTTGCGAATAAAAAAGCAAGAAAAATAAAGAAAATGAAAAAAATATATACTTTAATCTGAATTCAGACTTCATCAGTTCTAAGAGAACATTTTCAAGAATCTACTCTATTGACCATTTATTTCAGTTCCTTAAGAGAAAATCCAAGACTGCAGAACTTACCCCCCAGAGTTTCATCCTTGGCTTGGTAAGTTCGGTACAGAAGGACCATTTCAACCCAGTAACAATAGATGAAGGCACTTGCCAGGAGGATTACCACCAGTGTTAAAGTGGTTCCAAATAGTATATATGTGAAAAGCACTGGGAAGAAAAAAAAATCACAGCTGTTATTCTCCATTAATTCCCTGGCAAGCAACAGGTCTAGAGAAAAGACGATGTTTGTATAAAAATACCTTGTAAAAGGGGCAGCCAGGTGGCTCAGCGAGTAAGAGCACCGGCTCCAGTGTTGGGATGACCTGGGGATCAAATCCAGGCTCAGATACTCAGCACCACACCCAGGAATAACTGGCCATGTAACCTTGAACAAGTTACTTAACCCCTATTGCTTTAAAAAAAATATGTTGTAAAGGAACCCACCCATATTCCCAAACAGAACCTTTTAGTTTACAATCATTTTCACAAAAACCCCTCCACTGGAAGCACTCCACATCCATATGCACTAACTCTTTGGAGAAAACTAGATGAAAGGCAGTATTAGATGCACAGAGAAGCCTGGAGTTGGTATTGGATTTCAACTTGGCACTTGTGACCTGGGGCAAGGTATTTAATCTCTCTGGGCTTGTTTTCTCATTTTGAAAGTTAGGTGGTTGGGATTAGATGATTTTCAAGGTCCCTTCCAGTTCTAAAATAATATGCTTATCATGTTTGGGCTGAATGAGGAAGCCCAGGAACCCTGAGGACAATTATTCCTGGGAACTTTTCATATGGTGTTAGATAGATCGCAAGCTCTCAGAGGATTGGCACTTGCTCCAGAAAAGTCTAGATTGTTGCAAGGGCCCTGTTGGTTTCTGGAGTCAGTATATAGAGCATTGGGCCTAGAGATGGGAAGACCTAAGCTCAATTCCAGCCTCAGACACTTCCTGGTTGACTGCCCCTAGACACGATACTTAACCTCTGTCTGCCTCAGTTTCCTGAAATGTAAAATGGAGATAATGATAGCAGCTACTTCCCAGGGTTAATTGTGAGGATCAAATGAGCTAATATTTATAACACACAGCACAGTGCCTGGTATATAGTAGGTACTTAATAAATGCTTATTTATTTTCTTTCTTTCTAATGGATATGAAAATAAGATTAGTTCCCAGGGGTTGGCAGTTAGTTAGAAGTGAAGCTAAAAAGAGAACTAGATATTCTCTTAACAACAAAGCCTGCCTCATGCCCACTTCCCTGTAGACATAGACAAACCACATCTCTAACATGATACTTTGGGGTTTACCTCCTCTTTTCTGTTTCAGCTTGATGATCCGCGTAGTATTCCCCACAGAATTCTGAGTAAAGCATATAAAATTCCTTAGTAGATCCTTTTTAGTTACTTTCTTCAAGAAGGAAGTGTAATGTATAGTTTTTCTCTCTGGTTGGTTGATGATACTAGGAAAGAAAGACACTGCTGTCATATACCTGGCTCATCACCTATGAAAAGAACACATGTCAGAACCTCCTGTGAGCCTACTGACAGCATAGCTGTCACTTAATACTTATCTATAATCATAAGAATGAGAAATTTATTTTAGAAGTGGCATAAAGTGGAAGGAAAGTGTTGAATTTAAAGTCAGAGAACTCAGGTTTGAATTACTAGTTTTACTCCTCACTACCTATACAAAGTCACTATCCTAAGGCATTTTCCTAAAGACAGAAGTCTTTGGGTCACAAATTCATAGCTGCAGAATAAGAGGTTTAGCCTATATAATTTTTAAAGATTCTTGTCTATTTAGATCCTATGATCCAATATCTTTATGATTCAATCTAGATGTATTTAATATGAATAAGAAGTCAGATTTATTAGGGATTATTATGCTGGATTCTCTTGTCCTCAAGCCTGATAGCAATGCGGTGGATTAGGAATCAAAGCAGTGAGTCCCTTTACCAGAGATAAACCTCATCTGTCAATCAATAGACATTTAATGAGTGCCTATGATGTGCCAGGGCAAGGTTACTAGGGCTTGGAGATTTAAAAGCATTGACAAGCTACTGTGGTTATATATGTTCATATGAGAAAGAGATGTATATATGTATGTCTATATGACCTTGGACAAGTCCCTTAATCTTTCTCTACCTCAGCTTCCTCATCTATAAAAGAGAGATGTGTGCTAGATAGTATCCAAGTTCCTTCCACCTTTTGTGCTATGATCCCATGACTCCATTTCATCAATGTAAGAATTCCTAATGAAGCATCTTCTTCTACCAGTGTAGATTGGTACCTTTTCTGTAACTTACAATCACAGAAAGTTGTCTGGGGAACTGAAACATTAAGTGATTGGCCCAGGGTCACATAGTATGTGTCAGAGGTAAGACGTGAGCCTGGTCTATCTCTGACTCTCTATCCATCCCCCTATCACCTTTTTCTCTCTCTGTAAATGTGTGTATACACACACACACGTATGTGTATGTATGTGTATGTGTAAAATCACATTGCACAATGTATATATACATGTGTGTGCATGTACAGAGATACACACGTTTTCCAAAATCTTATTAAATCTATTAAAGCTTAAATCTACACCAAGACTTTTCAGACACCTTGTATAATTTATAGGATCAGAAATCCAGAGATAAGAAAGGTTTTAGGAGTCAGCTGACCCATTTGTTTGATTTCACAGATGATGAAACTGATGTGAAAGAGGATAAAGCATTCAATAAAGTTGGGGTGGCATTTCCCTGGATTTTAATTTTACCTTTTGTTTTCTTGTCTTAGTTCTTCTCTGTTAAGCTCAGCATCTTCAACATACCATTTTATCACAGGGATGAAATATTTTTCTGGGCCAAAATGTGCTTTGCATACAAGAGTCAATGGCTTTCCTGGAAATAGGGAATAGGAAGGAAGAATATGGTAATTTTACAGATCAGGTAACTGAGACTGCAGGCCATACAAAAAGCAAGGGAGTTGTTCTCAAAGATGAGCACTGTGACACAGGGAAGGCCGTTTGTCCCTATGTTCATGGCCCTTTCCAAGTAGAGAGACAGGTCCCAACTTACCAAGTTCCACTTCCAAAGTGACTTTGTCAGTTGGTGGATCAGCAATGACTGGTGTGAGTGAAGTATATTTCACTGGAAGAGAAAACAAAGCTTCATTCTTTGTGCTATGAAAACTGATAAATTTGTTTATAACCTTTTAGAACATGGTCTTGATTTGGAGACAAGTATTTCAAATTTTCATTCTCCTTCATCAATTCCCACCTCCATAATACTAGGACAGCAGGTTTTATGTTTTGTTGTGTTGTGTTACGCTGTGTGTGTGTGTGTTGGGAGTGGGGGGAGGTAGGATTCTTATCTTAAAGACTTCTAGATGAAAGCTTATCCCCCCAAGACTCAGTAAGGGAGTACTACAGCTTCTTCACAAGTTGGGACAGGCTTATGGAACAACAGTGGACATCTTTGACATTATGGCCCCTTCCTTGAAGAGCACTGACTTGCCTGAGATCACATGGGTAATAGATACACACACACACACACACACACACACACACACACACACAGAGGCACGAGCACATCCATATTCACACACCCCTATACAGGGTGTTCAAAAATCTTTTGCTGTTGAATCTTCAAATAGCACCAAGGCTTTTGGGACAGCTTGGACATACATATATACCTACCCATAAATATGCTTCTCTTCTATCACCTTAATATTTTTTATTTAAATATTAAATTTTTAATAAATATCAAAAAATATTAAATTTATTTAATATTTTAAATCTTTTGTTATTCTCATTGAATTCCATTATTATCTTATCTACCACTGAAAAATATCTCTTTAGTGTGTCTATTGGCATGGCATTAACATTGTAAATTAACATCAGTGATAGTCTCATTAATATTATCTTGGTATGATCTAGCTATGGGCAATGATGAATATTCCTCCAGTTATTCAATTTGTTCCTTATATATTTAAGAGGCACTTTAAAAATTTTGAATGATTTCCAAAATATATAGATTTTGTACGATTAAAAAATGCATAGATATTGCCTCCCATTTGCTGATTATTTGTCTTATATGTTCATAGTTGTTGTCGTAATGTCTCCCCAAATAGATAAAATGTGAGTTCCTTGAGGGCAGGAACTTTTTTTGTGTGTGTGTCTTCAGCACTTAGCACTATTCCTGGCATATAGTAATCCCTTGTTAACTGCTTGTTTTTCATGATGACATATGTAACAGCAGATTCAGGAAACCTTATCTAGAGATTAGGTATAAAGCATTATTAGTGTAAATAAGAATTTCTCCCCCTGATGCCTTCATCGTAAACTATGCCCAGGGCAATATGGAACCCAAAGGTGGTGAGGACACTAGGTTATGGAGGAAGACAGAAGCCCTACGATACCACAAAGCTGTCCCTCTTCTATCGCTTCTTCCTCTTCCTGCCAAGTAACCAAGTCATTTGATAACTTTCCGATTCAACTCATTTTCCTTGATGTTGTTATTCAATTGTTCAGTCAAGTCTAATGCTTCATGATTCTGTGGATCATACTGTTTATGAGATTTTCTTGGTAAAGATACTGGAATGGGCTGCATTTCCTTCTCCAGTAGATTAAGACAAACAGGTTGCGACTTGCCCAAGTTCACACAGACAATAAGCGTTTGAGACCAGATTTGAATTCATGTCTTCCTGACTCTAGGCCCAGAGTTCTATCCCCTAAGCCATATAGCTGCCTCCTTTCCCCCTCACCTTTATAAGTAACTGCTAAGGTCAATTATTGTTCTTGCTGTTTTTCCATATTAGATATTTCCCAAAAATTTACTATTGGAGAGAGGAGAGGTGTTGGAATGGAAACTATTATAGGGAGGCAGTTAGATGGCACAGAGGATAGAATACTGAAACTGGAGTCAGGAAGGCCTGAGTTCAAATCTAGCCCCAGAAATTTATTAACTCTGTGTCCCTAGGTAAGTCATTTAACCTCAGTTTTCTCCTCTGTAAAATCAGCATAATAATTACCTCCCAGGGTTGTTGTGAGGATAAAGATTAGATAATATAAAGATTAAGAGAGATAATATTTATAAAGTCATTTGTAAAAGTTGTTAAAACAATTTATAAATGTTAGGTATTCGGGGAAAAAAAGGTATTTTGGGAGAGAACTCTGAAGGAAGCTGGGAAAGTATTTGTTTTATTTTATTGATATAACCTTTACAGATAAAATGTTTTGAAAGCTTCCAGCTTTAAAAGTTAAAATTGCACTAGAACTTTTGGGATACTGATTTTTAAAACTACATGGGCTTTGTCAAATTATAGGGAAAACGCCTCTACATAGAGAAATGAAATAATGCTTTTTTACAGACTTGTACCTTAAAATGTAAATAGTGAGGCTTTTTAAATTTTTTTCTCCATGAGTAGGGCTTTTATCTAATTATTATTTATGCACAGAGTAATGGCAGTAAGACCAACTAACTTAATTTGATGTGAGTCAGAATCTCAGTGGGGCATTTTAAGGAATTTCATTGAAAAAAATATTACTTACCAGTGGTATTCACTTCAACAACTGCTCTCATTATCCACCAAGTTGAGTTAATAAACTGGTTATAATCACATACATATACACCGTTATTGTAATCATAAATTTCATCAAACGTTATGTTAGTGTTTTTCCAGTTGGGGCACAGCATTCCATTCTAATCCAAGAGAAAACAAAAATCAAATAATGAGACTTTTAATTTTGTCATTAATTAATAGTAGTGGCCCGATTCCCTGTGACAATGACACATTATAATTAAACCTTAATGATCTGACAGTTCAAATTGTAGGAAGTCCCACCCTTGCAAACCATCTTGGCCTCAAAATTTATTTGTAAATTGCTTTGTATCTTGGAATGCATTTTCGCATAGAAACAATGTTATATGAGTTAGTTGGACCATCCTCTCTGTTATAAGTGAGTTCAAAAAAGCTTGTTATATTTCTGAGGTTTTGCACCATTAGAAATTTAGTCAATAATAGTCAATAAACAAGCAGTAAGCAATAAGTCCATTGATCAGTATCTATTAAAGACCAATTATATTCCAGGCACTGTTCTAAGCACTAGAAATACAAAAAGAGGCAAAAATCTATTCTCTCAAGGAGTTTATAATCTAGTAGGTGAGACAACATGAAAAAAATACATGCAAAGCAAGCTATAAATAGGTAGTAACAGATAGAAGGCTCTAGAATTAAGAAGATCTACAGAAGGCTTCCTGTAGGAGGTGGGATTTTAGTTGGGACTTAAAGGATGACAGGGAGGTCAGTAGTCAGGAGAGATTGGGGAGAACCTTCCAGCCATGGGGGACAGTCAGTGAAAATATCTGGAGCTGAAAACTTGGGTGTCTTGTTTATGGAACAACTAGGAAGTCAGGGTCAAAGGAAAAAATAGTAGATGTTGGGGTGTAACGTGTTAGAGGATTGTAAAGGTAGGAGGGGGCTAGATTACAGAGGACTTTGACTGCCAAAAAAAGCATTTTGTATTTGGTCCTGGATGTAACAGGGAGTCATTGGAATTTATTGAGTAGGAGGTGGTACCATGAACAGGCTTTCACTTTATGAAAATCTCTTTTATGACTGAAGGAGGAATGGATTGGTTTGGAGAAAAAGTTGAGGCACATAGACTCATCAGAAGGCTGTTGCAGCCATAAAGGCCTGAGGTGATAGAAGTCGTGCACCAGATATCAATGTCAAAGGAGACAAGGGGATGTATTCAAGAGATGTTGCAAAAGCAACCGATTGAACATGGAGGGTGAGAAATAGTAAGGAATCCAGGATGACTTCTGGGTTGCAAGTCTCAGGGACTGGGAGAACAGTGTTGCCCTCCATAGTAATAGAGAATGTAAGTGTTGGAAAAGATAGAAAGATAGAGAGGTTGGTAGATAGACAGACAGACAGACAGACAGAGACAGACAGACAGACAGACAGACAGACAGGCAGACAGACAGACAGACAGACAGACAGACAGACAGACAGACAGACAG
>NW_027185884.1:24985-101573 GCF_028583685.1 Petaurus breviceps papuanus | reverse complement strand
CAGACAGACAGACAGACAGACAGACAGACAGACAGACAGACAGACAGATAGATAGATAGATAGATAGATAGATAGATAGATAGATAGATAGATAGATAGATAGATAGATAGATAGACAGACAAATGGATGAACAGATCGATGGGTGGATACATATATACATAGATATAGTTAGGAAAAGATAATGGGTTTCATTTTGGACATACTGATTTTAAGGTATTTACTGGACTTCTAAATCAAGACATCTGAAAGGAAGTTAGAGATGGGGGATTGGAGGTCAGCAGAGAGTTTGGGGCGGGAAGCGTAGATCTGAGAATCAACAGCAACGAGATGGTAATTAAACCCACCAAAACAGATCACCAAGTGAAGTAGTATAAAGGGAGAAGAGAAGAGTCTAGACCAGAACACTAAGGGGATATCTATAGTTAGAAGGTGTGATCTTGAAGAAGATCCTGCAGAGGAGACAGAGAAGTTATCAGATAGGTAGAAGGAGAAACAGGAGAGATTGGTGCTTCCAAAACCTAGAGATTAGAGATTAACAAAGAGGAGAAAGTGATCAACAGTGTTGAAGGATGCAGAGGTCAAATAGGATAAGGCCATTGGATTTGGCAGCTAAGAGTTCATTAGTAAATTCAGAGAGAATAGCTTCAGTGCAATGATAAGATTGGAAGTAGGATTGTAAGGGGTCAAGGATAGAGTGAGAGGAAAGAAAGTAGAGGCACCTATTATAGACAGACTTTTCAATGAGTTTAGCTACTTAGGACAGAAGAGATATGGGGCAATAGCTAGCAGAGATGGAAGGATCAAGTGAAGGCTTTTTTTCAGGATAGGGGAGACAGGGTCATATTTCTAGGCAATAGAAAATAAGCCAATAAAAAAAGCTTGAAAATAAGTGAAAAAATGGGGATGACAGACTGAGCAATATGTTACAGGAGGCAGAATGGAACGGGGTCACTTTAACAAGAAGAGAAGTTAGCCCCAGTAAGGAGTAAGAGCAATTCATCATGTGAGATGGGAGAAGGACAGTGGCAGAAGGCACCTATTATGTGCTAGAAAATGTTCTAAGGACTAGGAATACAAATATGCAAAACACAGACTCTTGTCCTCGAAAAGCTTACAATAGACAACATGCAAAAAGAAAGCTGAAAAGTGGGTGAAGTCAAAGACATCTAAAATGAGAAATGTGTGCAGCCAGAGAACTCAAGGATCAAAATGACCAAGTTTTTCTAAAACCTTGGGAACAATGTTTCTAAGGGAAAACTTGCTTAGGATTCAAGGCTAAGAATTTATTTCGCCTCGTTCTAGAAAGTTTGAGGATTTTCTTTTCCCATCTTCCCCATTTGCAAGGCAGAGGACTCAGCCACAGAACCCTAATGACAGCCCTTGTATCTTAGAAAAGAGGATCTGCAGTGTCAGGGGCTGCCATGGTTAAGAGGCAATGATGGTGAGCAGAGAAGGGAAGAGTTGTTTCCAGAGGCTAGGAGTGATAAAAGAACTATGGAGATCATAGCATCAAGAGTGTGTTGGACATTCCCCAGTTGATAAATGGGAATAGGAACAGGAAGTTTTGAGATGAAGAAATCAAATAATGATATGAATAAATGTTCTAAACCACCACTGATTAGAGAAATGCAAATGAAAGCAACTCAAGGTGCCACCTCACAACTATCAGATTAGCTAATATGACAGAAAAGGAAAATTATGAAAGTTTGAGAGGATGTGTGAAAATTGGGACAGTAATGAATTGCTGATGCGGTTGTGAACTGACCTAACTATTCTGAAAAGCAATTTGGAACCATGCCCAAAGGGCAATCAAACTGTGCACACCCTTTGATCCAGCAATACTACTAGTAGGTCTATATCCCAAAGAGATAATAAAAAAGGGAAAATGACCTACAGATACAAAAATGTTTATAGCAGTTCTTTTTGTGGTTGCACAGAATTAGAAACTGAGGGAATGCCCATCAATTGGGGAATGGCTGAACAAGTTAGAGTATATAAATATAATGGGATGCTATTGTTCTAGAATAAATGATGAGCAGGCAGATTTCAGAAAATCCTGGACAGGCTTACATAAACTGATGCTGAGTGAAGTGAGCAGAACTAGGAAAACATTATACACAGCATCAGCAACATTGTGCGGTTATGAACTGTGAAGGACGTAACACAATTGACGTAACAGCAATACTATGATCCAAGACAAGTAGAATGGACTCATGAGGGAAAATACTAACCACTCTGGGGGGGGGGGAACTAATGAAGTCTGAATGCAGATCAAAGCATACTATTTTCACTTTCTATTTTTTTGTCATTCTTTTCTTTTTTCCTGTTTCTTCTTTCTCATGACTAACATAGAAATGTGTTTTACATGGGTGCACAAATATAATCTATATCAAATTGCTTATTTCTTAGAGAGGGGATAGTGAGGTAGAAAGGAAGAAAATGTGGAACTCAAGGTTTTAGAAAAGAGAATGTTAATAATTGTCTCTACATGTAATTGGAAAAAATAAAATGCTATTAAAGAAAAGGAGGGCTGGAGCCAGTTTGAACGGGCAAGAGTTGATTGTTAAGTTTTATTGTTTTGTTGATTGTTTAGGCTTAAGAACTTGGTGAAGAAAATGTTAACAATGAAGATTAAGCTTAAATGTGAGTCCTACATGTTTTATTATTTGGAAAACCAGTTATTAATTTTTTTTTTACCAGCATACACCTACATAGGTTTCAGGTTCAGAGCTGGAAGGAATCTTAGCAATCATCTACTTTAATTCATTCTTCAACCCCCAAAAGGGGAAGGTATTTTTATATAGTCACACTGGTAATAAGCAGATGTAAGATTTGACTATAGGTACTTTGATTCCCATCTAATGTACATTCTGCTGTACTATATTGCTATTTCCAAAATAGATGGTACCAAGAGGTTTCACTAAGTGACTTGCCATTGCTAAGTTGACAGGGAGGAAGAAAGGTATTGGATTGGGGATGGAGAGGAGATAGAACGAGATATGCAGGAACTCTTGCAATAAAAGTTATGAAAATGGTGATAAAAGACTGGAAAAATCCAACTGTGACAAAAATATGCCACTGATTATGAATCATTAATTTGTACTTAGATTGAATCTCAAAATGAGTTTCATTCTCAACAATGACATCTACTAAGGATGCTACAAATTCGAATTGTTCTTCTAGTAGCTCAACTAAAGTTTTGCTATTTTCATGATCTTTTTTTTTCCTTTGAGGTCAAGTCTCCCTGTCTTACTTGGGCTAGAAGTGCAATAGCCATTCATGGGCACAGAAGCTTTCACCTGTTGTGTTTTTCTAGCATGGGCCAGTTTGCCCTTCCTTATGCAGCATTGTGGGCCCTCGGTTACTCAAAGTTCACAGTATTAGTCTTGGATTTCTTGTGTACAGCCTTTAGGCTATTGCCCTACTACATCTCAGAAGTCCTGTACTCAGTGATTCATAAAACCTCAATAGTAGGTGTTACAGGCATAGACCACAATGCTGCTGTCTTTGCTATCCTAGTTAGAGGCATTATTCGGTTAGTAATCATCATTCTCAGCCAACTCACCTTATAAGCAGAAGCAAAAATGCGCAATACTTTGGTGTATCGCTTTTTATTCTTGTTTTATTAACTCAATAATGTAAGAAAATTAATGTTTCCTTCTTTTCTCAAATTCCTAGAAAAAACTTGTTTTCCCTTCCTCTCCTCTCTTTCTCTCTTCAATACTTTGCCATTTGGCTGCCCACCTCCTCACATAACCGAAACTATTCTCTTTAAGGTTAACCAATAATCTCTTATCTGGAAGATCTGATGGTCTTTTCTCAATCCTCATACTTCCTGACCTATCTGCAGCATTTGACTCTATTTACTACCTTCTCCCCCTGGATATGGTTTTCCTTTCTGGAAATGCATGACACTTAATTTTTTCTAGTTCCTTTCTAATCTGTTTGACAATTCTTCTCAGTATCCTTTGCTGGTTCATCTTCCATATCATGCCACCTAACCATGATATACTGAAAGTTCTGTACTGAGCTCTCTTTTCTCTATATATTCTCTTCTGCTCTGGGCTGTGCCCAACCTCCTGATCTTTCCTTCAAACACATATTCCACTCCTTCAAGGTCCTACTTTCTGTCTTTTCAGGTGACAATTAATTATCTGACAAATTAAGCTGGGCTAAGTTAACAGATGCTAATGTGTTTATGGATTATCTTTCCCTACTTAATATTTACATTTCAACAAAGATATTCTAGAGATGGTGATTTAACCTTAAGACATGACTCTAAGGTTGAGATCTTTTGACCCTCTTCACAATTATACATAAATACTAAAGGATGAGCCAGATGCCTTGGCATCAGAGCTTAAGTCTGCTGAGTCTTCTGTAGAATTGGGAGACCCTAGATTTAATTCTTCTAGCTACCCATTATGAGGATGGTGCTTGTGTCTTCTACTTGATATCTCTTTGTGACACAATTCAGTCATTCTTACCTTGTACCATGTCACATCTTGCCTTTGTAAATCTCCCTCACAGTTCATCCCAGGACAAGGAACAGATGCGGTGCTACCAAGGATAAGGTATAGCTCATTTTTTACAGACTCCATACAGGGTGTCTTTTTCTTTGGCTGAACTTCTACAGTTATATTAAGAAAACAAGTTATCTCCTTCGATTTTCTGGAAAAGAAAGCAAGCTTCCAATAAACATATTTACTGTACTAAAATAAAACAAACATTAGGCAGTATTTTCAGATAGGAATGAGTATTACCTGGACTCATCTATAAGCTTTGGTTTATACTTGATTGCACAAATATAAGACCCAGAATCATTTATATCAATTGGTGAAAATTGAAGTGAATTATTTTTCCGTGAGATATGAAGGTGGTCATTCTGAATAGCGTGTGGTTGTGATCCATTTTGAGGCTGTTTGTACCACTGGACTACTTGCCATTCAGTTATATCACCCTTCTTTTTCCTTGGATGATTTCTCCTATTGCAGAGACCTTGTCTAGGAACATCACAGAATAATATAAACTTCTCTCCACTCCTCGCACGGTATCTCCAGGTGATTTCTGTAGAAGGGCAGCCTGAAAAAGAGAGTTACAGAGAATTGTGGAAACTCGTAAGAGGGTGAAACTCATAGTCGGATTCCATTTGCTGAGTTTACTGATGTCTTCTAAAATCTTATCTGAAAGCACTTTAATCTTAGTAGCAAGGTACTTCTGTGCTTATGCATATTCATCAAAATAAAACATTTTTTTCTACATACAGTACCTTAATGAAGAACTGATAAATTTTCAGGCATGGCAATTATCTCTTCGAAGGCTCAGTAACAGCAGTTAAATACATCTGAATTACCCAATATACTAAAAGTAAGAGATAGCCTAAACATGACTCATAGCTTTTCAAGTGCCTTCACTAATATTCCACTTGCTGTAAATGGATCCCAATGTAACTTCACTAAAGCAGCTAGAAACAATTCTCTCCCAGTATTTTCTCCTCTTTTCCTACTATAGAAGTTAAAAAAAATCTTCCTTAAAGGGAATGGAAAGTCATGTGAGAGAATATAACATACTAGTTATATCTATATATCATACATCACTTTGGACTTTCATCAAAATATGGAATATGAAAGGTATTTCCTTACCTGACAGATCAGAGTCTCCATTGACTCCTACCCTTATGACGAGGCAAATAAAGATGCAACACAAAGAAAACATTTTGTTTTCAGTTTTCTTGCTTTGCTTCAGTATATCTATGCTGTTGAAAGATTACAATACAGAGTGAATTAGGTATTCACCTTCATAATCAACTTCATTTCCCTAAAGTAACAAATGGGAAATGAGGAAATAGAGGTCAATTTCACAACAAAAGTCACACAGGAAGTTCTGGTTGACAAGATCTAAGAGAATGGGCTCTCATGTGCAAGGCTCTTTGGAAAAACAGTGTGACTTTGACATTCTAAATGGTACGTAATAGTTTCATTATATATATATATGTGTATGTGTGTGTGTGTGTGTGTGTGTGTGTGTGTGTGTGTATGAAGGGAATGTATCAAAAACTCCATTATAACATTAACCCTTTAGAATTTTTCCATTTTGAGGAGGCTATGTTTCTTTTTTTAACTTTTTCTCACCTAGAAAGATTGTTTCCATTGATCTTTTGGAAGGTCCTAGATGGCAGTTTCCTAAAGAGATGACTATATCTAAAGAAAATATCAGATTGCCCATAGTAAAATTAAAGGTTCAGATGACATTTTTGCAAGCTAATAGTGAAGTAAAAGCCTAAAAACAGTTTAAAAGTGGAGAAGGAAAAGGGTAGAATTATATGAATGGTCAATAAATGTATCAATTCTTATTTTTTATCAGATCATAGTTCTTTAGTTATTCCCAGATTATTTCCTCTTGATCATAATTAACTATATAACCTTAGGCAAATCATATAAATTTTTAGACTTCTGTTTCCACATCTATGAAGTGGAAGGATTGTGTAATTTGTATTCATGGTCCTTCCAACTTTCAGTGTCAAAGTTTGGATGATCTATGTCTTCAGTCTGAAATGGTTGTGACTCGGTGCTAATTCCTGGCATCAGGAAGGCATATGACAGAATCCCTGAACTAGAAGATGTTTTAAATTCATTCAGTCTAGTGTGCTGACCCTAACTTCCATTGTTCTTTCACTTCATGCAATTACATATTCTATAAATTTTTAAAATTTGTACAATTTCAAGGAAAATTACAATTAGAAACAATGTGTGCTGAACTGCAAGCTTTTCTATAGGGTCTTCTGTTGTTGATTGATTTATTGTCTTCTGTAGCATTGCAATGTGGAATTCATAATTTTGTATACATGCAAATAAAAATATTTTGCAATTGCCTCTACAAATAGTACTTGAATTTTTTTCAGATTATATAATACGGCTATAGAACTATTAAGCCAGATATTTAGAACTTGAAGGGAATTTTGAGGCTATCAAGTCAGTTCCTTCATTTTACAAATGTGAAAACTGAGACCCAGATAGAGGAGGTAATATGCCAAAGATTACATAAGTAGTAACAGAGTCAGGATTTGACCCCAGGTCTTCTGACACCAGATCAAGCACTCTTTCTGATGAGCAGCTCTTCTTCCTTTCACATACCAAAACAAACAAACAAACAAATGAAAAATACCTCCAAAGAACTAAAATGTGACAGTTTTTTGGTCAATAGATAACCACCATTTTGTTTGGCACACAAGTCTAACTAATAGACCCTGCTCCAGCCATCATTTGCTTTATACTACCAGTTTTTAGCATCTCTGAAATGGCAATCTTGTTCCAACTCAGACCCCCCCACCAATGTTCATCAAGTTGCACAGTTTAAAAATAATAATCCATATACACATGCAAATGAAGTCGCATTAACCATAGTTCAAAAAACATATAAATACCCACATGTATTCCAATGAATTATATTAATCAGACATCACAAGCAGAAATGAATTTTGTAGAGTTATATTTTTAGAAAAAATGTTCAGTGGGAATCTAGTCCTAATTATCTCAAATGCTAACAAGAGAATGCTATCTTTTACAAATCTGTTTTATAAACTTAGAAAAGTTAAATTGAGTGAAAGGGTCAGAATACCATTATAAATACAGAAGCTACCAAATGGCACCAAATGTAAGTACAACTTACAAAGAAGCAAAAATCAGATGCATCATAACATTTCTATGCATGAGAAAGTCCGATTTTTTGCTATATAAAACCTATAACACTTTGCCTGTAGGATACCTCAAATAATTTTAAATAATAAAGAATCCATTTGATCACTAAATATGCCAAGGCAATATTTACAGTGCCCATGATCACAATAAAGACCGTGACTATAAAAACTCTCCATATAGAGGACAGAACTGAAACATTTATTAAGACACCAGAAAACCAAATACCAAATCCAGTAAGCTGATACCATTATAATAGTAAAGAAATCAACAAGCCATAATAACAATGAGAGCCACAGCACCCTTTAGCCTTCCCACAAACCAATACCAGATCAACATTTACTCACAACTGCTTACTCACAAACATTTACTCCTTGCCTCAACTTCCTCCCTCTCTCACCATCTCTCTAACTCTGACTCTGACTCCCAGCTTCCTGTGGGAAGTTTTACTGCTTCCCTTCAGCAAACTCCTCCCACCATAGGTTCTGTGTGACTATATTTAGCCCTTGGGAGCAGAGTTTACTTTCAAAGCAGAGAAGGTCTTCAAAATCCCCCCTATGTCTATTAAGAGGCAGGGAAGATCTTCAAATTCCCATTCCCATTATAACATCTCAAGTTCAAACAGTCTCTTCTAGTTAAGGGTCAGTAGTGTAGTTAGCACAATTCAAAATATACATATGTGTGCACACGCTCACGCATGCATGTGCACACACACATGCCCACACAAATTCTCAGATCCTTTCTGCCATCTTAAACTGCCTACAATTCTTTCCTATGTATACCTTTGCTTCTATGTAGGCAATGGAGAGGTGGAAAATGAAGCTTTATCATTTTCTTAGCTGTTATTTTAAATCTCTTACTTGACAAGATCTCCTTTGAAGAGCATTTACTTTCTATTTTGTTGTTGTTGTTGAGTAGATTGGGGTTTTCTTGGCCTAGATACTGGAATGATTCACCATTCCCTTTTCCAGATCATATTACAGATGAGGAACTGAGGCAAACAGGGTTAAGTAAGCCCAGGGACACAAAGCTAGTAAATGTCTGAGGTCAGATTTGAACTCATGAAGATGAGTCTTCCTGATTGTTAGCCTAGTGCTCTATCCATTTTGCCACCTAGCTGCCCCTCCTCCACTATTACCAGGTAGTTTTTAAATATTCTCTAATGTGAACTCAAAGCCCATATTCAGCAAACACATTGTGTGAATTAAGGCACTAGGAGACATCAGCTAAATTAAATTACACTCTAGATGCATGAATATGAAAGGCAGCTTTAATCATAGAGTAGCTAGCCACTACATGGTTTGATTTTAGAGACTTTGGAAGATACTTTTGCTTTCCCCTAACATATGACTTGGGAAATTCCTTCATTTTAAACCAGATACAATGCTGAAAATGCAAATAAACCTGGGAGAAGTATTGTCTTAAAATCAGAAATATCTAAATAACTGACCTCAATGCCGTCTACAGTATAAAATGAACAAATATTTGCAAAGAAAAAATAAATATAGCATCACTTCATGAGAAGAGATTTTTAAATGGGAAAGGAAGAGAAGAAGAGGTTGAAAAATGTGAGAAAGGTGACAGGCAGAAACCAAAGGGCAAACGAAAGCATAAAAGAAGCATCTCTCCCAAAGACAGTCCTAATGAACACAACGAAAACATTTTACTGGATTTTTTAAGAGAATATTTTATGTAGATTTTTTGTTGTTGCTGTTTGCTTTTTAAAGAAAAGTAAGAATGGAGGAAGCTTGGGGAGAAGTGACCTGTGTAAAAACAATGAGAAAATTCAATTCTAATATAAAGTCTATCATATCCTATTTACACCTGGTGTATGAGAGGAAGCACAGTCCCTGCTCGCAAAGGATTGATAAGCTTTAATGTGAATAATCTAATTTAGACATCTTGAGCCCATCTATACTCTAATATCTTCTTTATTAGTTCCTCAAAACATTCTTTATTTAATAAAAATATTCTTTATTAAAATATTCATAAAAATATAGAGTAATCTATATATTTTATTAATTTATTTTTGGTTTTCAACATTGACTTCTACAAGATTTTGAATTCCAAATTTTCTCCCCGTTTCTCCCCTTCACCCACCCCAAGATGTGCATTCTGATTACTCCTTTCCCCAATCTGCCCTCCCTTTTAACACTTCCCCACTCCCTTCTCTTATCCCCTTCACTTCTATTTTCCTGTAGGGCAAAATAGATTTCTATATGTCATTGCCTGTATATCTTATTTCCCAGTTGCATGTAAAAACAATTCTTAACATTTGTTTTTAAAACTTTGAGTTCCACATTTTCTCCCTTACTCCCTCCCCAACCACCCTCATTGAGAAGGCAAGCAATTTGATATAGACCTCACATGTGCAGGCACACAAAACACCTCCATAATAGCCATGCTGAAAAAGACTAACTATATTTCCCCTCCATCCTATCCCACTCCCTATTTATTCTATTCTTTCATTTGACCCTGTCCCTCCTAAAAAAGTATTTGCTTCCATCTACCTCTCCTCCCCCATTTGCCTTACCTTCCATCATCCCCTCTTCTCTTATCCCCTTCGACCCTACTTTCCTGTAGGGTATGATAGATTTTCATACCCAATTGAGTGTGTATATTATTCCCTCCTCAAACCAAATCTGATGACAGTAAGGTTCACATAGTCATTTATATTCAAAAAAAGAGTGTACAGTATGTGAGCACCCTAGTTATTGGTGTTCCTCATCTGCTACAGCCTTTTACTAATAGGAAAACTCCCCCAAAGAATGCGCCATTTGTTGCCAGCACTGCCCAAGTCCTTTGCTCATGGGCATTTTACTAATAGCATCCAAAATTGAATGATGGGTAACAATTGTCTTACCTTGGTTGCCAGTAGTGAGGCATGAGAAAAGCAGAGAACTGTATTGCTTTCCTATTTCAATCATTTCAAGGTAATGCAACTGATGAGAAGCATTTGGGAATATCCATTTTCCTAGAATCCCATGTTTTTCAAAGCCAGAATGAGAGAACTCATGGGAAAAAACCCTAAATTTTAGGGTTTGATGTTGATAAGTTAGACCTGCACAAAGAAAGAAACTGTTATCGTGAAATCTTCAGTTAGCCAGCAGGAATACTAACTTAAGTTTTAAACAAGCCCCCAAAAACGGTTGTTTTCAACCAAATGGTCATTTCATACAAAACCAGATCATATTCTGTTAAGGGGAGGAAATGTCAGATATTTTAAAGCCTTAAAAGATGAGCATCTATAAACTCTTCCTCTGGCCATACGATTCAGTCTGATACGATGTGTGGTCTGGTTAAAATGAAAGAGTATATATGTCTATTTCCTTTAGAGGAAATTCCTCAGTACAGACCCTTTCTCAAGTGTGGTTTTTTTTCTTGTAATGCTAACTAAAGAACATGTATTAAGTTGCAACCTCAGGATTGAATAAGCTTCTTCTGATATGTCTTTCATATCAAAAGCAAACAAATCAGGGGGGAAAATCCCTCTCAATATCTCTTATATGAAGTAATTGTTTAGTTCATTTGGTTGGGGCTTTTTGGTGTTTTGGTTTTTGTTTTTCTGTGGGTGTTTTTGGCTGGTTAGTTGGTTTTATGAGAAGGGAAAGAACATTTACATAACAAAATCTGGACAGTTTTTACAATTTTCTATTTCCAAAAATGAAACATTCACAATGGATGATGTAATTAGGAGGGTTCTATACGGCTTCTGGACATCATTTACAAATATTAAATAACCTGGTACATAAATCAAATTATAGTCCCTACATGGATAGAAAGGTATAGGGACAGAAAAATGAAAGAAAGGAAGAAATTTGTAAATAGGTTCTATTTGCTTTGGGATTCTAGCAGAAAGCCATTGATAGTAATCAAAGGCAATTGTGCAAGGTAGCTATTATGAGAAAAGGCAAAAGAGACCTATGTACAAAGGTTTCCCTAGGGATCAACAAAAATGAAGGAAAAAAGTAAGAGAAAAGATGAGAAGAATGCTTTGGATAAATAAAATTCTCAAT
Organism: Petaurus breviceps papuanus; assembly: GCF_028583685.1. NCBI lineage: Eukaryota > Metazoa > Chordata > Mammalia > Diprotodontia > Petauridae > Petaurus > Petaurus breviceps. Next base: position 89,865 of record NW_027185884.1, on the reverse strand, counting down.
GGGAGCCCCATTGACTAAGTCATCGGGGAAATAAGCCGATAGTTTATTCTAGGAGTAGAATCTTGCATAAAGCATGGGACTGATATGGAAGAACATCTTAAAGGAGATTTGCAACTGGTCACATCCCTGAGGGAAAGAGGAAGAGCAAATGGGTGTAGTGAGTACACTCTGGCTGCTACATCAGCCCCTCAGGCTTTCAGGGTACCCTGAAGAGTTGAGGTATCCCTTCTCTACTACCATCAGCTAGATCCCCTACCTCCTGTTTTTTTCCTCTTGATATTAGGAGCCAGTGAGTAGTGCCCAATTCCATTTAACCACTTAACACCATTTGGTTTTCATTTGTTTTTTGCTTTTTTTTTTTTGGAAGGCAATTGGGGTAAAGTGACATGCCCAAGGTCACACGGCTAGTTTGTGTGCTAAGTGTCTGAGGCTGGATTTGAACTCAGGTCCTCCTGACTCCAGGGCTGATGCTCTATTCACTGCACCACCTAGCCGCCCCAACACAAGAGGATATTTACTCTGACAATATAGTGAGAACAACAATAAAAGCATTGCTTCCAACACATCAGGGATACACTTTTAACTCAATTCCCACATAACATTGGTCCTATCACATTCACCCAGATAAGACATGACCGATGAATGAGTCATCTTCCCAGTTACCACTAGACTAGGTCACAAAGATCTCTCCCAAAGATTATCCTTTGCCCCTTGAGGCATGTATGTGGTGCCAGCTACAAAGCCAGAATTCTGGGATGCTAAAGTTCTCTCCGGACCTCCCAAAGGTCATGAGAACAAATATTCCTTTACCTAAAACAGAGAAGAACAAGTACAGAGGCCAAGGACTGAAATCCATGACCTTCCTAAGGAAGGCCTTTCTCTTTGTAGCATTGTCTCTCACCAAAGATTTTGAGTGAAGTCAAAGTACCAGAACAGGGACTAAAAGAGCGAGGTGAGAGAGCAGGCCCATGCTGACTCGGGCTTTTTAAATGCCTCTACAGGCAATCAAAGAGCTTCCTATTTGCCGTGTCGTTAGCCGGTGGGACTCAGTTATAGATATCTGTATATCCTCCGCAGGCACTTCTTTCTTACATCACGACTCTCCTAGAACCCTGAACTGCTTGTGCTAGCAAGCTTTTAACTACTAATGCTGGGCCAAAGAACCAAGGAACAGAGGGAATGGAACAGGTTCTAGGGACCCATTGTACCATTTGTGGGACTGTGTGTATGGAGACGTGTTCAACACTCCACCAAGCCTGAAGGAAGAGTGCAAAGTCCAGTTGGGACCAGTTCTGGACCCCAAATCATTTGAGGTAGAGATGAAAGTTGGGGAACTGAAGACAGGATTTGTAGAAACAACCCAAGAACCACATGTCTCTCAGAAGAATATGAGAGGACAAAAAACCTTGCCTGGTTGTTGTCCCTCATTCTTAAAGAGTTCTAAAATGACATTGTGCTATGTGGTCAAGGTACAGTGTGTCCAACAAGGGCTGGTCAGACCAATGTGAGTTCTGAAGGTGCTAGCTACCACGTGTCATGCGCAAATAGTCTGTATGAACATCTCTAATGAAATCTCTAAATTTGCACATATCATATTTCTTTTGAGCTATTGCAGTTCTGCTTTGTTCATAGAGTTCAGTGTCTTCTTTGATGAGGCCACGCTGTACTGGGTGGTCCTATGCTGGTGACTCCCATGTTTCACAGTCAATTCCAAAGTTCTTCAGAGAGACCTTGAGAGTGTAATTATATCACTTTTTCTGATCACTATGTTTCTGAATTTAAGTGTTAAATTTAACCACTCTATGTCTTGGAGCTTACAGGTTTGGATTATTTTCTGGAGGCTATTTGTGAATTCTTTCAATTGAAATTTCATTTTTTATGTTCAGAAATTCTAGCAATTCTCCTCTAATATTTCTTTCATTATAATGTTAAGGTCAAGCATTCAAACTGTACTACAGAGAGCACAATTTTGATGAGTTGACCACATTGATCAAATGCCAAACATGTCTTTGCCTAAAAGATTATTTTTACAGAAAACTCACACAAGGCAATCACTCACATGGTGGTCAGAAAAGATGATAAAAGGACCCTCTCAAGGTCTCTCTGAAGAAGCAATAGCAAGAAATAAGATTGCAAAGGACAACCTGGAAATCACATACAAACCACCCCAAAGATCAAAGATTGTTTCACATATTAACCAAAGCCCACATTATGGTAAAATGTGATGAATCAGGGGAAGCCATCCAGGTTCTGCTTGTCAAGATTCTGTTTCTATTTCAGAGAAACCTGGAAAGACTTATATGAACTGATACTGAGTGATATGAGAAGAACTAGGAGAACATTATACACAGAAACAGTCACAATGTGCAGGGGCTGATTTTGATAGACTTAGCCCTTCTCAGAAATGCAAGGACCTAAAACAATTCCAAAGGACACATGATGGAAAATGCCAGCCACATTCAGAGAAAGAATTATGGAGTCAGAATGCAGAACAAACCAGACTATTTTCTTTTTTGTTTTGTTTTATTTTGCTTCCCCCACCCCTTTCTCATGGTTTTCCCCATTTGTTCTAATTCTTCTATGCAACATGACTAATGTGAAAATGTATTTAATAGGAATGTATGTATAGAGTCGATATCAGATTGCAAGCCCTCTTGGGGAAGGATTGGGAATGGAGGGGGAGAAAATTTAAAACTTATATTAGTGAATGTTGAAAACAAAAAATAAATAATTTAAGTTTTTTAAAAAAGAAAAGAACAATAAAACAAAAAATGTTGAGAGAATTCTGGGAAGACAGCAGAATAGGTCAGAAAATTCCAAACTCTCATGATTTTCTCCCACAAAAGAGTCAAAATAGCACCTTAGGGCAAACAAAGTGTGAGTGCAGATGAATAAGAATAGGGGTACAATCGGGTCTTCTGGGGACAATTTAAGAAGGTAGACAGAAAAATCCCAGGATGAGGTTTAGTCCCTGTGAAGGATAAACACCTCCAGGCTAGGTTCCTAACAATAAATGGCAAACCCTGGGATTAGTTAGTGTGAGAGACTTCCTTGGCCCCAGTCACAGGACTTTTTACCCCTGGGAGAGGGAGGGAAGTAGGGACTTTGAGCTCAGGAAGATCGACGGAACCTCTGTTCACCAAGAACACTAGACCCAGCTGTGCTGTGAAGAGCGGCAGGGTCCAGAAAGAACTAGTACCTGCCAAATGAGTGCAGAAGCAGTGGGGCAGAAAGCCACTGACTGTGGGTACTTACAGGAGGTTGGAGGTTTGACTTTGGTTCCAAGCTAGAGAGGAGAACTGAAGATCTGGGGCAAGAAGCACCATTTCCCATACCCCAGGACTAGAGGTGATTACAAAGAGTAAACTATTATCACACAAAAAAAAAAAAGCACAGGCAAAGGAAAAAGAATCCAACCATAGAAAACTATTATGGGAATAGAGATGACCAAGGTTCATCTTCAGAAGAGGATATTGAAATAAAGAAACCCCAAAAGAGTAATGTCAGATGGTCACTTGCACAAGGGGTGGCTCGGTGGCACAGTGAGTAAGAGCACTGGCCCTGGAGTTGGGAGAACCCGGGATTGGTTCTGGCCTCAGATACTTAACTCCCACACAAAATAACTGGCCATGTAACCTTGGGTAAGTTACTTAACCCCAATTGCTTAAAAAAATACTTTAAAAATCAAATGATGATTTTCCTCCATCCAGAGTTGGAGGAAAAATGAAAAAAAGTATTAATCGAAGGAAAACAAGAAGATTATGAAATGAAATTTAACTAATTAGAAAAAAAGATACAAATTCTTAGGTAGAAAATGACACATTGAAAATTAGCATTGAGCAAAGTGAAGCCAGTAAAATTATAAGATATCAAGAAATAATTAAACAAAATATGAATAATGAAAAAATAGAAGAGAAAGTGAAACATCTGACAAGAAAAACAATAGATTTTGAGAATAGATTAAGAAGAGAAAATATAAAAATAATTGGAGTAACTGAATGTTATGATCAAAAAAAATCTTGATACAATAATACAAGAAATAATTTGAGAAAATTTTCCTGAAGCATTAGAATAAGGGGGGAGGGGGAAAGTAGAAATAGAAAAAAATATATATCAATCACCACTTAAAATAGATCCTATGAGGAAAACTCATAGGAATATCATAGTCAAATTCTGAAACTCCCAAATTCAAAGATAAAATATTAAAAGCATCAAAATTAAAACAATTTAAATATTATTTAAATATTATGGTGCTACAATGAGAATGACACAAGACCTAGCAGCAGAGATATTGGAGGCCTGCAGGTCTTAGAACACAATATATTGAAGAACAAAGTAATGGGAAGGGAGGGGCAGAGCCAAGATGTTGGAGTAGAAACAGGATTTCCACATGGCTCTGGCTTTTACCTCCTCCAATACATGCAAAAATGACTCTAAACAAACTTTAGAACTACAGAACCCACAAAGTGACAAAGACAAACAAATATCCTGCTGAAGGAAGCCCGGCAGGCTGGCAGGAAGGATACATCACAGCCTGCTGGGAGCTGAGCACAGTCCCACCTGAGCCATGCTTTTAGCTCCAGGGTGTCCCTGATCAGCAGCAGCTGGAGCGGACTTCCCAAGAGTAAATCACCAGCAGCTGTAGCAGTTTCCAGACTTCTCAACACACAAATACCAAAGACAAAGTAAAAGGTCAGTGTGGAACTTTGTTGGAACAGAGGGAGCAGAGTCTGGCTGCTACTCCCTAGAGTGAGAAGTGGCAGAGGTGCAGTGGCTGCAGCCACTGCCATGTAGCTGCTTCCTGAGCTCCTAGCTGGCAGATTGTAGGGGGGCCAAGGGACCATTCAGAAGGTAATTGCTCTTACAACCTGCTTGGATCCATATCGTGGTCTTGGGTGGTGGACCTGGGGTGTATGACCAGTGAGCCAGAGCATGTGGGGGCTGTAGAGAGGGCATCCATCTAATAGCTCTGTCAGCTGCAAAAACCCCAGCAATTTGGGACATAGCTCTCTCCATTCTGGAAGCAGAGTTCCATCATGGCAAAGTGCTCAAAAGTCAAGTAATTGGCTGCCAATATGAGCAAACAGAGGAAACACAGACAATAGAATCCTTTTTGGGGGACAAAAAGGATCAAGACACGGAGGATTGATACAAAAAGTATCAAGGAAGACAGTGAAGTCAGAACTCCTGCATCAAAAGCTCCCAAGAAAAATTTTTTTGGGAAATTTTTGGGAATGGGTTTAAGAGGGAACAATACATATATATTTAGAAGAGTATAAAAGTCTAAATTCAGAAGAAATAAAATGCTAGGGCCATACAGAGGGGGGAGAGGATAAGGGAGGTATCTTTAGAGGGGAGACTGAGGGAATAGGTAAAAGGGAGGATAGAAGGGTGTTTAGATTTTTGGGAATGGAAGGATAGGGGAAGGATTCTTGGAAAGGGGTAGGCAAGTAATAGGTGGGCAAGGTAGTGGGTAGAAGTAAAGGGAGCAAAATATGTTATATATTTATATATGTGTATATACAAACATATATGTGTATGTGTATATTTCTAGCTATAGAGAAACATATCTAAACTTTATTTTAGCCTTCTGGGGGGGGTGGGAAAGGAAAAAAAAGAACAAAGTAAAAGAAATACACAGCAAAGAATAAAAGAAAACTCACAAAGAAGCTAAGAAAAGCTGGTCAATTCTCAATACAACATATATTATTTATCATACAGGCTTCTGTGAAATGAAATTTTATTTTTGCTTATTTTGAATTCTCTTATGTTCTGCTATGCGCAACATGCTTTTTTCCCCCTTTCTAACTTTGTATTCAAGTTCTAATATTTAAGTTTATGATATGTGTTTGTTTCTTTATTCTGCATTTTTTTTTGTTCTGGCATTTAACTCTAAAATAATGTTTTAAAAGAAAAGAAAAGAAAAAAATGTTTGGAGGAGAAAAAAAAGGGTCTGTTCCTATAATATGGAAACCTCAGACAAAATCCAGACCACTCCTGGTTCAGATCAGCAAAATATCAAAAAGGTACTGATAACTTTGAGATGTGAATTTGAAGTTTTACCAATAACTTTGAGATGATTTGGATATGTTAATGAACTGACCCCAAAGTGGCACAACTATGAGTTGGTCTGTTTCTTAACAACAAACCAAAAAAAAAAAAAAAAGCTATAAAAATGAAACCTCAAACTCCTGGCCACTGAGAACTTTTCCATCTTCATTCAGTCCATGTTGTCTAGTGCTCTTAACTCTAAACCTTGGTCACAAGAGTGTTATTCTCAGCCTCTAGCCCTCCCCCATCTTCTTCACCAGCCTATTTCCCCTGTCCTGAGCCATACCATATGACTCCGTATCTCTCCCCACTTTTTGCTGCTTGTCTCTGAGTCTTATTAAAGTGTAAAGTGTGATTGCCACCCCACTTCCCACAACTAACGAAGGTCTTTCATATTGAGTACCCAAAGAACCATGAGTTCCAGGCTCCTTGTCATAATTTCATAAATTAATTATCAGATCATCCCACAGCTAAGGATATTGGTCTTGAGAGAATGCTGCAGTTCAGATATCTATATCAACCAAGGGTTCTTCACCTCAAGTTCATGAATTTTTCATATATATATTTTTATAATCAATGAGTGAATAAACATTTATTAAATATGAACTATTTGTAGGCTCTAGCCAAATGCTGAGGACACAAAGAAAGGCAAAAAGACAGACCCTGACCTTGAGATCTCATAAACCTGGGGAAGACAACATGCGAACCACTATGTATAAATCAAGCATGCGAGGGTAGGCGTCTCAGCTGTGTATCTACCCGATCCTTAAAAACCTTTACTCTATACACAGTGACTGCTGTAACTGTGTGTATTTCAAGTTTTACTTTTTTTTCAAATGCTTTATTAACTTCTGATTTACATCATTTCCACCAGATTTTGAGTTACAAATTTTCTCCCCATTTTCCCCCACCCACCACCCCAAAATAGCAGTCCCACAGGATATCCCCTCCTCCAATTGGCTCTCTCCCATATTTTCTCCCATAGCCCTTTAGACTTTTCCAGTAGGGCATGGTGGATCTCTATGCCCCAGTGCCTGTATATCTTATTTTCCAATTACATGTAAAATAGTATTGATAATAGTACACACACACACACACACACACACACACAGAGACACACACACAGACACACACATATTTGAATATTTGATTTTAAAAGTTTGAATTCCAAATTCATTCCCTTCTTCCCTTGTCACCCACCCTTACTGGGAAGATAAGCAGTTCAGTACAGGATGTACACACGTGGCTAATGGAAAACAATAATATAGTAGATATATTGAAAAAGACTGACAATATTTCCCTCCCTCCTATAACACCTCCCACTTGTTCTATTCTCTGCTTTGATCCTGTCCCTTTTCAAAAGTGGGTGCTTCCAACTTCCCTTCCCCCCCTTGCATGCCCTCCCTTACATCATACCCCCTCTCATCCCCTTCCCCCCCCTACTCTCCTGTAGAGTGGGATACCCTATTTAGTGAGTATTTCATTCCATCCTCAAGCCAAATTCAATGGAAATACGGTTGACCTTTTTGCCTTCCTATTCTTCCCCTCCATTGTAACCATTTCCCCTTGCCCCTTCTGTATGAGATAGTTTACCCCATTCTGTCTCTCCCCATCTCCTCTCATTATATTCCTCTCTCACCTCTTAATTTCACCTTTGAAATATCATCCCTTCCTGTTAAATTGGTCCTGTGCCCTCTATCTATGTATACCTGTAAACATATGTACACACATTCACATATGTATTCATATGCCCATATACCCTCATATATATATGTGTGTGTGTGTGTGTGTGTGTGTGTATACATATATATATATATATATATATATATATATATATATTTCTATTCCCTTCAACTACTGAGAAAAGTTTCATAAGTTACAATTATTGTTTTTCCATGTAGGAATGTTAATAGTTCAACTTTGATAAGTTCCTTATGATTTCTTTCCCCTGTTTACCTTCTCATGCTTCTCTTGCTTCTTGTATCTGAATGTCAAATTTTCTGTTCAGCTCTGGTTTTTTCAGCAAGAATACTTGAAAGTCCTCTATTCCACTGAATGACCATATTTTCTCCTGAAACATGATACTCAATTTTGCTGGGTAGGTGACTCTTGGTTTTAATCCCAGCTCCTTTGCCCTCTGGAATATCATATTCCAAGCCCTTCGATCCCTCAGTGTAGAAGCTGTCAGATCCTGGGTTATCTTTATTGTGTTTCTACAATATTCAAATTGTTTCTTCTTGGCTGCTTGTGATATTCTCTCCTTAATCTGGGAATTCCCGAACCTGGCTATAATATTCCTAGGAGTTTTCTTTTGGGGATCTTTTTCAGCAGGTGATCGGTGGATTCTTTCAACTTCTATTTTGCCCACTGATTCTGAAACATGAGGGCAGTTGTTTTGAGAACTTCCTGGAGGATGATTTCTAGGTTCTTACTTTGATCATGGTTTTCAGGTAGTCCAAAAATTTTTAAATTATATCTCCTGGATCTATTTTCCAGGTCAGTGGTTTTTCCCATGAGATATTTCACATTGCCTTCTATTCTTTCTTTTGTTTGGATCTGTTTTACAGCATCTTGATTTCTCATAAAGTCATTAGCTTCCATTTGCTCCAGTCTAATTCTGAAGCCATTATTCTCCTCATTGAGCTTTTGAGATTCTTTTTGCATCTGGCAAATTCGACTTTTTAAGGCATTCTTCTCCTCATTGCCCTTTTGAGCCTCTTTTACCATTTGAGTTAGTCTGTTTTTTAAAGTGTTATTTTCTTTAGTCAGGTTGTTGACTCTCATTTCATAATTTTCTTGCATTGTTCTCATTTCTCTTCCCAATTTTTCCTCCACTTCTCTTATCTGCTTCTTAAGGTCCTCTATGGCCTGTAACCAGCTCATATATTCCTTTGAAGCTTTTGGTGCAGGAGTTCTGACTTCACTGTCTTCCTCCTGTTCCATGCTTTGTTCCTTTTTGTCCCCAAAATAGGAGTGTAATGTTGGAATCTTCTGTCCGCTTTGTTTCATTTGCCTGCTTATTTTGCCACTCATTCACTTGACCCCTGGGCTTTTTGCCACAGTAGGACTCTGCCACCAGACAGGGGAGCTTTCATCCCAAACGCTGGGACATTCTCACCTGCCGGAGGTATTAGATGGGTGCCCTCTCTGAGGTCTCCACACACTCTGGCAAGCTGGACACTCACCCCAGGACCTCCACCCTAGACTTCAATCCAGATCCAAGCAGGTTAAAGCAAGAGCGATTACCCCTCAGACTGGTGCTTGGTCCCCCTACACTCTGCAGGCCAGGAGCTGAAGCTGCCAGGTGGCACTGGCTGGCTGTACTGGGGTCTCAGCAGCTTCTCACCCTGGGAGCAAAAGCCATGCACTCCCACTTACTGGTCCCAAAGTAAAGACTGCACTGACCTCTCACTTTGTACTTCGCATCTGTGTGTTGATAAATCTGGAAATGGCCACAGCTGCTGCTGATCTGGAGTCCCTCTGACTGGTGGCTGGTCAGGCCTGCCCTGGGGCTAAAGCCTGGGCATGGGGCTGGGCTTGGCTCCCAGAGCACTGCGCTGGCCGATTCCTGCTGGCCTGCTGGTCTGTCCTCAGTGGGAGGTTAGCTTCTCTGTGTCATTTTGTGGGTTCTGCAGCTCCAAAGTTTGTTTAGAGTCCCCTTTTTACATGGATGGGGGAAGTTGGAAGCAGGAGCAGCAGGGAGGTCCTGCTTCTACTCCGCCATCTTGGCTCCACCCCTTCTCTCAAGTTTTACTTTTTAAAAGATTATTCTGAGGAATCCATAGGTTTCACCAATTGCCAAAGGGGACCCAGGACAGGACAGGACACATTAAGAATTCCTGACACCAAAACTGGTCTAAAAGTCACTGTTCAGTAAAGATCATCAACGTGCCATTGGTTCCAGTAACCCAGGGCCAATTTCCAGCACCTTTAAGTCACATGTTGCTGGTGTTGTTTAGTTATTTGGAATTTTCTTGGCAAAGAGAATAGAGTGGTTTGCCTTTTCCTCCTCCAGCTCATTTTACAGATGAGGAAACTGAGGTAAATAGGGTTAATTGATTTGCCTCACACAGTTAGCAAGTATTTTAGGCCAGATTTGAATTTAAATCTTCTTGACTCAAAGTTCAGCACTCTCTCCACTCTGTCATCTTGCTGTCCTCACAGTCATGTACAAGTCAATGAATTCAGTAGATTCCTAACATGACGCTCCACTTAACCTGGTTTATGAAGGACAAGATGTGGCTACCCTATACCAGCACCAGAAGTTTTAACTTGGATTCTCAGTACTTCCATTCTAACTCCCTTAGCATGTTGAATTGGGGAGGTTGGGTACAAAAAGAAGTGATGGAGATTCCTTGCTAGGTTAAAAGGGAAAATCATTTTGAATTACTAGCAAGACAATTGTTACTACTATATTTTCTGACAATAGATTGTGGCACAGAGGCACATTAAAAAAAAAATTACCTAGGCCTTCAGTGGATTCAGCACCATGACTAATGAGTTACACTTTGCAACTAACCTTAGTATTGTTATTTGGAAGGAAGGATTCAGGGAAAGAAAGATAAAATTTAAAAAATCTACACAGTACTTTAAATGGTTAATCAAGAATGGAAAATAAACATTAAAATTCCTTCAATTTCTTCCAGTTCCTTCCCAACTTCAGCAAAAGCTGTCACTGTTCTATTTTTATAGGAACTAAAAGTATGTAGCCACCTCATCAAAACCAGAAACCAACCACAACTGATGCTGATAAAGCAACTCACTTAGAGAGTCAGACACAGGGAGAAGAGTAGTTCCTCAAGTTTTCAGGAATTTTCTTCTATTTTCCTTATCTCCACTTATCCTCACGCATTTCTTTGAGTAGAAACATGCTATCTTTCCAAGTTACTCAAACATAAGATAGAAGAGAAGGGGAAGGAGAATTTGGTAGGGTTCATATCATCACTTAATGGTGTGGCAGGTAAGCTTGTGGATATATGCTAGCTAAAAACATACCAAAAGGTAAATTAAATTAAATAGCCTACTCCCAGTAATGGTTATGAGGTAAAATTTGCCATCATTCCATACTCCACCTTAGAATTGTTTCTTTATTTTTGTGCACCCTTCTCCCCTATTCAAGATAACAGGTTATTTCATGTGACTCTTCATCCAAGGTAAACTGGAATTTTCCTTCAAGGCCATGTCCTGTTTTCTTGACTTATTACTAATGAGAGCAGTCCAAAACATGAGATAAATTAGGGACTCTGAATGGAGATGACATGGGAGAGAAGAATGTTGAATGAAAAAAATTCCATCTGGATCAAATTGAGGAGGTTAGTTGGTCATGGCAGACATTTCAACACAGAAAAAGAAGTGAACCCTGTTGGACATGGTGCCTAAAACACCAAGATGGCGCTGTATCCATTGGATTGTAACAGACACATTACAAAATATAAGGAGAGCGGTAGTCAGAGATAGAGAGGGAAATAAGAGGTCCCCACAGCCCAGGGGGTCACCTGATAGAATATTTAGCCACACATTTATATTGCCAATGTGATGCCTACAACGGCCTCTATGAATATGCAAATGAATTTCCCGATTTGAATCACAAGATATAACAGACTCTCTTCTTCGAAAATAAAACTAAGATATTTATTCATATACCAGAAAGCCCAATCCATCATAGTAATAAAGAAATTGGTACATGTTACCATGGAAGCACCACCATCCCCAAGCCTTCCCCCCACTAGGCCTCCCCAGAAACAAGCTCCCTCAGGCAAAATGCCCCTCTCTCACCCACTGCTAGTGTCTCTCAGTCCTCTCTCAGCTCCACCTCATTCTCCCACTCCCTGCTCTACCTGTTCCCATTCTCTGCTCATGCTCTGTTCAGTAAACTCCTCTCACACTGAGCTCTGTGTGACTCAACTGTGGGTTTGGTCAAAGCTCAAAGCAGGTCACATGGGCCTATTGAGGGGTAGGGAAGATCTTCAAATTCCCTTAACATTACAATATTTCATATGACTAGACATACAATCATGTAACCGTTGTCATCACCAAAAGTTCTGGGAGAATTTGTAAGGAATTGAATGGGAGTCCTCCCACCACACACACATGCAGCAGCACCACAACCATCACTACCATGGACTATCACCAGGCAGCTAGGGTAAAGAAAGAGATAATTGATCATAACCTGGAGGAATATATAGTGAGAGCAAAGGTACAGGAATACAACAAGCTTATCCTCCTTCAGATGTTGGTCTTGTACCTTCTTGAAGGTCTGGAGAAATTGGTTCATAGTAAAATTAGGATTTTCAGTATGCCACATCTACCTACAGATTGCAATATGTGAGAACATAGGGAAGGATAAAATTGAACAATTTTTTAAAAAATCTGAAAATGATTCATAATAAAAAATAAATAAAGAATAAAAAAACCCCAACAACTCCTGCTGAATGTCAAGTTGGAGCAAGAAAGGAAAGGAGGATAGAAGATAATTGACAGATGTGTAAAAATACTATTTTGTTAATAAAGCATTTTTTCTCCTATCCAAATACTAAAATTGATGACATTAATCAGTAAGAATTTGTTGGGAACACTGTATGTGTGTGTGTATACACATATACATATGTATGTATTATATGTATGTATATATACACATATATTGCACATATGTGATTTATTATGCTATATTTGATATATAAGTACATATACACATTTACAAAAATGTGTGTAAGAATAGATATAGACATGGGGAGAGAAAGAGATGGATGTACACTGTTTAATCTGATCCTGGTTGGGGAGAAGGAAGAAAAAAAATTAGGTATTTTGAGGTAAGGAGTAAATAAGGAAGTTGACACTTCTTTTTTCTCAGGAAAATAGAAGAAAATGGCATCTACTCTTGGCCACAGTTTCCCCACCTTAAAAATAAGGAGACTAGATGAAATAATCCTAGAGTCCCTCCCAACCCTATATAACGCCTTCTGTGACTGTGATTTTATGAAAAGAAAATCAAAGATCTCAGAATTTAAGAAATCAAAATACATGAAGTCCAGTTGTTCATTTTATTGGTTTTTAAAAATTCACATACCAAAGAAAAAGGTAACAGAACATCATGTAACAGAACGTCCCCATTATAATCCACTGTCTCAAGAATTAATGAACCTGACTAGTGTTTTGCTAAAGATAACATCCAAGTGTGTGACATGGAAAATTCAAATACAGCTACATTTAGGTTTCAATTTAGACAAACATATCTAACTTCAAAACTTCCTATATTGTAAATGCAAAAGGGAAAACCTTTTCATTTACTTTAGCACTTTATGTTTCCTTCATTTAAAAAAAATCATCTGAAATCATTAACTAGGTTTATGAAAATGCATCATCACCATCATCATCATTATAATAGCATAGATCTAGAGCAGAAAGGGGATTTAGAGTTTTTTTGTTTGTTTTGTTTTGTTTTTGTGGAGCAGGAGGTAAGGCAATCAGGGTTAAGTGACTTGCCTAAGATTACACAACTAGTAAATGTCAAGTGTCTGAGACCGCATTTGAACTCAGGTCCTCCTGACTCCAGGGCTAGTGCTCTATTCATTGTGCCAGCAACTGGCCTTAGAGATGTTTTAAACATTGTTTTCAGTTCCAAATTTTGTCCCTCCTTCCACCCCTCCCCTACCCATTAAGAAGGCAAAGAAATACAATACCCATTGTACATATGAAGTCATACAAAACAGATTTCCACTATAGGCATGTCGTAAGGGGAAAAAGCAACAAAAATAAAGTGGAAAAAATATGCTTCAATCTGTACTCAAAATTCAGCAATTCTCTCTCTGGGTATGGACAGCATTTTTCATTCTGAGTCCTTTGGAATTGTTGTGAATCATTGTCTTGACCAGGGTATTAAGTTTCTCACAGTTGATTATCATTACAAAATTGCTGTTACTGTGTACAGTGTTATGGTAGTTCTGCTACCTTCTCTTTGTATTAACTCACATAAATCTAGGTTTTTCTGAAACCATCCTCTTTGTCATTTCTCATAGCACAAAAGTGTTCCATCACAATCAATCTGTTCTTCCATTCCGCAATTGATGAATATTCAATCAGTTTCCAATTTTTTGCTACTACAAAAAGATCTGTTGTAAATATTTTGTACATATGGGTCTCCCCCCCCCTCTAAAAAAATTTTTTTTAAGGATATTCACCTAGGAGTGATATTGTTGTATTAAAGAGTATACACAATTTAATAGCTCTTTGGGCATAATTCTTCAGAATGGTTTTACCAGGTCACAGTTCCACCAACAGTTAATTAATAATAATTAATAAATGATTAATTAATAAAAATAATTAATAATTAATAAAACAGTGCATTAATACACTTAAAAATATTTTCTTTAGATGCCATTTCCCTTTCTGTCATATTAGCTAACCTGATAGGTATGAGATTGTGCCTCAGAGTTGTTTTAATTTATAAGCATTTTTCATATGACTATTGACAATTTTTATTTCTTCCTTTGAAAAATGTCTGTTCACATTCTCTGACCATTTATCAATAGCTTTCATGTTTATAAATTTGACTCCATTCCTTATATATTGGAGAAATTAAACCTTTGAGAAATGAGATATTTTGAGAAACGAAGCAGAGAAACTTGCTCTAAATCCCCCCCCGAATTTCCTTCTAATTGTGATGCATTAATTTTACTTGTGAAAAAGCATTTTAATTTAATGTAATCAAAATTATCCACTATATCTCACATGATCCTCTGGTTTGGTCATAAGCTCTTCCTTTATCCACAGATCTCACAGGTGATTTTTCAACACTCCCTTCATTTGCTGAGAACATCATCCTTCATGACCAAATCATGTACCCATTTTAAGCTTAAATTTGTATATGGTATGAAAAGCCCTGTTTCTGCCAAAAGACTTTTTAGTTTTTCCATTTTTTTTTGGTAAAATGAGTTATTGCTCCAATTGCTTGGATCTTTGGGTTTATCAAATACTAGGTTTCTATGGTCTTTTACTTCTGTATGTTGAGGTTTTAATTTATGTTATTAACAACTTTACTTCATACTAAATACCAAATTGTTGCTTTTGTTTCTTTTTTTTGCTTTTTGGAGGGCAATTGGGGTTAAGTGACTTGTCCAAGGTCACGCAGCTAGTAAGTGTTCAGTGTCTGAGGTCGGATTTGAACTCAGGTTTTCCTGACTCCAGGGCCAGTGCTCTATTCACTGCACTGCCTAGCCACCCCAGTACCAAATTATTTTGATGATTACTACTTTGTAGTATAGTTTGAGATCTGCTTCTGTTATACAGCCCTCCTTCACTATTATTTTAACTGATTCCCTTAATATTCTTGACCTTTTGCTCCTCAAGATGAATTCTGTTACTATTTTTTCTAGTTCTATGAAATAAACCTTTGGTAGTTTGGTATGGTACTGAATAAGTAAATTAGCTTAAGTAGAATTGTCATTTTATCATATTGGTTTGGCCTTCCCATGAGTAATTAATATTTCCAATTGCTTGCCTGTCTTTGTGCGAAAAGTGTTTTGAAACTGTGTTCATATAGTTGCTGTGTATGTCTTGACAGGTAAACTCCAACATATTTTGTGTTATCTGCAGTTATTTTATTTTATTGATTTTTTTTGGAGGGAGGAAGGCAGGGCAATTAGGGTCAAGTGACTTGCCCAAGGTCACACAGCTAGTTTTTGTGTTAAGTGTCTGAGGCTGGATTTGAACTCAGGTCTTTCCGACTCCAGGCTCAGTGCTCTATTCACTGTGCCACCTAGCTGTCCCTAACTGCATTTAGTTTAAACAAAAATTCTCTCACTATCCTACTTGCTGGATTTTGTTGGAAATATAAGGAAATGCTCATTATTGATATAGGTTTATTTTATATTCTGCAACTATACTAAATCTGTTTATTTTAACTAGTTTTATGTTGTTGATTCTCTAGGGCTTTCTAAGTATAACAATATAATCTGCAAAAAGTAACAGCTTTGTTTCATTGTAACCCATTATTTGTTTATTTTGCCTTACCTTTTTACTATACCTGGCATTTAAATCTAGCACAATATTGAATAATGGTTATAATGGACATCTTTGCTCTACTGCAGATAATGTTTACTTTTTGTTTTAGATAGAACATTCATCATTTTTTTTAAAACCTCCATATGCTTCCAAGTGTTTTTTTAAATTAGGAATGGGTATCATATTTGGTTAAAAGGGTTTTTTTCTTCATCTACTGAAAAAATCATGCGTTTTTGTTGTTTTTGTGTTTTAACACTGTCAATTATGTTTATAGTTTTCCTAATGCTAAACCAACCCTGAATTCCTGGTATAAGTCCCATCTGGTATGATCCTTGTGAAATATTGCTATAATCTCCATGCTAATATTTCATTTAAAATTTTTGCTTCAATATTCTTTAGAGAAATTGGTCCATAGTTTTCTTTCTATTTTTTACTTTTCCTGGTTTAGGTGTCAAAATCATAGTTGTGTCACAGAGGGAATTTTGTAGGACTTTTATATCTATATTTTCTAATAGCTTATATAACATTGGGATTGATTGTTCCTTAGAGACTTGGTAGAATTCACTTGTAAATCCATCTGGCCCTGAGCTCAATTTCTTTTTCTAAGACAGGGTATTCTATTTCCTCTTCTGTTAATCTGGGAAGTTCATATTTATGCAAATGTTTATTTCATTTAGATGATCAGTTTTTGTTGGCATATAATTGGGCAAAATAGCTACTAACAATTGTTTTAATTTCTTCTTTGTTGATTGTGCATTCAACATTTTCATTTTTGACATGGGTAATTGTTTTCTTCTCTTTCTTTTTTAAACAAATCAACTAATGGTTTATCTATAATTTTTTAATTAAAACTAGTTTCTAATTTTATTAGTTCAATTTTTTAAAAGCTTCCAGTCTTATTAATCTGTACATTGATTTTCAGAATTTTGGTATTTAGGGATTTTTAATTCGTTATTTTCATAGTTTTATTAGTTCCATGATCAAATCATTGACCTTTTTCTCTGTTTTATTGATGTATGCATTTATAATTATAAATTTTCTCTTAAGTATTTAGAAATTTTGTAATCCAATCTCCTCTTTTACAGATGGAGAGAATAAGCCCCACAGAACTTAAGTGGCTCGAGTCACAAAGGTTGTAAATAAGTCAGGATTTGAATTTAGGTCATATGATTCCAAATTCAGTGTTCTTTCTGTTTTACCACAATCCCTCAGTAAATTTTCCCAGATTTTGTCATAGTGACATATTGCCCCTAAGTTGGTAGTCCATGACTGATTCAATTTCTGTAAATATATTTAATCCTGAGAAAGGTAGTGAAGTGTAATGCAAAGAGTATTGTATTTGAAGTCAGAAGACCTGAGTTTGAGTTCCAAGACTGCCACTTACTACATATGTGATTTTTATCAAGGCAGTTCCCACCTCTGAATCTTGGTTTCCTCATCTGTAAAGTAAAGAATATATGCATGTATGTGTGTGTGTGTATATATGTATAATGTATATATAATGTTAATATATATGTATGTATAATGTTTATATATATATATATATGAATGAATAATGTAATGCAAATATACCCTGCCTCACAGGCTTGTTGGGATAAACGTGTTTTATAAAATGCTATATAAATGTTAGCTCTTCTTGTTACTTATAGTAGATGTGCAAACATTGCTCAGGACTCTCAGAACCCTACTGAAAAGGGCTTTGTTGTAGCGTGACTAGTCTCTTAAGCAAGGTGTGAAATTCTCTTAATGACGTTAATTCTTAATAAATTGTTAATTCTTTGTCTTGTCCTAGGTGGCCCCATTCATACCACACTAAGTAAAATTGATTTATTTTCAATTCATAGATCTGGGTCACAAACTCAGATTTAGACCTTTAAATGGAAAGCTAAATAAATAGATAGGAGAATAATAGTCAAATAGGTTCTCTTCCTTTAGGAGAAGGCTACCAAGACAACATACCATTCCAGAAAACCAAGTGCTCTAAGGAGCCATATGCATTAGTTTCCTAGACTAATCTTTCTGGACCTAGAAAATAAATTCTTGGGCAAAGTAGAAGCTAAAACTGAGAGTCAGAAAAGTAATGGAGTCAGAACATAGATGAGTAAACCTGTACCTTCACTGGTACAATGAGTTTCTTGGCCTGTGTAGGTCTTATAAAGGGGAGCTCTATTCTCTCATGACTCTGAGTCTTTTTCCTACTTGCAGGGAGAGCATATCTAAAGTAAAGTGTATGTATGGAGGATTTTATAGGTGCCATAGAGGGGGATTATTTGACTCTTTAGCAACCCTGCATTTTTTCCCTTGTGTTGTGTCCTTCCATCCTCTATGACCTAAGCCCTGAATCCAGAGAAGTGCTACTGAAAGAATGTATGGGACCCTAGGGAAAGTTTTTGTTTTGCCTGTCTGAGTACCTGTATAGAGTTCTGAGGGCCCTTTTCCTTTTCATCAGGGATCTAGACATAAACCAAATTCTGCTATTCCTAGGGTAAAGCCTGGGTATGGGCAAAAGAAATCAATGTTCTCAAGGAAAATCTTCAGTAGAGCCGTGAGGCAAATAAGAGATACTTAATAAGATTTCTTAATATTTAGGCCCAGGTGATGTGTATTACACATTAATAACTTAAATTAACTGGATAGTGTTACTTACTGATAGGTAAGATTCTTGAAATTATATTGTAGGACCTACTGTATTTTGGTCATTTCATTTATTTAGACATTACCCTAGTCACTCTTTCAGTGTCAAAAGTATTATCTTTTTATACCTTCCCTCATTTCTCTCAAACTTGGAGCGAATTTCCATAACTCACTCTGCAGACTTTTATGACTTCCTTCCTTGCCCTTATCAGATTTCACTTTAGTCCACATATTCTTGACTATGGATACCTTTCAGGGTATCTATGAACTTGAATGGGAAAAAAAAAACATTGTCTTCAATTAAAAACAAAGAAACAAACAATTATTCTGAGTAGGGCTGACAAGCCTCAACAGACTGCCCAAAGGGTTCATGACACTGAAAAGGCTAAGAACCCCTGTTCTAATCTATTACCAAATAAGTATTGGCCATAGGTGAATATCAATCTTATCATCCTGTTTAGAATTATCTGCATCTTCTTTAAAAAATACACACAAAACAAAACAAAAAACCCCCACAAAAATACCTCATGAATCCATGTGACTTCTGACCCATCCCTAAATACAGGTGAGATTAATATAGGCCCAGTAATTTTTAAACTTTTTAAAATTTCAGGATACCTTTAACCTCATAAAAATTATTGAGGACCCCAAAGGGCTTCTGTTTATTGAGTTATATCTATTGATATTTACTATATTATAAATTAAAACTCATCAGATATTAAATTATTTATTAATTCATTTAAAATAACCATGATGAACCCATTATGTATTAACAGAAATATCGTTCTTATGAAAAATAGTATTCCCCCTCCCGCAAATAGTTTAGTGACATTGTTTTATATATTTCTGTAAATCTCTTTAATATATGGCTTATTAGAAGACAGGTGGATTCTTATATTTGCTGCTGTATTGAATCTGCTATAATACATTGTTTTGGTTGAAGTCCATGAAGAAAATCTGGCATCACACAGCTACATAATTGGAAAAAGGAGAAGTATTCTAAATGGACAAATAATGCTTTAGCATTATCATGAAAACAATTTTGACCTCACAGATCACCTGAAAAGGTTTCGGGGGCTCCAACGGTCCTTGGGGACAAAGCTTGGAGAAACATTGATATAATGTAAATAAGTTTTTAATTTATTATAAATGATAAACAGCCTAATTCTGTATGCTTTCCATACGAACAGGTGATGAAAGTTCTTTAAGGAATCTTTAAAGAAATTTTTAAAGGATTTTATTGTTGTTCAGTTGTTTGAGTTGTATCCAACTATTTGTGACCTCATTTGGGGTTTTCTTGGTAAGGATTCTTACGTGGTTTCCCATTTCCTTCTCCAGTTCACTTTATAGATGAGGAACTGAGGCAAACAGGCTTAACTGACTTGCCCAGTCACACGACTAGTAAATGTCTGAGTCCAGATTTGATCTCAGAATATGAGTCTTCCTGCCTCAAGGTCTGGCCTCTATCCACACTGCACGACCTAATTGTTCCATTTTTAGGGACAGACCTAATTAATTAAATGGATACTTTGTAATGCCTCACTGAAATAGTGGGAATCTGATGAATAAAATGTGAATCAGTGGTTAGCAGAATATTCAGCCAGCAAGATATATATTCAGAAGGTTAACTTTGCAAGCCATATTTACCCTTTCCCCCTTCCTTCTTGTCTAAGATATTTCCCGTAAGCACTGTGGAGAAGTAGACAGCTATTGAGAGAGAATGAAGGCATCTACCTCAATCTACATGAAATATTCTTTTATCTCTTTTTAATAGTAACCATTTAATCCAATGGAGTTATTAGCATTCAAAACTAAAGACCTACACTCAAGCAAATACAACATGTTTCAAAGTGCATGCATCCCTCTCTGGTAACTGTAAGCAATACAAGAGGCCAGGACAAAACAAGAAGGGGGAGGAAGGTGGTCTTCATTTAGGTCACTCTCAAGATGATGAAGAAGCAGAGGTTTGTACCGATTCCAAAATAAGATTTATTTTAAATGAACTCCTCAGTTTTCTGGAATGAAGTGAAGTGATTTTCATGTAAATTTTTCATTATGTAGCCTTGTGATGTCTTTAGAACCAGTCACTTGACTTTATTATCTTGAAGACTAAACCTTTGAAAGAACAGGCACTGATTCATTTCCCACGGGATCTGAAGGAAAAACAATTGACTTGGTAGTTTTGGCAGGCATCAAGTATCGCAGATTCTTCCAAAATCTTGAGTTGTAAGGAAGAGATTTATTTCCCTTCCACTTTAGAATCCTGTGAGATTTCAGAAGCTCCAGGGACTGTGGTAAGAATGTAAAGTCCCTAATAGGTGTGAATTCAATTAAGATTATTTTAATTTTTCTTTCCACCAGTGCTTCATGAAGTCCACTTTCAAGTTCATATCTGACTTTATTAGACATGTAATTTTCACTCAGGACAATGATTAGCCTTCTGCTATTTTTAATCAACGAATGGATGTCATCAACAATAGCTGATAATTGAAAATGTATATTTGGTTAGGACAGCTAAAAGGATAGGCAGGAAATTACAATCATCCAAAAAACTTTTAAATAGGAGTAATATGGCTTATTCTATTACATTTGGGGACCTTATAAAATTAAGATATCTTCTTGAAAGTTATAGGATTATTTCCAAATAGAAAATGAGATGAAAAAATAATTTTGTTAGGCCTATTGAAAATGAACTCATCTTTTCTAAATTATGATAGCCTCACATTTACATAGCATTTGAATTTATAAATGTTTTCCTCAAAACCACCATATAAGGGAGATAGTACAGTATTATCTCAATTTTACAGGTAAGGAAACTGAGATTAGAAAAATGACATGCCTTGATCAAGTCAATACAATCAGTATGTGTCTGAGGAAGAATACAAATCTGAATTTCAAGTTCAGTGTTCTCATTCCAAATATAAGGATTAAACCTATGATTTAATATGGAGAACTCCTAATTTAGGAAACTGCCTCTAATAATACATGGAGTTAATTTCTCTTCAACATCTAGTCTTAGAGAGTTGCCTAGGTTACTAAGAGTTTAAGTGATTTGCTCAGGGTCACAGTGTCAGTATAAGGCAGAGGGAGGATTTGAACTCAAGAAGCTCTAAGAGCATCTAGCTGTCTACCCACTAAGTCAGTGCCTCTCAGAATGTCACTCCATAAATATAATCTATAATACACACCTGTGTGTAGAGAAGACAGTGATTTTCTTTATGACAAGAATGTAGAACAAAAGAGTACACATAGAACTTTATTGACATGTATCTGATATGCATGGACCATCCTTGGCATCATGGGATTGCTAAGAAGTTGAAAATAATTTTCTCAACTCTAAGTCAAATACAATTTCACATTGAAAGAACCTACAAGTAACAGCAGGGAAAGCAGTTCAAACGAGAGCATTGAAAGTCTGATGGTTTTTCTAGCTAGTTGACTAGGGGCAATTAGTTGTGTGTTGCCTTCTCTGGAAATCATCTGAGCTTTGTAGAGCTCAGATTATGTAGCTATGGTGTAGCAAAGAACCCACATTGCAGCTGAAGACAAGAGCTGAAAGAAAAACCCAACCACTGAATACTAAATCAGCAAACACCTGCTGAGAGTGGCAGGAAACAGAATTGTGACATCGTCAGAGGAGATGAGCAGCTTTGCCCCGTGAGTAACCCCAGCCCTACTTTTCTCCTCTGTCACCTCTTTCCCTAGTAATATTAGTTAACCAGTTGAAGAATATGCAAGAATATGTATGGGGTGGAATTTTTCTTGTTACTTATTTTGATGTATAGTTTAAGTATATTTTATTTTGAAATGACATTTTCTGGTTGCTTAAATAAAAATAAACAAATGAAGTAAGGAATGAATGAAAGAATTAACAAACAGTGGGAGGATAGGGTATTTCAGTTCTGGTAAGAGGTAGAGATCGAAGTCATAAGCCCATCTTTAGAACTGCTTTTCTTTCAATCTATATGCTTACTTGAATTAGCATGAGAAAAATATTTTTAATACTTTTCCACTAATGTAATGCCAATTATGACCCATGCAAATCATAGGAGCTGAGTAAATACTTAAAGGGGATGAGGGTCTTTGGCCAACTCAACTTTTGTTCTGCATTCCTGCCAGCAAAAAATTAGCATTCTCCTGAAACACACACATGCACACACACACACACACACACACACACACACACACCAGTATTTCAAGGATCTATAATTCCTTGTAGTCACTTTGTAGTCCCTACAACTGAAAAATTCATCACTTTGTAGTCAGTTGTATGAGGAACCTCTCCAAGAAACCATGACTAAAGAGATAATGATCATTCCTTATACTTATCCACTACCAACTCGCCAATTTTCTCTATTTTTGTAAGCTGAGGCTTTGTCTGTAAGACCAGTAAATATTTTATGGAAGGATATCAGTGTACTAATTGTGTCGTTTCTTAACAGTGGGAACCATTTTTGTCCACAAAATGTTTCATCAAAATAGGTACAGGATTCTGGCTTTCTAGATCAAAGGAATTTGATTAGGTTAGTATCAAAATTTTTTTCTTAAAAACAGTGTGCCCACCACACAGTTTCAGAGAAATGTGTGAAGCACAGCAAATAAACAGATTCTTAGAAAGGAAGTTAACAGAGCTACCACAATTAACATGTGTTTAGCTGTTGGGTAAACCTAAAAAAAAAAAAAAACAGACTCTGGTCCTTTTTTAGAAAAGACAAGAAAAAAATAAGCATTTACAAGACTAAAATACTAAGTCTCAACTACTTTTGTCCCTTTGTGTTCTATTTAGACAGAAAACACCTTCACTGGTTTTCCACCTTCTATTCTCTTTGCTTACCTCCTCCAGGAATTATGTCCCTTTCAAATATGCATAATTTATAGCCAAAATGTTTTTCTAAGGCTCCAGGCAGAATCTCTAGAGCAAACTTCTGTTCATCTCCATTATCTGGTCGGCAGTCTTTCAGGTAAGACACAAATGCATCATACTCTTTTCCATCTGTGGGGAAAGAAGTTTTCCTCTTAAGTTACTCAATGTGTAAATCAAATCTGATCAGGACCTTAATTTGAAGAAAATGCTCAATATATTGATAACCAGTAGAAATCACTTGAAGACTAAATTATAATATCTGTTTAACAGATATCCAACTAAGAAATAGAGAACTCCCTATATAAATGCATTTTATGGAAACGAGTTGAAATGCATTTTAGGAGGTTTTATCTGAAACACACATAGGTATCATATATATATATGCACATTCACATTTATAATCTTTATTTATATACATACATATATAACATTAAATATAATAAAAGACATTTTATGGCTAAATTTTTTTTCTGAATTTAAATAACTATTATATAAAAATCACCAAAAGATCACCATCAACAAGGAGGAAAATATTTGCTTTAACATACATCACACATATGTCATTTTCTCCTCTTAGAAAATGTATTTGTTGAATTTCAGTAATAAATTTTATCTGTAATCACCTACTGTGTACAATATTGAGTACAGATAAACCAACAAGTATTTAATGAATGCCTGCTGCACTATTAGTTATTTATTCAGTTCCTGTTATGTGCTGTGGCCTCAAAGTCATATATGGCCCTCTAGGTCCTCAAGTGCAAGCCTTTTTCTGAATCTGAACTTCACAGTTGTGGCCCTAGAGGGTCACATGTAGTCTTGAGGCTACAGGTTCCCCAACCCTGGGTGGAAATAAGTAGAAGTTACTCTGGGTCTTGAAGACCTTAAAATCTAACTGCAGGGATGTCACATATAAAAGAAAAAAGTTAAATCATAGCAAATGGCTGACAAACTAACTAATATTCCCATGACTTGATAATGAAGGAAGGTAACCAATCATTTCTTTGTTACATGACAGCAGGAATTCCAGACCTTGGATTTTATTTATCTCTATGACTGATGTAAATAACACCTTTAAGTGATGGATATACTCTAGGGACAGAAAAAATAGAGATAAAGATTGAGGGAGTCTATACTAGAAAGGGGTATATAAGACATTACTATGACGTACTCCTTTTAATAAGAAAGCTTTTTTTGGCATACAGAAAAGCATTATTCATTGACAATAACAACTGCCCTTACTGGGTTCACAAGTATGAAATTGTTTGCTGCTCAAGGAACAAAGGGGAAAATTGAGGAGGTGTTAGTTTAAAAGAAAAAAACAACACTTATTGTATATTATTGAATAGGATACCCTTCCAAATTAGAAGATGCTCCAAACTTCTAGGATCTTCCAATCTAGTTGAAGAGACAAAACATACAACAATAAAATAACAATTACAAAGCAACATGACAGCGTGTGCAAAGTAAAATGACATAAACTGAAAAGCCATGAATGTTAAAGAGACACAGAAAGAAAATGTGTTCAGAGTGGGAGGAATATCCATTAGGGATTAGAAGACTGAAGCGTTAAGTCATACCTTGAAGTACGTGATGGATATAAATTAGTAGAAGGATTACAAGGGATGGGAATATGAGAATGGTCTAAATTTGATGGCTAATGGGACACATCACTGGCGTAAGTGGACTCCTTGGAGAGAATTCAGTATTCTCTTTAGAGTTATACTTACTAATCCATTAGTACTAATACATTTATCAGGTCAAACCTGAAGGTGATTGCATTTTTTGGTCAGATTTTTTAATATAACATATTCTACTAGCTTAACTCATTAACTTGAACTTGAACTCATAAAATGTTGGAAGTGGAAAGGACTCTTTCATTTTACAGAAAAGAAGCATTATTTATACCCCTCAGCATGCTTATTGTCCCTCCCACCAACTCCTAGCACACTTATCTTGAATGCCTTTCAGTCTCACCAGCTTCAGATTGAAATTGTTTCCTACTTGACAAATTTATTACCAAAGATGCATCGTAAATTTTCTTTTATATAATATCCCACAAGGCTTATTTTAATCAATATTAGGGCCTTTGAACTAAAACAGGGAATCACCATTGTCAACTGTTATCCTTTGTTAGAATAAGAATTGATTTTCCTATTGTGAAATATTATTTGTTAGAATAAGATTCTAACTTTCTGAGAAGTGCCATGATATCAGACCATGGAGTAAAACTGAATCTCGAAACTGAAGACATATATAAAAACACATGTAACTGTATAATTTAAGCACATTTTCAATAGAGGTAGATTTGTAATAAATAAACTAAGACAAGTTCAAACTAACAAATGACCACATTTGACATTAGTGAGTATATAACCACAATTTATCAATGTGTTAATAGTGCATCCTGGAGCAAATATATAATGTTTTAAAAATTATTTTATGAACACTGAATTTTAGTCAAATCATATGCTTTATAGTATATTACCAGATGAGTTATGTGTTTATGTGTTATGGACTTTTAAAATTTCCTAAAAGAAATGTTTACTCCCAGGGATATTTTGGGCAATTCTGTTTAACAAGGTTTCATTTCTCCTTCCTTTCTGTTTATCTACTTCCCTACCTACCTACTCTAACTGATTTATACTAAATAAGATGGAACTGCTTTGGAGAACGACTTGTGTAGAGGACAGAATTATGAATTAGCCAGAAATTTTCTACTCATCGAAATTGCTGAATGTTTCATTTTACTATTACCTCTACAATGCCCACTCTCAAAGGACTATCTGTTCTTAAGCTTATTTCAACTTAAAAAATGAAATGGACCCATGTATTTCACTGGTCCTACTAACAAATATACCCCCCAAACAAAAATCTAATTTTTAAAAATGTGCAAATATTCCATGATGAAGTCTTATCATTTACAATAAACACCTAAGGGAGTATTTCTATGAACTGGCCAGCTTGAAAAAAATGAGCAGAAAGATTTACAATTGAGCATATTTGTAATTCAGGTCAAACATACCTAGAAAATACTTGTTTGAAAAACAGAGGAGGCTGTTGAAATTGTTATACTTTGTTTGGGTCCTTTATAAAAGCAAAATTATAAATATAATAAATTCCTCACAGTTTGCTAACAGCTTCTCTTCACCAGAAAGCCATGCATCTCACAACCAAACCTATGAGTTTTTTGTTCTCACAGTGTCATTTTTTTTATCTCCATAAATTCAACAGACGATAATTACCTTATCCTACATTAAATTTAGGGTCGTAGAATCAAACTCTGGCAGCTAGGTGGCACAGTGGATAGGTCAGGGGTCATAAAGATCTGTCCTCAAATTCAGCCTGCACTTACTAGCTGTATGACCCTAGGCAAGTAACTTAACCCTGTTTGCTTCAATTTCCTCATCTGTGAAACAAACTATAGGAGGAAAAATGGCAAACCACTCCAGTATCTTTGCCAAGAAAACTCCAAACTGCTGTCACAAAGAATTAGACGTGACTGAAAAAACTAATCAACATAAAAATAATACTTTGAAGTTATTCTTGTTTTGCAGATGAGGAAACTGAAGCAAATGGTGTTCAAGTGACTTGACCAGGGTTACACGACTAGTAATTGTATGAATATGGATTTTAACTCAGGCCTTCCTGTCTCCAGATCCAGAACCCTATCCTCTGCCAAAGAAGTCATTTACTACTCATCCTTCATATTGCAAATGGAGAAACTGGGGGGCAAAATGACAAATGGTTCACCTGATGTCACCCACTAGGGAGGGAAGGAGCTAATAGTAGAAATAACCCAGTTTTGTGACTCTGTATACAATGTTCCTCCCATTAACCTCCCCTTGCTGGGCCAAAACAATAAATAGCAATTAAGCTTAATTCAACAAATATTTATTAAGAATGTAACATCATACAGTACATCCAGAAGAAAAAGACCTTATTCTGGAGGAGGTTACCACATCTTTGAAGGGTACAAGACAGACAGACATACAAATATAAAACAACCAGAGAATAATTTCTAGATAAAATTTAGACAACTGGAAGAGAGCACAGTAAAAACTCATTTTTGAGTGCTAAGGAGCTAAGTGTAATTTAAATTGTCACCACAGATAGTAGGAAGTTTGTTTATCCCTAGAACCCTCTTTAAAGTTATATCCAACAACAAATATGTCCTAACAATGCAATACAATTAAATGCATACTAACTTCTCATTTGAGAATGGAGTATATATATGAGACAAGAAAAGAAAGCCCAGTAAAGCGATAAATTTTACCTGTTAAAGTCTCATCTCTTCTAATTAGATCCCTGTAACATAAAAGTATATCAATTCTATAAATTACACACATAATAACTAGGAAGATGACTGCAGCTGAAGATACAAGGACAATAATGAAAATGTGTCTGGAAACATCAGCAGCACCTTCCAGGGGAAAAAAAGAAAGAAAAAATTCATTATTTTTTATGTTAGGAAAAAAATTTAATTATCCAGTCCCTTTAATGACATCCACTCCCAGTACAGATTTGCAAACATCTTTTGCTCAACTCAAGTGCTTAATTTGGGTCAGTTAGAATGATCTTCCTTGAAGGCAAACTGAAATACATGTCACTTTTTCAGCTCAAAATCTGTGCAAATTTTAATTTTGAACCTTGAAGGAGGCATACGGGAGCGTTTTAAATCATGACAACTTTGTGGGTACTGACTCGATATGAAAGGAAAAGGAAGAAATAAAGGGAGAAGCATTTGGAAATAATGCAGCTATAAACTCAGGAACACAGCTATTATTCCAGTGCTAACAGCATCCTAAAGTGGGGGAAAGTCCAGGATTCTTAATTATAGCCTTTCACTTAAGAACTCTCATCAATATAATTGATCATCACCTTTCCAGAGATTATGAACAGGCTATCCACCTTCTGTCACAGCAGTAACAGACTCAGGGTGGGCACTGAAATAAACATTTTTTGGACATGACCAATATGGGAATTTGTTTTGCTTGACTTTGTATGTTTGTTACTGAAGTTTTGTTTTCTTTTTCTTTCTTTTTTCCCTCAGTGTGTGGGAGGAGGTGCAAGGAAAATAAATTTTTGTTAATTGAAAAAAAAGTAATTTTAAAAAGAAATGAAAGTTAAAAAAAAGAAAAAAGATGAAGGTGATATAAAAAACAAGTTATCAATTAAAATACGATTTTTAAAAGATGAAATAAAATAAATAACCACAGATGTTCTAATACAATTATCTATTAAAACAATACAGATATGTCTGTAGTTGTTAAGTAAGGGACCTGTCTAGTTAAAGTCATGCCAATGTATCTCTGGACCTTTTACAGGACTAAACATCTAGATTTTACTATATTCCTCATGCCCACCCCCCCCACCATCCAAGCCTCCTCCTTAGAGCAGAAGGCACTTCCCCTCTTGCCTTTCCTCGATCTTGTATATTAGGAATCAGAACAGGAGGAAAACAGGTCATGGTAGAAGCAGTGATGGCAATGGAGTTTGGGGGACTGGGAGAAGGAGGGAAGGCAGAAAAAGAAGTGGGGAATTACAGTAGCAGCAGTCGTAACCCATCAGGCTCACTTCTTAGCCCCTCATATCTCCTGGCCCCTCACCTATGCATTTACGAGTCAAGCAAAGATCAACTGAATGAAAAAATGGTAAAGGACTTTCAGGTCTCCAGCTAAAAAGGAAATATATGTGTGTGTGTACATGTATACATATATATGTGTGTATATGTGTGTGTGTGTACACACATGCCCATGCATACATATATATATATATATGCTTGTGGAGGAAATGTTTGATGCAAAAGCATCCTCATGAAGAAAAATAATATTGGTTGAGAGTTTTATGATTCATCAAGTTTTACTTTTGTTTGCAGAGGTGGAGAACATTTGGCCTCAAGGTCACATAGCACCTTCTAGGTCCTTGGGTGTGACCTTTTGACTGAGTCCAAATTCCACAGAACACATCCTTTTATTAAGGGGATTTGTTCTGGGAAGTTCAGATTCAGTTAAAGGGGTACACTTCAGGACCTAGATGGCCACATGTGACCTTGAGGAGGCAGAGTCCCCATCCCTGGTTTAGAGTGATATATTTTCAAGTATGGAAAGTTGTTCAATTGCAAATCATTGTAGCTGCCTGGGAGTTCTGTCCATGAGAAACACTGCCTCTTACTTTCCCAGGTCCTCTCAGAATCTCGCCCTTCCTGGACTTCCTAACAAATCTGCCTTTGCTCTGATATCAACCTCTTTTGCATCTTCCTTCCTGGGAAGCTGACAGTGTAGGATGGCAGCAGAAAGTGCAAGACCTGCTCTGGTCTTGCTAATCAACCCCTGGGCCACTGACTGCAGACTTTTTTAATATTTATATTTCGGTAGAACATTAAAGCAAGGAATGAAGATTATGGTAGCCTTCTACTGAGAAACCACCTATTTGTAGCAACCACGTGAGGATACAATTGTAATGTGCCTAGTTTAGTGATTCATGCATACTGGATATTCAACAAATACTAGAACGACAAAAGAAAAGAAAGAAGGAAAGAAAGAGCAGATATACTCAAGGACTCTAAAACCTATGTGTTAAAGAAAAGAGACTTGGGAGCCAGAAATTATCTCCAATTTTTAATTTTTATGCTCCACCATTTGACCCCAAGCCTTACTTTATTATTCTAAAGGTAAACAGGAGCTGGGGAAGAAAGAGAGAAGGGGCCCCTTAATTCCTATGGAAACTGATTTCAGCCACATCCAAGGCCTACAACACTAGACTCTCAATTCTTAACTCTGGTCATGAATTTCTATTTCTGAAATAGAAAATAGAATGAAATGAACTACATCTTTCTTTGTCTTTCTTCATCTGATTTAAAGAATTATCTGCTTGTTATAATGGAAAACAATGAGACTTGAATTCCAGCATTAATTTTGGTATAACTAGTTATAAGTCAAATAACTATCTTTTCTGGTCTCAGTTTATCCATTGGTAAAATGTGGTAGTTGAGACTCTATGATTTGCAAACACCCTTCCAGAGCTAACATACTATCAAATCCCTGAAGTAGAATTGGGCTAACAAACCTTTCTTCTTCAAGAAGAATCCTATAGTCTCCAAGATTCCAGCAGATGCCAAGGTACAATTATACCAAACATTCAAATTTTCTTCTTTGACAAGTTTAATCTTCAGTAGACTGGAAACATATAACTTGCCATCTGAACCACTGTAAGAAAAGTTCAAATTTAGAATTGTGTTTGCTTAACATTACCAAAATATTGCTTGAATAAAATAATCTATATGTGGGCAAGTCTTCAATTGCACTGACTGTATTTACCCATGTGATTTCCCCCCAACAATAGATATTTTAAAAGGAATGATAGTGAAAGAGAATAATAGTCTCTTCAAATGACCTATGAAAAGATATCAGAGATTATTTGGGATCAATATCAAAAGAGTGATTCAGAACTAAAATTCTTGGCAGATAATGGTGATAGAATAAAAATACAAAAGGATCAAGTGAAAAAAAATTAATTGTTCCCTGCTCTTCCAAAATAATGTCTACTGAAGGTAGGGACAGAATTTGAAACTACTTAGATCAAACCAACATAGACTTGCAAGGACTTTTTTGAAACATACACTTTCTTTTCTTGAATTTGAAACTATTTCAGAAAATTTTAAATCTAGAGCCTCTCCTTCATATATGGTACATTCATAGCTTGGACACCTGTAAGTCTGGGACCAACTAAAAGGAGAGTTATACCACCATACTACATATGGAGATGTTTCCAATGAATTTTTCATGATTCAGAAAACTAATTATAAGACTTAATGAGGGAGGGTTGTCTAGGTGGCAAAGTTAACAGAGTACCAGTCCTACCAACCAGTCAGGAGGACCTGAGTTCAAATTTGGCCTCAGATACTTAACACGTACTAGCTGTGTGACCTTGGACAAGTCACTTAACCGCAATTGCCCTGCCCTCTCACCTCTAAAAAGAAAAAAAAAAGACTTAATGAGAGAAAACAGGTCAAACTTTATGCAACACATATGCAAACAATGAAAGCAGGTTTAACAAAGATTTCCAAACTCCAGGTGCTAATCTTTTATTATTTTCTTTTTTGAAATGACCTGTGATTTTATTGGTATCAGAAACTCCCAATGAGGAAATTCCCTGTACAAAGGCTGATAAATAAATACCTACTCTGCAGCCCAAAGTCTTAGAGATTTAGATCATGTATTGCCCAGGATCATGAAACCAATGTGAGTCACAAGAAGACTTAAATTGAGGCTTTATGATTCCCTGAGACTGACTCTCTATCTCGGGGCCTACATTATGAGGCCACAGGTTAGTGCAACACTGAACCTCCATTGTTTAGTACAATAATATGTCAATTTAGTAAAAAAGAAAATGTTAGGGGTGGCTAGGTGGTTCAGCAAGTAAGAGCACTGGTTCCAGTGTCGGGATGACCTGCGGATCAAATCCGGGCTCAGATACTTAGCACCACACCCAGAAATAACTGGCCTTGTAAGTTCATTAAGCGAGTTACTTAACCCCTATTGCTTTAAAAAAAAAAAAAGAAAATGTCTTGTCTTTGGGAGGCTACGTGACTTAGTGCCAGGCCTAGAGTCTGGAAGACTCAACTTGCTGGGTTCAATTCTGGCTTAAAACACTCACTAGCTGTGTGACCCTGGGCAAGTCACTTAATCTTGTTTACCTCAGTTTCCTCATCTATAAAATGAGCTAGAGAAGGAAATGCCAAGTCATTACAATATCTTTGCCAAAAAAACCTCAAATGGGGTCAGCAAGAATTGTACACAACTGAAAAAGACTGAACAACTACAAAAACAACGCTGTCCTCTGGAGTTATTTGCAATGGAATTTGCCCTCTGTCTTGTGAACTTATTTAAAAGCCACTTTCATGTTAGGGGAAAGATAAAAGGGAATAAGTATTCATATAGTACCTATTAAGTTCCAGGCACAAATATCATCCTTTTTGACCCTTGCAACAATCTTGAGAGGCAGGTGCTATTATCCACAATTTACAGAATGAGGAAGTGGAAATAGACAGAGGTTAAATGACTTGCCCAAAGTCACACAGCTTTGTTGCCTGAGGCTGGATTTGAACTCAGGATTTCTTGAGGCTGTAGCAGCAAGCACCCCAGCGTCCCCAGGGTGGCTGCCAACACAGGGTCTTGGATCTGCTTTGTTAAAGGAAAGCAACTCAAAATGGATTAACAAGCTTACTTTAATCAGTCGAATATGTATCGTTTACCTAGTTCAGGGGAAAAAGATCAGCACTCCGAACCTCAGAATATACAGACAGAATTATCAAGACAGAGAAACAGATCAAGTAGACAGGTTTCCAAACTGTCCAACCATTACATCCATACCAAATCAACATCTGGGTTTTTCAAAGCCGGGGGGCTCTCAATAACAGCTTCCCAGAGTCTCATCTGATCAAATCACAGAACACTTCTCAAAGTGAGCCCCAAAGCAAAGCCTCACATCAGGGATTATGTAGCCTTCCCCTGGGTCAGAGAATGTAACCACCCTCTTGACCCACTGCCCAATCACACAGCATCAAGGTGTGGGCATTCCTGAAAACCAAGCCTCCTGCCACAGGCTCCATGTGACCACATTCAGCCTATTAGGAGGCAGAGTATATTTTCAAATCAAGGAAGGTTCTCAGAGTTTCTTAAGCCAATCAAAGGGCCTAAGGGCAAGGAAGATCTTTAAATTTGCATTTCCATTACAGACACCCAGCACTCTATGCACTGTGCTACCAGCTGTGGTAAGGTGGCTGATGTTAAGGTCACATGTTAAAATAACCTCATAAGAATTTGGGGTAATAAGTGTCTCTTTTGTACGAGTGCTTTCAGCAATTTGTGGCTCTCTTTTTGCTTGACCCTGAACCCTTGCTGACTAGACAGGAAGATCAGCTGCCACTGACAACAAGTCCTTGTACCAATACCTCCTGTGGCCTCTGATAAGCAATAGCATCACTAATGTTCCTTGGCTATTTCTAGAGGAGTTCCAGGCATTGGCAACTAGAAGGTGCAAGAGATGGAGTTATAGGCTTGGAGTTGATGTTGGTGATGGTGATGGTGGTGGTGGGGGTGGGGGTGGGGGTGGGGGTGATGGTGATCTGGTAGTGGGGGTGGGGGGGTGGGTGGGGAGGGGGTGTTGGTGGTGAAGGCCTGAGTTCCATTTCTACCCAATATATGAAATATCTGTGGAACCTGGGCAAGTCATTTAACTTCACCTAGCATCAGTTTTCTCCTTTTCAAAATGGAGATAATAACAGCACCTACCTCATAAGGTTGCTGTGAGGACTAAATGAGACATCATTTGTAAAATGCTATCTAACCCTAAATGCTATAAATGTGGTGTTAATACTTATTATTCAACAGAGTAGAGATGATAATTGACTCAATGAATATATTTTTTTCTTTTTTTATTTGAAATGTTGAACTGAAGAACTCATTTTCTTATATATTAGCATAGCAATTGCTATCATTTGCCATATTCCTTTATCAAAGTATAGATTAGACTGTTGTAATAGGGCTGCAAATTAAAGAAAAAAATTACCATATTTAAATCTTGAGTTTGAGGTCTTTTTACAAATATGTTTTTCATCATTGAGATAATATTTACATTTTACTGACTAAATTCAAGAAATACATCTGATTGTATAGGAAATAGCTTTTAGGGAATGGATTGTGACCTCATTCTTTACTAAAGGATATGACTTGAGGGAGAACAGTTGTGGATACATCATTTTCTTTGCCATAAGGGAGTTGGCAAATACAGGATTGGGCAATATGAAATGCAGTAAATGAATCCACTGGTTGCACAATGTGCTGCCACCAGCAGCGAAGTAAGAACATCGATTCACAAATCCACATAAAACTTTTAGTGAGAGAAAGCCGTCAGATTTCCCACAAACTAGGAAAGTGGGTATTTGGTGTGGGAATCTGTTAGTACCTGGACAAAAGAAATAACAGGTTTTAAATCTTCTGAAGTTATGCGTTTAAAACACATGCTTGTTGAGTTAAATGTTTCTATCATAGCTGTTTGAAAAGATCAAACTCAGAGCCTAGGTTTCTTTATTTCTAAGATAAGGGAGTGGGACAAGTCTCCTCTGAGGACTATTCCATCTCAAGATATATGATTCCATTAACTAAATGTGCTAAATAGAAATTAAAGGCTACACCTATGGTCAATCACAGTAAAGATTTGTCTACACTAGATAAAGCTCCTAGAAAATAACAGCTATATTCACTGACAATTCAAAAACTGCACATAAAGGGCTATGTCTATGAAAAAAAAGTGAAATGGTTATTTAATTGATTAAGAAGTGTCCCTTACCCACCCATTCCATGTAGGATCCTGACCTGTTTATAGATATAGTCTAAAATATAGCAATGCAAATTACAGACTGAAATTTCAGAGCTGAAAGGGACCTTAGAGTTCATCCAGCATAGTGATGAAGTTCTGGGATTGGCGTCAGAAAGACCTGAGTTCTAATTCAACCTCAGATACTTCCTAGCTGTGTGACCTTGGGCAAGTTACTTACCTTTTGTCTACTTCTTTTTCCCCAACTGTAAAACTGGGATAATAATAGCACCCACCTCCCAGGGTTGGTGTGAGGATCAAGGAGATTATATTTGCAAAAAATGCTTAACAAAGAGGCAGCTAAATGGCACAGCAAATAGAGCACTGGCCCTGGAATCAGGAGGACCTGAGTTCAAATTCATACACTTGACACTTAACTAGCTGTGTGACCTTGGACAGGTCACTTAAACCCAACTGCCTTGCCTTCCCCCCTCAAAAAACAAAAATTATTTTTTTAAAAAATGCTTAGCATAGTATATGGTGCATACTAAGGATGTTCATTCCTTTCTTTTCTCCTTCCCCATTCAGTCTAATCCCCTCATTTTAAAGTCAGGGTAATTGAAGTCCTGAAGTACTTTCCTCAGTCATTCAGATAGTGAAGGTGAAACAAATGACTCACACCTATTTCTTGATTCTCAGCTCAATGTTCATTTTATTATATCAATTTGTCTCCATTATGTTCACTAGGAAAAGGAATAATATTCAGCTAGAAGGCCTATGTAAAATTTGGGTGGGGATTTGTAGCTTGATTTGGGTGTTCTCAGCCTTTTCAGGAGTCTCTCTCTTTGGAGAATCTGACAAAAACTTGTAGGCAGATATCAATGTCTAAGGTATGCCAAAATAAAAATGCAAAGTAAATACTTCCATGATTTTAATTTTCATCATCAAAAATCATAGGATCACAGACTGCGAGCTGGAGAGGCCCTCAGAGTTTATCTGATCAAATTCTCTCATTTTACAAACAAGGAAACTGAGATATAAAAAGGTTAAATGATTTGCCTAAGGACACATAGATAGTAAATAGAGGTGAGTGTTGAACCCAGGTCTGTTGACTCCATAGCCAATGCACTTTTCACTGTACCACACCCTCCTATACATCATTTGTGTCAGTTCAATTAATGAGATACCATGTGGAATTGGGAGGTAGAGGACAAAGTAACATTTACTTTATCATCCCCATTCTCCAAACAAGAAGACTGATGCTGAAGAGAATAAGTTAAATGACCAGTGGTCACAAGATTAAGTGGGAGAGATTGGAAGTAACCTTAGTCTTCTGATTCTGAGGCCCTCATATACCACTGAACAGTTAACACAAGTAGGTTTGCTTTGACTACAGTGGCAGATGCCACTACCCATGGCTCTTTCCATGGCACCATACTATTAAAAAATAGTCCCTAATGGATTCCTCTATATTCAGAAGTAAGAAAGTATTCCCCTGATGCTCCCAAATCTGTGGACTACTATATAGCTAACCACATATCTGCCAGAAAAACCAAGCTTTTAAGTGTCTTTTTTGTGCTGAACAAAAGGAACCAAAAGGAAGTGAGTTAGATCTGCAAAGTCCCTTTCAGTTCTGAAATGTCTATAACTGTGTTTAGACTGTAATCTATAAACAGATCAAAATGAGCTGGGAGGAGTGGGTGGCTGGGAAACTCTATTTACCACTTCCATTTTTTTCACATAAACACAGCTCTGTGTATGGTCAAGTTTATGTGGTCAATCTTCTACCTGCTCTTTCTGGTTTGAAGGTCTATAGTAATTTCCAGCACAATCATTTAGACTAGTCAAGTATGTAATCTGATTTGGTGGATAAAATGGCAGGCTACAAGTCATAATAACACATGAAAAATTAATTTGACATACTGTAAAGTACACTCATATACCACCTGTATGTTAGCTTCTCTTTATATATATTAGTATCATTATCATGCTCTTCATTCCAATAAATTATACCAGTTGGATCCCTCAATAAAGCAGTACAGTTAAGTGTTTTCTCTTTCCCTAGGAAAAAAAAATACACAACCTTAAGGAAAGATTTCCTGTTTAGCAGAGCCCCAAAGCTACAGTTTCCCCTTAAACAACATTAAGAGATTAATACTACCCAAATCCCCATCATCACCAATATATAGGGGAATACAGAACTAGGCACTTAAAAAGTGTAAATATTCAAATCTTGTTTTGAGAAACCTGCTTTCTCTCAGGAAATAGACAAATTTGGTGATTGTTTTTAAGTTGTCCCCAATTTTATAGAGTATGATTGAAAAATTTAATTTTAAATTTATGGTTTAGAATGTAGAATACATTATCCCACAGTAATAATTCCATCAGGGTTGGTTTAGGTTTCCAGGATAGGATATGAAAGGATAGGCTATAGAATCATAGAGTTTCAGAGTGAGAAGAAATATCAAAGCTCAACCATTACAACTCATTAAATAAAGAATGGTGGAGAAAGAACTGGCTTCAGAGTCTGAAGGACCTGAGTTCAAGTAAGCTCTGATACAAACTGACTGGCTGAACCTGAGCATCAAGTTTCTTAACTAGTCAGTGTCCCCAAGCAATTTGCTTAAGACTATAAATTACAGAAAAGGTGTCAAGCTGCATTGATTGAGAAAGTTGTTCAGAGAGAGTAAAATCAGTTCCAAGAATCATAGACCCAAGATCTAGACCAGAGTTTACAGATAATCTAGTCTATAGAATTAGGAAGTAGAGACCCTGAGCATCTAAATAACTTGCTCAGGTCACACAGCTGACATTTATATACCATTTTAGAATTCACAAAGTGTTTTATTTTATTTTAGGCTCACCACCAATCCATGAGGTCGTTATTAATATTATTTCACAGATAAAGTAACTGAGGATCAGACAAGTTAAGTGACTTGCCCATGATTATGTAAGTAGTGTCAGAAAATTTAAAGCCAGATCTTCCTAACTCCAAGTCCAGTACTCTAACCAGTCCCTCATACTAGGTATGAATGCACTGTCTTCCGATTCAGAATCCAGAAATTAACCAATTTTCCATGTTCAAGTAGAAAGACTAAATGGAATAATTTTTTCATAGTGTTTCACCTAAGTTTATAACCAAATGGTCTGATTGTAATGGTACCACAAAAGTAGTCTCCAAACATTTGAGTATTATGTTCAATTCTCGACACCATAGTTGAAAGACATTGGTGGGCTACAGTGTATCTAGAGTAGTACAACTAAGATTGTGAAGGACCATGATTGAAGGCAGTGACAGTGTTTAGCTTAAAAAAGAGAAGACATGAGACAAGAGAGGGAGTATAAGGGCTGTCTTTTAAAATATCCACAGGAATGTACTGTAGAAGAGGGATTGAGCTTGTTATATTTCACTCCATAGGGAAGAACTAGGGACAAGGTGTAGAAATTGTGGAAAGACAAATTTAGGTATGATAGTGGGAAAAACTCACTGATAACTAAAGCTGTCCAAAACTAGAATAGGGTACTTTAAAAGACGGTGATTTCCTTATCCCTAGAAATTTTCAAGCAGAGACTGGATCACCGTTTCAGATATATTAGCAAGGAGATTCCTTTTCGGTACAGGTTGGGTTACAAAATAGTTGAGGTCCCTTTCATCTCTCAAATTCTATGAAGATGAGAAATTTTAACTGCCCCTGTAGGATAGCATCATCAGCACAATGACAGACAGAACACTGACCTAGGTATCTGAGCACCTCATTACCATGCAGTTGTCCTATTCTAATCCATTTGGCCAAAGGTTAGTTAATTATTCTTTGACACCCTATTTGCCCCAATTTCCTCATCTGTAAAAGGAGCTGGAGAAGGAAACAACAAAGCACATCAGTGTCTTTGCCAAGAAAACCCCAAATGGGGTCACAAAGAGTGACTGAAACAAATGAAAAACAATAACTTTGAAACCCAACTCTGTTCTTTTCCCTACCTTCATATAAACTTACTACTTTCATGTAAACATCGGATATATGTGCATTATAAGTATACCTAATTCAGCTTCGACGTAATTAATGCTGTTCCCATATAGTGTTGGTATCATATCTGTGTTATCTGTTTTTTTAAAGAGAAAAAAATACATTATTCCTGTATAGTGTTTTTCTAATGCATATATTAAGGCATATGAACTATATAAAACAAACTAGAAGTTGATATGTTTACCACATTTATGACATGTTTTCATTTAGCAATTATTTTATTCCATCCCATAATAATTAGAAAATGCTTAAGTTATCTGGGAGTTCAATTACCAAGACATACTCAAAACATATAACAACAACAAAAACTATAAAACTCCCTTTATATAAATAAAAAAAATAAAGACTTAAATAACTGGTAGGACAATTGTTTCATATGACTGAGTCCTATATATGCAATAAAAAGAATGACACTACCTAAATTAACTTATAATGTTAGAGTAATGAAACCACCAAGGAGTCACTTTAATAGAACTAGGCAAAATAACAAAATTTATTTGAACAAAGAAAGGGTCTAGTCTAGAATTTCAAAAGTATAAATGAAGTGGAAATAGCACTCCTAGACTTCAAACCATGTCACAAAACAATAATCATCTAATCTATTTAGCACAAGTTAAAAAGTAGAAAATTAGATTAGTGGTAAAGACTGGATAAAGAAGAATCAGAAGCAAACTCAACAGCCTGGTGATCAATAAATGCAAAAACATGAACTGTTTTTGAAAGGATTCCCCACTGAACAAAAAAAAACCTGGAAAAAACTAGAAAGTAATTTTGCCAAAAGAAAAAAAAAAGTTTAATCTGGCATCTTATGCCATATATCATAGATAATCTCCCATAGATCCTTTATCTAAATATGAAGCATATTCTTTTCAATTAGAAAGAAGAGATAGAATTCAAATATTTTCCTAAAAAGAGAATTCTTAGCCAAACCACAGATTTAAGAGTGGTCACAAATGACAAAAGAAACTATTTCAGTTACATGAAATTAAAAATCTTTTGCAGGGACAAAATCATTATACTGAGGATAATAAAGGGAAACTGTCAAGAGGACAAGAAATAATATTTGGATCAAGTATCTTTGATAAGGGTCTGACATTCAATATAGAGAGACATGCACAGTCATCATACACACATATATTATGTACATATGATATGAAATACTATGTGAATCTAAATATATGAGATCAAGGGCCATTCCCCAATGCATAATTGGGCAACATATAAAATTCTCAAAAGAACTGCAGCTATTAACAACTATACAAAAGATTTTTCTCGATCACTCATAATAGGAGATATGCAAATTAAAACAATTCTGAGATTTAACCTCACACTCAGCAAATTGGCAAGGATGACAGTTTAGTCAATGTGAAATAGGCTCCAGGATGATAGGCATACTAATACACCATTTGTGCACCGGTAAGTAGGTCTAACCATTCTGGAAAACAATTTGGAATTAAATGGGAGAAAAAAGTAACTAAAATATATACACTCTTTAGTCCAGAGATGCTACTGTCAGGCATACCTGTCAAAGAGGTCAAAGATGGAAGGATCTCATTCAAATATCTAAATATTCAATACCAACTCGTGCTATCAAGTAACTGGAAATACAATAGATTATCCATTAATTAGGGAAGAGATAAACAAATGCTAATATAAATGGAATGGAGTAGCATTATGCTGTATAAAATAATAAATATGAGCCATACTGAAAGATTTCATTAGTTCATAAAGTACTTAAGTGTAACTTATATCTAAGGCTCTAACTTATTCGAATTCACAAAAGGATCAACAAGTAAAAATATTTTCAGGACAAAATAATTATCAACTCATAAAATGTTTCTTTA
This sequence comes from Petaurus breviceps papuanus, assembly GCF_028583685.1. NCBI lineage: Eukaryota > Metazoa > Chordata > Mammalia > Diprotodontia > Petauridae > Petaurus > Petaurus breviceps. The sequence goes on along the minus strand of NW_027185884.1, from coordinate 49,132 downwards.
CTACTGAAAATGCCTTTCTTTCCTCCATGTAGTAAGAGTTGAAAATAAGGTTTGCTTGAGTCATTGATTTTCTGTGCTCACAGCTTCCATGGTCCACTATGGCTCCTCTGATTATCATCAAACAAATATAAAACACACTTCTTATTCAAAAACCCTTCAGTCTTTTAGGTTTTCCAGAATTATTCTTACCTTTTATTTTTACATTGAAAGTTTTAGTGACATTAAATGATTGTCCATTTCTGTAAAGGAAAAATATGCAGGTGTAATTTCCTGCATCTTTCAACACAGCATTCTTCCGAATATATGGTTTGTCATTCCCTGGAATCGGAGAACAGTCCTGTATGTTTGTAAAACAAAGAAGTTAATATCAGGTTCATATGTAATCCTGGGGCAGCTAGGTGGCATAGTGAATAGAGTACTGGGCTTGGAATTGGGAAGAGCAATTTTATGAGTTCAAATATAGCTTCAGACAGCTACTAGTTGTGTGACCCTGGGCAAGTCACTTTACCATGTTTGCTTCCATTCCATTTCATCATCTATGAGAGGAACTAGAGAAGGAAATGGCAAGCCATTGTTTTTTCCAAAAAAAAAAAAAACGGTAAAAATGCTGTAACAGAGTCAGACATGACTGAACAACAACAATCTATAATTACATGATGGAAGATGTTTTGTCTTATAAAAATGAAACCAAGTAAAAAGTAGCAAATGGTCAATCAAAAAAGTTCTAGTAGTCTATGATTATTTCTAAGGGTAAAAGACTATTGGATCTCTGAAATAATAATTGGCATTATCATTAATATTAGGAATCTTCATAGCCAGTAGTTTCAAGTATTTTGTTTTGCTTAATGGTATCATCATATTCCTTAGAGATTTTTCAAATATATCCTTTGCCATGCCAGTGTGGAGAACTGTTCAGGTTAAAGAAAACACCATTTTTGTTAGCCATGAACCAAAATTGAATCACACACACACACACACAAACACACAATGGTGCTGCTGCTGTCAGAACAATTTCACAGGATAGTAGCCCATGAAACCACTAGAGGTAGCTAGGTAGTATAGTAGAAAAAGTTCTGTGTTTTGAGTCAAGAAGATTTGAGTTCAAATTCTGCCTCAGATTACTTTTATGATCCCTGAGTGAGTCCCTTAACCTAATCTCTGCCTCAGTATCCTCATCAGTAAAAAGTGGGTAATAATAGTACGTACTTCACAGGCTTAAGGTGAGGATCAATTGAGATAATATTTGTAAAGTTTTTTGCATATAATTGATCCTTAATAAATACTTGTTTCCACTCCCCTTTTTATGCAACATATGCACCTGTAATAATACTTTAGCAATGTTGAAGCAACTGTGCCCCCATTTAAGATCTGGGGAAAAGAAAACCCAAGCCTCTGATGCATGAAATTTTAGCAAATAAAATCAAAGTGTAGAAGATGAGGAAGCTGAAATCCACCCCCATTCCAGCACACCTACCCCTCCCTTGCCTTTGGTCAGTGATGACTAGCTTGGAAATGGCAATGATCCAATCACTCAAGGCAGAGTTTCCAACCACAACTCATCGGGGAACCTTCTTTCACTTCTTCCAGTGAATGGGGGGAAGCCTACAAGTCAACCGTCTGAAACAATGCTAAGGAAAAGATGACAACTCCACTTTGGGGCTTTGTCCACCGCTGAGTTCTGGCACTCATCCCAGCTGCAGATGTTGCTGGTTTGTGTGTGTGTGTGTGTGTGTGTGTGTGTGTGTGTGTTTAAACAATTTTTGGAATGCAACACCATACCAAAAGAATGATCATCTTCACCAGGTTCTGAACTATTTGACAAGCAGTATAGGATAGCAGGTTGAGAGCTGGATTTGATTAATAAGCCCAATAATGACAACTAACATTTACACAGTGTTCCAGCATTGTGCTAAGTGCTTTACAATTATTAGCTCATTTGCTCCCCACAACAACTCTGGGAGGTACTTGCTATTTATATCCCCCATTTTATAGATGAGGAAACTGAGGCAAACAGCAGTAAATCTACTTGCCTGCGGTCATAGCTAGCAAGTGTTTGAGGCTAGTTTTAACTCTGGTCTTCCTGACTCCAGGTCCAACGTTCTGTGCACTGCACCACCTAACTGTCCCCAAGGACATCTGAAAATCTGGACTTGAATCCCACCTAGATGTCTAATAACTGTACGACTCTGGGCATATCATTTAGCCTCTCTGAGCCTCAATTTCCCTAAATATAGAATGGTAATGTCAAAAGAACACCTAACTCTCAGAACTGTTGCAGAGGTCAAATATAAAGTATGTTAAGTGGTTTGTGCAAACTTTAAATCATTATATAAATGTGTTATTTTTATTTTTCTTATTAATCTGAGCAAAAATGTAGAACTCCTGTGAAAACATGCCCGTGGGCTGGACAAAAACAATGACGTTGGTGGTCATTGCATGAGATTGCATCTAGGGGCCATTTAAGCTCAGGAAGTTCACTGAATAGACAAACAGTATCTGAATAAACTATTCAAGATACATAGCATTAGCAGAAAGCACTTACCTCTATTTCAAAAGATGGTACAGAAAGGCTGACAATGGTCCATGTCTGGAGTCTTAATGTAAATATTTGAAACTAATTTCATGCAGCTGCTCATACCCCTGGGGCTATTCTTTGTGTCTGTTACTACATATATATACAATATCACTCTATGTTTATAACATCATAAAAAATAAAATGTAGTGGAGCATATTCTGCATTAGATTATGTTTTATTAGGAAGAATGACAGTGGCTATGTCCTAATAGGTTTATTAATAATGTTATCTTATAAACTGATGGAGTGTTTATGATTTATAAAGTTTCTGGACAACACTCATGTAAGGTAATTAGTATAAGTACTTTCTTCCTTATTGACCAAATGAGGAAACCTAGGTTCAAAGGTAGCAAATGAAGACACAAACCAAGACATATTGCTCTTTCCAATAAGCCATAATACCTTTCAATTGATTTGTGAACTGAGCAAGTTCACAAAGCTAGATGAAACAGTAAATAAAAAATAAAATAGGGGTCAACATATTTAAAAGGAATTAAAATCATCACTGCTCTTTACTAAATACTTATTTTGATAAGTGCTCTTCAGTTTTTCATTTCAACAATGTTCTTAAATTAGCTAAAATACTTAAAATGTCAAAAAACAAAATAAAAATTAAAAATACCAACGTAATAATACAAAAATGCTTACTTAGTAGTATATAAAACTGAAAAAGTAATTTTTAAAAATCTCTCAGGTGGAAAAAAATTAAAATACTATAAAAATCCTTAGTAGTATTAGGCAAGTGGATCATTAAGCAAATTAATTTAAACAAACTGGCTTTCATCAAAGCAAGCCAAGAAAAATTGACTTGTGCTGAAATCCCACTGTTTCTTGTGGGAAGGATGAAAGTTAAAGGTAGTGCATGACTAACTATTCTTTTTAGACTTGTTCCCTTGGCCTGCCAAAGACAACAGGGAAATCCAGAACTATCAGATAAAACTCAGGAGATGCTGCTCTAATCAGAAAATTGTCACAGGTATCTGCACCCATCAATACAAAATGATATATCTCCATGACAAATTCCTCTTACCCTGAACTCATCTATCTATCTGAGTCATGGAAAGAAGTGCTTCCTTCTTCAATATGAGGCCCGATGAATGGTTGTAGTGAAACAGGATTCATATCCACCACAAATGTCTTGCTGCTTTCTTTTATTTGGTCAGTATATACCAAGTATGTGGTTTTGGAAACTTGTTTGGAGTATGCTATTCACATTTCTCCAACTAACTAAGCCACTGCCCAGGACCCACCTATCTATAACAAAGCAAGAATGTACCAGTGGTAGCAGAAGCTAACCACCTGAAAAGAGATCTGAAATGCTAGGATTACTACCATTTCATACATAGGAATACCTTGATCCTGTGCATAACAAGCTGGGTTTCCATCAAGCAAATAACATTTTCTCCTTCACTTTATTTTAAGGACTCTATTTTCATTTTTGATCAAATTCTATTTAGCAGTGGCATCTCACATCAATTCTTTGCAAAAAAAGAGTGCTTATTGCGTGGTGAATCCCTAATGGACATAAGACAAAACCAAAACTTTCTGGCAAATTTCATCTCAACAGTTAAATTGTCTCAGATCTTTATATTCAGATCAATCCTTCTCGCAACTTTATAAAACTTCTAAGACAGATTCAAAATCAAGTCTTCTACTCCAATTAAAAAAATAAAATCCCAATGGAAACTGAGAATTTACTATGAAAGAAAGGAACAAAAACTTGAACTGATAACCTGATTTAACTGATATTAATGAACTTTACAGATGAATAAAAGCACTACATTACAAAAAGACTAGCCTTTCTTGAATTTTGTGTCTCCCCCTCAGCCCTTAATAGAATTTTTCAATAATTGTTACCTTAAATAGAGATATCTGATAGGCCTTTGTCTGGTAGTATTCATGGGTACAGTTTATGTTTAAGGATTTTCCAACTTCTACTTCTTTAGTCATTAAATATTTTGGGTGAAAACAACCATGCTCACTTCTTTTAGTAACAGTTATATTCCAATGAGATTCTTTGTGTCTGTATGGGGGAAGAGGTTTAAGGACAATTTAAAGCATTTTAATACAGTGTGATTTAAAAAAAAATCACCACCACCTACCTTCCCACTCTGCCCCTTCAGCCCCATTGTATGAAGAACTATCTTTTTTTTTTCATGAAAATAAAAGGAAATGAAAAAAAAAACCTCAAAGAATCACACCCATTTCCACACACCCAGACCCATTCTTTGTGCTTTGCAGCAGATTCAGCAGTAGCAATTTTACCAATGAACTGTATTACAATGCAGTAACTGGAGATGAAAAATAATCACGGAATCTTAGAACTGAAAAGTACTTTAAAGATCAGATAATTCAACTCCATTATTTTGCAGATGAGGAAAATAGGGTCCAAAAGTGTTAAACTGATCATGGAATGAAGAAATGGTAGACCTGGGATATGAAGTGTGGGTTCGTGATTCTGGTTCAGTGGTCTTTCTATCATATTGCACAGTCCCTCTACTACTGCAGCAGTAAGCTTTGGGGGTAATCATCTTTACCGTGTAGCTTCTTTACCAAAGAATAAACTATTGATAACAACTCCATAAAACCTGGTTATCTTCATCTTATTTATGCTGCTATAGGTGCCCACTCATGGGGCTGGGACACAAATTTATCATATTTGTGGATGACACAAAGCTGGGAGAATTAGAAAATGCACCAAATAGCAGAACTGGGATCCCTTAACATTCTAAACAAACTGGAACTATGACCAAAAAAATGCCCCTAAGCAAAATATACATATACACGTTATGTTCAAGATGGGAAGATAAGAGCATGCATCATTCAAGTAGAAAAGACTTGGGGGACAGAGTGGCTAGGTGGTACAGTGAATAGAGCATGGGCCCCAGAGTCAGGACAACCTGAGTTCAAATCCAGCCTAAGACACTTAACACAAAAACTAGCAGTGTGACCTTGGGCAAGTCACTTAACCCCAATTGCCCTCCAAAAAATTAAAAATTAAGAAAAAAAGAAAAGATTTGGGGGAATTTGTAGACTAAAAGTTCAGTATAACACTATTGTTAGGTAAAAAATTTAAAAATTTAATAATCTTTAGGCTACATTTGAAAAAATATAATATTTTGAATAAGAGATGTGACAATCCCAACGCATCCTGCCTTCATGAGACCATATTGTATCAGCAAGCACCCCAGCGTCCCCAGGGTGGCTGCCAACACAGGTTCTTAGATCTGCTTTGTTAAAGGAAAGCAACTCAAAATGGGTTAACAAGCTTACTTTAATCAATCAAATATGTATCATTTACCTAGTTCAGGGGAAAAAGGTCAGCACCCTGAACTCAGAGTATACAGACAGAATTATCAAGACAGAGAAACAGATCAAGTAGACAGGTTTCCAAACTGTCCAACCATTACATCCATACCAAATCAACATCTGGGTTTTTCAAAGCCGGGGGGCTCTCAACAACGGCTTCCCAGAGTCTCATCTGATCAAATCACAGAACACTTCTCAAAGTAAGCCCCAAAGCAAAGCCTCACATCAGGGATTATATAGCCTTCTCCTGGGTCAGAGAATGTAACCACCCTCTTGACCCACTGCCCAATCACACAGCATCAAGGTGTGGGCATTCCTGAAAACCAAGCCTCTTCCACAGGCTCCATGTGACCACATTCAGCCTATTAGGAGGGAGAGTATATTTTCAAATCAAGGAAGATTCTCAGAGTCTTTTAAGCCTATCAAAGGGCCTAAAGGCAGGGAAGATCTTTAAATTTCCATTTCCATTATACATATCTAAAGTATTGTGTCCAATTCTGGATACTAAATTTTAGGAAGAACATAGAGTTGAAAATTATAAGATGAGAATGGTAAGAAAACTCCAAATTATGATATAAAGAATTAGTTAAAATAATTGTTTTCTAAATTTTTGGTCTCCAAACCCCTTTTACACTTTTTTTAGGGGGGGGGAGTGAGGCAATTGGGGTTAAATGACTTGCCCAAGGTAACACAGATAGTAAGCGTCAGAGGTAGGATTTGAATTTAGATCCTCCTTGCTCCAGAACTGGTGCTTTATCCAATTCCCCACCTAGCTGCCCCACTCCCTTTATACTCTTTAAAATTATTCAGGACCCCAAAAAAGAGCTTTTGTTTTTATGAATTCTACCTACTGTTGCTTACATGTCAATATTATGACATATTGTGAAAATAGTTTTGATCTTATGTTTGGATCCCTTTACCACACTTTGAGTGGTGCTGAGTTAAAGGAATGAGCCTAGAGGAGAAAAGACTGCGTGTGAGGGGATAAGAAGGAAAGGAAAAGGATATGGTAATTGTCTTCAAATCTCCGAAGGGTTGTTCGGTAGAAGATGGAGTAGAATTGTTCTATTTGGCCCCCAAAAGCAAAATCTGAAGCAACTACATATATGCTATCTGTTCATACCTTTTTCTGTCGAGTCTGACTCTTCATGACTCTATTTGGGATTTTCTTGCCAAAGACACTGCAGTGGTTTGTTATTTCTTTCTCCAGCTCATTTTAAAGATGAGGAAAATGAGGCAAAGCCGGTTAAAGTGACTTACCTAGGGCCACACAGCTAGTAAGTGTCTGAGGCCAGAATTGAACTCAGTAAGATGAGTCTTCCTGACTCCAGGCCCTGCCCTCTCCCCACCACACAACCTAGATGTCCCATATACATTATACTGAAGTTCTTGTATGAGTAAGAAAGGACTTCCTAGCAATGAATACTATCCACAGTTGGACAGGGCTATCTCAGAAATCATCCCATCACTAGAATAACGCCAAGGACTTGGGTGGCAAGAACTTTCTGGGTCTTGGGTTGTTGTGACTGTGTAGCACCTGCAAGAGTAGTTGCCAGGCTTAGATCCCACAGGGATTGTTTCCCAGGATGATGGCTGAGGGCACCCAGCTAAAGCCTCCTAAGGCTCTTAGGGTCTGGGCTACCTTTATCAGGACCTGAGGGGAGATGGCAGTCATGGTGGTGGGAGGAAAGGGGGTAGTGGTTTGATTTGCCTAAGATGCCCTGACTTCTTCCTCATCCTCAAGGTCCCTTTCTGCTTCAGTTAGACTGACTTTTCTGCTCTTGGTGTAGCAATTTGGGGATGACTGGCTCATTTTCCACAAAAATTGGTCTTCTCTAGATGACGACCACAGGTGTGAGCCTGGAAATAGGACCAGTGGTGTGTGTACTGTCATGTCACTCCCAGGGTCCTGTGCCTATCTGATGGCTAGTGACAGTTGATCACCAGTTTTTTTCTGTTGGTAATGAATCAGATACATACTCTCTCTATAATGATTTTTCCCCTCGATGATAGCAATGTGGGCTGTGCTTGAAGTAGGTCTAATTGGGGAAAGGGGGAGATGGCTGTTTCCAGTACCATCAAACTCAAGGTCCTGGGCTGTCTCTATTATGTTCATGGTACTTAGACAACACAATCCATATCCAACTGTGGGTCAGTAGCAGTATCCTTACATATTGTAATGGCAAGTAAAAATAAAATATTTTACTGTTTTTCTGGATTGAGTTTTAGGTAATCAAGGAAGGACCTTTGAGCCTCACCTTTGATTATATCGAGAGTTCTTTGATTGGAAACAGCATACATTGTATTGCCCTTAATAGGTCTAAGTGAGTTTGGAGATCTTCCTTGCCCTTAATAGGCATAAGGGAATTTGAAGATCCCCTCTGCCCCTTAATATTCTGAATGTAATCACATGGGAACTCACAGTGGGAGGAGCTTGCAAAAAGGGTGGAATGGGAAGGAGCAGAGAAGAGCACACACAGAGCTGGGAGGAGGCAGAACTGAGAGAGTTTGTGATGTTGGCACTCTGTCTGTTGATCTGTGTTACTTTCTCAGGCAGAAGTCCTGTCTGTTGTTTTGTGTTGATTTTTCAGACAGAAACTGTGTCTGTTGTTTTGTATTGATTTCTCAGAGGGAAAGTGAATTGAAATGATAGTGCTGGTAATGTGTGAAAATATTGTTGTAGCCCTGTTAAGCTTTGTTTTCCTAGAAATGGAAACTGTGAAGAGCTTGGAGTAGAGCAGTCTCCAAGAGCTAAGATAATTAACAAGAGCAGAAAGCTACCTACATGTGAATCCAAGCAAGAGTTGGGAAGGGTCAGCCTGTGGAGAAGGAGCCTTGGGATTTGGAAGCCAGCCTAGAGTCAAGATGAAAGAGGAGTTTACTTGGATATTCTGTATTGACTGGCTAGATTTATAACTTACTGTGACCTAGGGGTGGATGGTGTTTGTACTTTCTGCTACCCCTTAAAGATGACTGTAAGATGTACTGAATGATATGTTTTGTTTAAGACTATGTGGCCACGTTAGTAATAAGTTGTTATGTTATGTTGTTGTGGATGTTATGCTTTAGTTTCTTGAAAGTTATGCTTTAGTTTATTGCTGAATAAACAGAGAATTCATTATACTATGTGATTAGACCCTTAAAGTATTCACAGCAGCAATCCTCAGAAGAGCTGCTCATGATTGACTTTACACATATGAAACCTAGTTGATTTAGTTTCAAGGGGCAGGCTTTGTGTACGACCACATTTTAACCAGTCCTGTTAAGTCTGTGATATATAGATAATGCTAATGAAACTTTAAAAAAAAGAATGTGCTACTATAGATAGCCTTAACTCTGAAAGTCAAGATTAAATAGATAAAGATTGCTTATAGTGGTGTGGTTTGATGGGAGCCTTTGTGGTCCCAACTATTTCTCTCACTAGCTGTGATCATGATGTGTGAAATTTTTACCAATAGAGATTCATTCCTTTGTGTTAAGAGGTTAAATTGTGATGAAAAACAATCACTTCTTTGAAGATAGCACATTTGGCACTTACCAGTCACTAATACCTTAGTTTACTGGGCCCTTTTTAGCCTAATAGTTATCAATTAGTGTATTGGTAGAGAGTGCAGTAAAATACTAAAGAAGTTTCAATTCTGCATTCTAAGTAAAAATCAGCGTATGAATTTTTTTTTTCTGCCTCAGGTTTGTATGGGACCTCAATTTTTATTTTTGTTTTTGGTCCTGTTTGAGATTTTATAACATTTCAGTTAATTCTGCAAAATGGTCTTAAATCTGTTCCATCCCCCCTCATATCAGTCTTTTGAAAACACCTTTGCATCTTTCTAGAAAAAAATAATTTCTTTCTATATTCTGCCAACCTTTGCCAACACTCTGCCCCTTCCCTTCCACACACAATGACAAATTAAAAATAATGTCATTTGAAGAATCTGACAGAATTTTCAGGATCTTATATATAAAGTATGCAAGTGGCATATAGGATATGTCAACTAAAAGTTCACTATAAATTTTAGTTATACTGGATCATGCAGTCTCAAAATTAGAAGAGACCTCAGATCTTGATTACATCTAATTTAATAGTATTTTCCCCCTCTATTACAGAGTAGGACTAGCATTCAGTTTTACAAGATTGTGAGTTCCAATTTTTTCTCCCCACCTCACTACCTTTCCCTTTTCTGAAAATGGCAAGCAATTTGATATAGGCTATATATGTGCTACTGTGTAAAACATAGTTTTACATAGTATTCATCACAGTTGTGAAAAAAGAAAGTGATCAAAAGGAAAAAAAACATGAAAAAGAATAAAGTAAGTGAAAAAATATGCTTTTATCCGCAATCAGCATCTATCAATTCTTTATCTGGATGTGGATAGCATTTTCCTTTGTGAGCCCTTAAAAATGTACTTGTCTTGAACCATTCTGTTGCTGAGAGGAACTGAGTCATTCATAGCTGATGATCACACAACTTAGCTGATACTGTGTACAAAGCTTTCCTGGTTCTGTTCATTTCACTTTGCATCTGTACAAGTCTTTCCAGTTGTTCATCCAATTATTGCACAATAGTATTCCATTACATTCATATACCACAGCTTATTCAGTCATTCCCCAAATGATGGGCATCTCCTCAAATGCAAATATTTTGCCACCACAAAAAGAACTGCTATAAATATTTTTTGCACATGTAGGTCCTGTCTTCTTTTTGGTCATCTCTTTGGGTTACAGAACTGGTAGTTGTATTGCTGGATCAAAGGATATGCAGTCTGGTTGCCCTTTGGGTATAGTTCCAAATTACTCTCCAATGGCTGGATCAGTTTACAACTACACTAACAGTGCATTAGTGACCCAATTTTCCCACATCCTCTCCCCCAACAGTTATCATTTTCCTTTTTTGTCATATTAACTAATTTGATAGGTATGAAATGGTACCTCAGAGTTGTTTTATTTTGAATTGCTCTAATCAAAAGTAATTTAGAGCCCTTCTTTTATAATTATTGATAGTTTTGAATTTTCTACCCATTTATATATCCTTTGACCATTTACCAATTGGGGAATGGCTTGTATTCTTATAAATTTGACTCAGTTCTCTACATATTTTAGAAAGGAGACCTTTATAAGAGACACTTGCCATAGATTGTTTACCAGATTTCTGCTTTCCTTCTAATTTTGATTGCATTGGTTTTATTTGTAAATAAGTTTTTTTTTATTTTAATATAATGAAAATTATCTGTTTTATATTTCAAATACCTATAACTCATGTAATTTCTCCTCTAAGCATTTGGATGCTATACCACTTGATGCATATAGGTTTAGTATTGATATGGCTTCATTGTCTATGGTAACTTTTAGAAAGACATGTTTTTCCTCCTTATTTCTTTTAATTAGGTCTATTTTTGCTTTTACTTTGAGATCAGGATTGCTACCCCTGCTTTTTTTTTTTTTACTTCACATGGAGGATATAGATTCTACTCCAAGCCCTTACCTGTACTCTGTATGTGTCTCTCTGCTTTAAGTGTAGGATTCTGGTTTTTGATCCATTCTGCTATCCACTTCTGTTTTATGGGAGAGTTCATCCCATTCACATTAATAGTTATGAGTACTAAGTGCATATTTCCTAAATTCTATTTTTCCTCCTGTTTGTCCTCTCCTTTCACCCCTTCCCACCCACCACCTCCTCCAATTTGCCCTCCCTTCTGTCATTTCCCCCCACTAAATTTACTTTATCTTCTCCCCTCTTATTCCCTGTCCAGTAAGATAGATTTCTATATTCCACTGATTGTGTATATTATTCCCTCTTTAAGCCAATACTGATGAGAGCGAGGTTCAAGTTATGCCCATCACCCACTCTCACATCTTCCCCTCCACTGTAATCAGTTTTCCCACCTCTTCATGTGAAATTTACCCCATTCTATCTTTCCCTTTCTTCTCTACTCAGTGTGTTACTTTTTCTCATTATTAATTTTTTTTATCATTCCCTCAAATTCACCTTATATTTGTACCCTCTGCCTATGTACATTCCTTCTATCTGTACTGTTAGTGATGCAATTTTTAATAATTACAAGTATCACCTTCCCATGAAGAGATGTAAATAGTTTAGTTCTATTGAATCCCTTGTGCTTTCTTCTCCCTTTTTACCTGATTATGCTTCTCTTTGGTCTTGATACTGAAAATCAAATATTTTGTTTTATTCTGGTCTTTTCCTAATGAAAGCTTGAAATCCCTCTATTTCATTGAATGACTATTTTTCCCTTAATGTGTAGTACTTAATTTTGCTGGTTAAGTGATTCTTGGTTGTAGTCCTAGCTCCTTTGCCTTCAGGGATATCATGTTCAATGACCTCCAATCTTTTAATGTTTTAACTGCTGAGTCCTTTGAACTGTTTCTTTCTGGCCCCTTGCATTACTTTTTTTCCTTGACCAGAGAGTACTGAAATTTGGTTATACCGTTCCTTGGAGTTTTTATTTGGGGATCTCTTTGCTGAGGTGTTTGGTATATTCTTTCAATGCTTATTTTACCTTCTGCTCCCAGTATATTAAGGCAGTTTTCCTTGATAATTTCTTGAAAAATGCTGTTCAGATGTCCCTTTTGATTACGGATTTCAGGTAGTCCAATGATTCTGATATTGTCCGTACTGGATCTATTATCCAGGTCAGTCGTTTTTTCCATGAGGTATTTTACATTTTCTTCTTTTTTTTATTCTTTTGAATTTGTTTGAGTGATTCTTAATAGACTTATTAGCTTTCATTTGCCCAATTCTAACTTTTAAGAGGTTATTTTCCTCAGTTAGATTTTGTACTGGTCAATTCTACTTTTTAAGCAGTTGTTTTCTTTTTCCAAACTATTGACTCTTTTTTCATAATTCTCTTACATCACTCTCATTTCTTTTCCCAATTTTTCTTCTTCCTCTTTCATATGATTTTTAAGCTCTTTTTTGAGCTCTTCCCTGAATTCTTTCTGGGCTTCAGACCGCTTGCTGTTTTTTTTTGGGGGGGGGGGGGGGTTTGCCCATGGATGTTTTGACATTATTATCTTCTGAGTTTGTGTCTCGATCTTCCCTGTTTCTATAATAACTTTCTATCCTCAGATTTTTTTTGGTTGCTTTTTGCTTGTCTTTTTTTACTTTTTTTTCTTTTCTTTTAAATTTGAGCTCTACTCCCAGGGTAGAAGGGGCACTACCTCAGGCTTCTTGTGCCAGGACTACCAGCCCTGGTTATTTACCTGGTGCTACCTTGATGTTGACCTGAGGACTCTTGCATCTGGTGATGTGCTGAGGGGGTGATGTTGGGAGTGGTTGGAGCTGCTGGAGGCCATAATGTTCTGGTAGGTTACCTGGTGCTAAGCAGTCCATGACAGGGAAATATCCCAGGAAGCCAGCAGCAGGCCCCACCTCAGCAAACCGGTGAGAGACCCTGAGCCCCAGCGTGGTAGAGTAGGCCAGCAACCACAGGAGGACCCCCCCATCTCAGCATAGCTGCAGACTCCAGCTCTGAGAACCACCATGTGCTTCAGTGTAGCCCCTGGCAAGCAGGAGTCCTCCAGTGACCAGAACTCCATAGGCTTCAATATAGTTCTGAGTAGATGCCAGGGCCATGGGTGCCTAAGCAAACAGGTAGCCACCAGCAGCCAGGGTATCCCTGGGGAATGGAGAAACATCCCACCAGGCCACAGTTCCATTATAGTGAAGGACAATATGTCAGGGTGGGTAACAAGCATCACTTGAACCTTACTCTCATCAGGATTGGCTTAAAGAGGGAATGATATACACAATCTTTGGAATATAGAAACCTGTCTTATTGGACCTAGTCATTCAGCCTCTTTTATTTTTTTTTAATTTTTTTTTAATTTTTAAGCAATCAGGGTTAAGTAACTTGCTCAAGGTTACACGGCCAGTTATTTCTGGGTGTGGTGCTGAGTGTCTGAGCCCGGGATTCGATCTCCAGGTCGTCCCAACACTGGAGCCGGTGCTCTTACTTGCTGTGCTACCTGGCCGCCCCCATTCAGCCTCTTTTAAAGTGATGAGATGATTTCTGAGACATCCCTTTCCAATTGTGGACAGTATCCATTGGTAGGGAATTGTTTCTTATAGGAAGCCAAAATGTATTTAAATATAATGTAAATGAGACACTTAAGTGGTGTTGCAGACTCAAAAGTTGAGTGACTTATCCAAGGTTATACAGCTAGTAGATGACAAAATCAGCCAGGGCGCCTAGTGGATAGAGTGCCAGTCCTGGTGTCAGAAGACTCCTTTCTGTGTTCAAATTAGGCCTCAGATGCCTACTAGTTGTGCCACCTAGACAAAGCACTTAACCCCATTTACCTCATTTTCTCATCTGTACAATGAGCTGAAGAAGGAAATGGAAAATCAATCCAGTATCTTTGCCAAGAAAATCACAAATGGGGTCACTGAAAGTCAGATGAGACTGAAATCACTGTACAAGGAGCATGATTGTGACTGGATATACTTTTTCCTTTTATGTTTTACTGGTTCTCTAGAAGAGGGTAAATTTCTTCATCAAATGATTTCTTGGGGAGCATGATTCAAGTCATCTGAGAGTTTATTTCAGTTGTTCTTAATATTCAGATCTAATATTTAAACTTCAAAAGGATTTTTTAGCTTAAGTGTCCTAATGTCACTTATGAATTTGTGCCCATATAACCACATTCTTTTCCCCTCCCTGTGACTACTGGGGCCTTTTGTGAAAGACAGACCAGAGTGTGGGAGGTACCATATGAGGGTTTCATCAGGAGTGCTAGCATGTGACTTTTAAAAAAGTAAGACTAGGGGCAGTTAGGTGGCACAGTAAATAGAGCACTGGTCCTGGAGTCAGGAGGCCCCAAGTTCAAATTTGGCCTCAGACACTTGACACACTTACTAGCTGTGTGACCTTGGGCAAGTCACTTAACCCCAATTGCCCTGCCTTCCCCCCTCCAAAAAGCAAACACACACACACACACACACACACACACACACACACAACCAAACAAAGCAAGATTAACAGAACTGTACTGACAGTTATACAGCCTTAAAGGGTTAGGCAGAAAACAGAGGAGAAAAAGAGGGAATAGCCTTATTTCCAAGATAAATCCAAATGGGTCAATCATAGGCAGGGGGCAATAAAGTAATAATACAATTCAGGGAAAGTCTTAAAAAGCTTGAATTTAACTCAAAAGCAAGAAAACAACAAAGCCTCTTCAGTTAAGAAGAGAAAAGTTCAGTGGTAAGGATCAATGAGATTTACATAGTACTTTAAAGTTTGCAAAACACACATACATATATAATCTCATTTGATCTTTCAACACCTCTATGAGGTAAGTACCATTATTATTCCCATCTTGCAAGTGAAGAATCTAAGGTTAAGTGAGTTCCCCAGGGTCACACTGTTGTTCATCCTGAAGAGGGATTTGAACTCAGGTATTCCTGAGTCCAAGTCTAGCACTCCATCCCGTAGGCCACCTAGGTACAGCTAAAAACCAATCCACCCATAGCAGTAAGAAAGCAAATTTGGGAAGATGCAAACAGGAATGGATTATATCTCTCTTAGAGTGAAGGAAGGGGACCTCCATGCACCCAAAAGTCCCTGAAATCTTGAAAGGTATCCTTAAACCTACTTCTAAATGACTTTCAGATATTTTTTTTGCACACACTCACATATATATTTATACAC
Organism: Petaurus breviceps papuanus; assembly: GCF_028583685.1. Taxonomy (NCBI): domain Eukaryota; kingdom Metazoa; phylum Chordata; class Mammalia; order Diprotodontia; family Petauridae; genus Petaurus; species Petaurus breviceps. The sequence continues at coordinate 33,586 of NW_027185884.1, read as the reverse complement.
ATATACACCCACCTATACATATGTATGTATGCATACATATATATATATACATATATATATTCCCTTCAACTATCCTCATACTGAGAAAAGTCTTATGAGTTACAGTCATCATTTTTTCCATGTAGGAATGTAAATACTTCAACTTTAATAAGTTCCTTATGATTTCTTTTTCCTCTTGCTCCTTGTATTTTAAAGTCATATTTTCTGTTCAGCTCTGGTTTTCTTATTAAGAATGCTTGAAAATCCTCTATTACATTGAATAACCATATTTTCCCCTTTAGCATTATGGTCAGTTTTGCTGGGTAGGTGATTCTTGATCCTAGCTCCTTTGAACTCCAGAATATCATATTCCAAGCCCTTGGATCCCTTAATGTAGAAGCTCCTAGGTCTTGTGTTATCCTAATTGTGTTTACACAATACTCAAATTGTTTCTTCCTGACTGCTTGCAGTATTTTCTCCTTGACCTGGGAGCTCTGGAATTTGGCTATAATATTCCTCGGAGTTTTCTTTTTGGGATGTTTTTCAAGAGGTGATCAGTGAATTCTTTCAATTTCTATTTTGCCCTCTGGTTCTAGAATATAAGGGCAATTTTGCTTGATAATTTCTTAAAAGATGGTGTCTAGCCTTTATTTCTGATCAAGGTTTTCAGGCAGTCCAATGATTTTTAAATTATCTCTCCTGTATCTTTTTTCCAGGTCAGTGGTTTTTCCAATGAGATATTTCACATTGCATTCTATTTTTTTTCATTTGTTTGGATCTGTTTTATAGTATCTTGATTTCTCATAAAGTCATTAGATTCAAATTGCTCCAATCTAATTTTGAAGGTATTATTCTCTTCAGTGAGTTTTTGAAATTCCTGATCCATGTGGCAAATTCAACTTTTTAAGGCATTCTTCTCCTCATTGGCTTTTTGAGCCTCTTTTGCCATTTGAGTTAGTTTATTTTTTCTAGGTGTTATTTTCTTCAGTATTTTTTGGGTCTCCTTTAGCAGGCTGTTGACTGGCTTTTCATGATTTTCTTGCATCACTCTCATTTTTCTTCCCAATTTTTCCTCCACTTCTTTTACTTGATTTTCAAAATCCTTCTTGAGCTCCCCCATGGCCTCTAACCAATTCATATTTTTCTTGGAAGCCTTTGATGTGGGAGTTCTGACTTCGTTGTCTTCCTCTGTAAGGGTTATGAGATTTAAAAGATCTTCCATGTCCCATTGAACTTTCTGACATAGCAGGAAGGGGTGGGGCAAGAGGAAGCAGAAGCCAAGCTAGAGTTCTTGTGGTGACTGGCAGCAGCAGCAGCAGCAGTGGTAGCAGTAATGACCAAGGTGGAGGCGGAAGCGCAAATCCCTTTTTTGAGCCAGCTAGAATTTATGCAAAAGACTCCTGCTGAGGACTGCCAGGGACCGGACCTGTGGAGGGCCAGAACTGCTGGGAGCATGCTTCCTATATGCTGAGCAGTTGCTGTGAGTGGGGAGAGGAGGAACTTTGCCTGAGGTAGTCTGTTCTGTTTTAAATGCTTGAGAATGTGGGTGTTTACTACATGTGCCAACTTCATAACTACTGTGATAGCTTTGACTTTCTAATTTTGGACTCAGTTATTTGGTATTTTAATAAATGTTCTAGCTTTATCCCCCATGCAGACATCCTGGTATATTGTGTGATTAATAACCACATCACCATATTTGTAAGTGCTATAGGCATTGTGAATATTGCATTGTTGATACATCATACTGTTCCATGCCTTGATCCTTTTTGTCCCCCCAAAAGGATTCTATGGTCTGTTCTTGCTATGCTTGTTTATCTTGCCAGTCAGTTAGTTGACCTTTGAGCTCTTTGCCAAGATAGAACTCTGCTTCCAAAATGGAGAAAGCTTTGTAGGAGGGCACCCTCTCTACAGACCCCACAAACTCTGGCACACTGGCCACACACCCCAGGACTACCACCCAAGACCACAACCCAGATTCAAGCAGGTCAAAACAAGAGTGATTATGCTCTGAATGGTCACTTGGTGTCCCGACAATCTGCAGGCCAGGAGCTCCTGAGGCAGTCACTCAGCAGTACTGCCTCTGTGCCTCTGCCACTTCTTGCCCTGGGGGCAGGGGCTGGATCGCCCTCTTCCTTCACCCCAGAGTTCCATACTGACCTTCTACTTCCTCTTTGGTGTTTATGGGTTGAGAAGTCTGGAAACCTCCACAGTTGCTGGTGATTCACTCTCCTGAAGTCTGCTGTGGCTGGTCTGTGCTGCTGGTTGGGGCCAGAACCATGGGGCTCGTGCAGGACTGCACTCAGCTCCCAGTATGCTGTGATCGACTCCTTCTGTTTGCCTGCTAGGCTGCCTTCAGAGTGAAATTTGTTTCTCTCTGTCACTTTGTGGGTTCTGTAGCTCTAAAATTTGTTTAGTCATTTTTTTACAAGTATTGGAAATGGTTGGAACCAGAGTCCATGTCAAGTTCATGCTTTTAGTTTACTTTGTCCACCGCCCAGATATTTCTTTAAAAACAAACAAAACCTACCTTCAAAGAATGAAAGTTGCCATCATTGAGAATACTCACTTGCACTCCATATGTAACTTGTATGTACCTATTTATTAACATGTTGTCTCTCCCAGTAGAAAGGAAAATTATTGAGGGAAGAGCTGTCTTTTGCTTATGTTTTTATTTAACCCCAGGACTTATTACAAGTGCTTCTTGATTGATTGAGCCTACATATTCCTTAATTCTTTCCCTTAATTTCTTTCTATGTTATGAGGTATTCCCTCCCAGTAGAATGTAAGCTCCATAAGGGCAAGAACTGCTTTTATATCTCTAGCACCTGGTATAGTGCTTTGTGCTTGGTAAATCATTATTGAATAAACATACCTCACTTGCATCTCAAATCAACAAACAACTTAATTCATCATTTTTTTCTCTCTCAATATATGCCTTTTTTCTCACATCTCTATTCTGTCAATGGCATTTTAGGATCAGAGTATCACAGATGTAAAGCTTGAAGTGACCTTTGTTCTATACCTAGTTCAATCCCATCATGTTAGAGATAAGAAAATAGGGGACAATATGGTGGTTAAGGGACACAATAGTCAATGGCACATAGTCAGTGGGCATTATTTCCCTAAAATTTTCTCCCTCTCTCCTAGCCACTTTCAGTTAGTAAGTCACCAAATCCTGTCAATTTCTTTCAAGTTTCTCCTCTCCTCACCATTCTGATGCCACCTCCCTAGATCAGGCCTTGATTACTTAATTTTATGAGATAATTAGTTTCACTGCCTTTAGCCTCTCCCCATTCCAACCCTTCCTACACAGAAATGTAAAATTAATATTTCTAATGCATAGGTGTAAAATGTATTATTATGTTGCCCAACAAACTTTAGTATTCCCCTCATTGCCTAATGAATAAAGCTAGAACACTTTAGCCTGATATTCAAAGCTCTGCCAGATCTAATTCTAAACTACCTTTTAACTTTATCTCCCATAATCCTTCCTCATATATTATCCTAGAACAACTCACCTTAATAATTACATGCTTTTCCATCTCTTTATTTTGGCACATTCTATTCTTTCCTTGTGGGCAGCTAAGCATCATGGTGCTAGGTATGAAGTCAGGAAGATTCATTCTCCTGAGTTCAAATCTAGCCTCACATGCTTACTACATATGAGACCCTGAGCAAGTCACTTAACCTTTTTTACCTCAGTTTCTTTAACTGTAAAAAGAACTGAAGAAGGAAATGGAAAACCACTCAAGTGTCTTTGTCAAGAAAAACCCAAATGGGGTCACAAAGAGTTGGACATGGCTGAACAACAATTCCTTCCTTATATTTGGCTTACTGTTCTATCTCTGGAGCCTTAATCATCATTCAAGGCTAAAAAGTGTTGTAGACTCAAAAGTTGTGATTTATCCAAAGTTATATAGCTGGCAGGTGACAAAATCAGCAAGGGGGCTGAATACTATTCCCATTTTGCAGATATACTTCTTCATCAAGTCTTCCCTGAGGCTGTCAACCACTATTTCTCCCTCATCTGTACTGATAACCTGTGTGTGTGTATCCTATGTACTTACATTACAATTTGTGTTGTTGTGGTCATTCCTGTTTATACCTAGTGAAGTCCTCTTCTTGGTCTAGAGGTGATTCTGAATTCTCAAAGGCTAGGCCCATAAAGTACAAACACTGACAATTTCTGTCAAGCTGGAAAGCCTTAGCATATCATCCTCTGAACTTGAGTTTGGAGAGCTTTGTTATTAGAGTGATTAATGTAACAGAAATACTTTTTAAGACCATCTGTTAAATCACAGAGAGGTTATCATCTGTAGCTAAGGGAGTACTCACACTAGTAAAAGCATAGATCCTTTATGTACAGAAATGAGTACACACATGCTTTATTTCTTGTATTAGACTGTAAGCTTCCTGAGAGCAGGAAGCTTATTTTATTTCTGTCTCCCTCTACCACCCAGGAAAGTGTACTGTATATAGAAAATGATAAATGTTTGTTGAATGAAAGAATGAAAGTCAAGAAGAATGAGTTGGGAGTGGGAAGGGAAAAGAAAAAAGATGATGAGTTCAGGGTTGGGTATTTTGAGTTTTAGGTACAAACAGGTCACTCAATAGAGATGTAAAGAACACAATTAGAAATGGTGAAATGAAGTCCACAAAAGAGGGTAGACCTGAAGTTAAAAATGTGGGAATCATAAAAAAGAAAGAGATGAGAGTGGAGGGCAGAGGACAGAGGTTCCTTGGAATCTCTGCATTGGAATGGAGCATGATTCACTGGAAAAAAAAAACAACTTTGGACTGGGAATCAAGGTACTTGTGCCTCAGCTAACTTGTTAGATGTGTAAGTCTAGACTTCTTTGGGACTGAGGTTCATTATCTGGGAAAAGAGGAAATTAGACTAGGTAATATGATTCAGGGGGCAGCTAGGTCACACAGTGGATAGAGCACTTGGCCTAGAGTCAGGAAGACCTGAGTACAAAACTGACCTCAAGATACTTACTAGCTGTGTGATCCTGGGCAAGTCACTTAACCCTATTTGCCTCAGTTTCATCATCTGGAAAATGCACTGGAGAAGGAAATGGTGAACCACTCTAGTATCTTTGCCAAGAAAACCCCAAATGGGGTTTCAAAGAGTCAGAAACAACTAAAAAACAACTAAACAACAACAAAAAAAAGATGGGATGTTCAATCAATCATAGTAGCAGCATTCAAGTATCTGAAAAATTGCCATGTGGATTAATTTTGTTTTGTTTTGTCTCAGAGGGTAGAACTGGGAGCAATGAGCTGGAAGTTAAAAAAAAAAAGACAAAGCAAAAATGGAACAATTCCTGCCCTCAAGGTACTTATGTTCCATAGTAAGAGACTTGTAGAAACCACATAAGGCACTGAACTTGGAGTCAGGAAGACCTGGATTCAAATTCTGCTTTGGACACTAATAGCTATATGACCTCGTGTAGTCATAACTCAATTGCTCTGTGACTCAGTTTCCTCACTTGTAAAATGAAGGGGTTGGATGTGATAGTCTTGTGTATGTGTACATAAATACACACAATTTATTTTGTATACATATGTAATGGGTATATATGTAATATGCTCCTTCCTTACTTTCACCTTTTAGCATCATTCAAAATTCAGCTTGAGTACCACCATAAGAAATCTCTCCCTAAGGTCCTGACACACACTGTGGACTTAGAACAGACAGAAGGAGACCTAGTTTCAGTTCCCAGGCCAATTAATTGCCTGGGGCTGACCAGACATCATCACTGGAGCCTCTGATTAATTTGTAAATTGTACTTTTGCTTGTTATGCAAAACAACTTACCTGGTGAAACTGAGAGATGTCTAACCTCTCCCAAGTGCACCCTAGTCATTCTTTCTGCCTTACTACCCTATATAAACCCTGTTCCCAGCTCCCTCCTAGGTTACCCCAGCATTTACTGGGTGGCACTCCAAACTGCAACCCACTTGCCTGTATTAAAGACCTCCAATTTGTTATATTGATTGTTCTCATTAAAATTCAGGTCGACACACCCATATGATAGTGCAAATACCTTCATTTATTTTGTGTACACACACGACCATGAGTGTATGTATGTATGTATGTGTATATATGCATATACACATACACACATAGCATATATACACATACATACATACATAATATACATATATACACGTCTATATTTTCACATATTTTATTTGCACAGTGGTTGTCCTTTGTTCTTGCAGAGGACCAAAATGGTCTGACTGTGCTAGAACCAAACTACAGTATGTCCTACTGTGTGAGCTCAGAATGTTCTACCACAGGTCAGGCACAAATAATTTATGTCATTTGCGGTGGATTCTCCAAATTTGCACATCTAGCTTTCTTTTGAGACACTTCAACTGTGTTTTGCTCATAGAGCATAGCATCTTCTCTGATGAGGGCATACCATGCTAGGCAATCTTGTGCCAGTATCTCCCATGTCACACAATCAGAGACCATGAGAGTATCTTTGTATCACCTCACTGAACATATATAACATATATGCACATGCATACACGTGCATAATACACATGTGCACATAGATATATGTACATATACACATATTTGCAAGGCAATCTATATATGTGTGTTTGTTTTGCATACATATATACAAGGCCACCTACACATGTGTGTATTTGTTTTGCACAAACACATATGTTTGTATATATACACATATATATGTGTGTGTGCACAGATACATATATGTATACATGTGAGCAAAATATGCGTGCATATATAGATGGCCATATATATGTCTATACACACACATACAAATATACACATATTCACATGCACACAAAGCCATACATATGTACAAGGTGATTTGAAGGGAGAGGAAAGAGGAGGCACTAGCAGATGGGATCATAGAGATGGGTTTCGTGTGCTGGTGCTTGAGTTGAGTTTTGAATGATACCAGGGATTCTAAAAGTGAGGTGAGAAAGGGAATACATTTTAAGCTTGGCTAACATTCTTGTGTAAAGACAGGATGGTGGGAAATGTGGTACTGTGTTGAGGAACTGCAAAATGACCAGTTTGATTAAACCCTAGAATGTGTGCAGGACAGAAATATGTAATGATACTCAAAAGTGCCCTCGATGTAACAGAGGATCACTGGAGTTTACTGTGCAGGTAAGTAACATGCTCAGGCTTGTGCTTTGAAAAAATCACTTTGGCAATTGTGTGGAAGATGACTTGGAGAGGAAACAGACTTGAGACTGGTAGACCAGCTAGGATGCCCTTGCAGTAGGCCATGTAAAAGGTGTTAAGTACTTAAACCAGGATGCCGCTATGCTAGAAGACAGAAGAGAGGTAGACGAGGGAGATATTATGGAAGTAGAATGGGCAAGGCTTTACAGCTGATTGGCTGTGTGGGGTCAGGACCCAACTGCTTTTTAATTCAGTATGGAAATGACTCCTCAGCCATTAACTTCCTATTGCTCGGTGGGTCAGAACTAAACACTTCACGTTCTGATTTAAAGTCTTTTATCCAGATCTAGATCACTTACTTTATCTTGTCCAATTGCCCAGCCCATCCACCTCCACAATTCCTCTCATACCTCAAAACTTCACCTACTCTATCCACTTTATCTTCAAACCTACTCCCAGTAGTTCCTGGAACACCCTCCCCACCCCTACGGTCTTCTCCTTTTTTTCATCCAGTACCTACTCAAATCCTACCACAACTATGAAACCTTCCATCAGTATCAATATGAGGATGAAGCCCTTGTCGGCTCCCTCTCCACCCATTACTATATGGTTTGCACCTTCTCCTTTGTTTTCACAAGTTAAAGCTTGTAGTGACTAAATCAAGCCTCCCTTCTCTTTTGCCTGACACCTCCATGGTTTCTCCCTCTCTTCTCCACACCCAAAAGTAGGGAACAGGGAGGAAATGAGTTATGGAGAAATGAGTCCAGGGAGTTTTTCCAGAGGTGTTCTCCCACTCAGCAGTGCTGTAGCAATGCCTTGATAAAACAGTGTAGTAATAAGACCTACAAAAATGCTCATAATATAAAATAGAACCCCATGGCTCTACTGCTAGGATTCTGTCTTGAAGAGGATAGGGGGGAAAAAGAATATTCTATACAAAAACATTCCAAAAGCACTAATTGTAATAGCTAGAAATAAATTAGGTGCCTAATGATAGTGAATGTTGATAAAGGATGTTGAGATATGTGAAGAAAAAAAAACCTATGGTTATATGAATATGGTGGAATATTATTGAATCTTAAGAAATTATAAGAGGCAGTATTACACAGTGGATAGCAAGTCAGCTTTGGAGTGAAGACCTAGGTTAAAATCCTGATGTACACTAGCTATATAATTATATGTAAGTCACAATTCAGGGCCCCAAGAAACTTTATAAATTGCAGAAGAGTTGCTAATATGCTGTGGTTGAGGGGTTTTTCCACATCTTCCAATTTAGATTTCCCAAAATGATGATGATCATAAAGAGAAAAGAAAGAAAGAGAAAGAAAGGAAGGGAGAAAGAGGAGAGAATAAGAAACAAATAGAGAAAATGAGAGAAAAAGAGACAGGAACTAGGAAAAAAGGAAGGAAGGAAGGAAGGAAGGAAGGAAGGAAGGAAGGAAGGAAGGA
>NW_027185884.1:1361-24885 GCF_028583685.1 Petaurus breviceps papuanus | reverse complement strand
CCATCTATTATACTCTATATACAGCTAGGCATCTTCAACTTCAAGTCTTAGGGAGTTGCCTGGAGCACTGAAGTAACAAGTAACAGGGAGAGGGGGGTCCCAGGTTTCACTCTGTAGTTAGGTTCCAGATAATCCATTTCTTAGATAGAAGTGATCTCTCCCTTCTTGCTTTTCTTATAGCTAAGAAATGAATTGTCTGGAACCTAGGTGTGGAGTGAGAACTGGGAACCCCCTCTCCCTGTAACTTGTTACCCTTGTGCCATTGATTGCTGTTAATTCAATAAAGCACTTGTTAAACACTTACTATGTTCTGGGCACTGGGGAAACAAGTCAAGTTAAGTCAACAAGCATTTATTATGTGCCAGGAACTGTGCTAAACAGTGGAAATATAAATACAGAAAGACAGACCCTCAAGTTTTCATTCTAAGGGAGGAAGAAGGCCACAAAGGTTGCTGAGAGGCTGGGGGGAAGTGGGGAGGTACCCATGTGAAAAGTGAGCAGCAGAGTCATAGAGGAGAGAAGATCAAGCTTGTCTGGTTTGAAATACAAAAGGAAAAAATAGAAACAATCTCTGTCCTCCAGGAAGTTACATTCTACTGGGGGAAGCAACGCTGCACAGTAAAAAAAAAAAAAAAGTCTTTTTTTTTATTGTTCTGTTCTGGGTGCTTTTGTTTTGTTTTGAGGGAAGACTGTGAGCTAGGTTATTTTGAGGGAAGTGCTTAGAGGAAGATTGGGAGGAAGATATGGAAAGTCATAGGTGGTGGCACTGATATTAAGACACCTGATTGAAAGAAGGAAGGCAAAACTACCACATGCAAACATACACACTCACATACACACACACTTCTCTATCACAGGACCACACCTATGAAATTAGCCCTGCCCTAATTCAGGAATGAATTCAGTGCATGTCAATAACACTATGAAACCATAGTTACTTCTTTTGGTTGGAGAGTAAATCTATACAACTGGGAACTGATGAATCAGAATTCCTGATAATGACAATCATTATAATGGGAATAATTTCCTGGAAATAATTTCCTAAAATATCACATATTGTAGAATTATACTTTTATTTTAGTTCACCAACACTTGTTTCCAATTAAGCAAGACTACTCTGTTTAACTTGAATTTTAAGCGATGAGGAAATTTCACATATGTTAATGGCAGATGTAATTAGGTGAGAGAAACATTAATCGTCTCATTTAGTATGCATTTTGTTTGCTGATTGGCATAATAAATAAGACTTCAAGGAACATGTGAACAATTGATAGGCACGGATAACAAGAATGGCAACAAAAAATAATCTAATCTTGAGAATAACTGAGACTGTTTTATTTCATCTTTATATGGGAAAACTGAGGCAGGAGTGTTGGAAGACCAGCAACTTTTCAGAGAAGGGATTTTCAGGAGTCAGGATCATGGAATTAATACAATTACAGGTGGTACTGTGGTCTAAAGTGTGACTATATCTATTGAGAAACTGAGTATTAATTACAGGGATGAAAGACATTGATGAACTAAGAGATCAGAGTGTTTCAGAGGTCATCATGGTCTACTGAAGTCCCTAAGTATGAAGAGAGAGTTTAGGGTAGAAAAGGAGATTTTGAACTAAGTACTGATCTCCTCAAGCAAGGGAAAAGATGACCTGAAGTCAGGTAGATGAAAGTATATGTGCAGCAATGATATAGATGAAATGAACCTCAGAAGAGAAGTTGTTGAGAAATGAAAGAGTAATCTGGAAGTGGCATTGAGAAACAAAGACCTTGTCTATCCATTGTCCTGACCCAGAGTGTAGAGGGGCATGAGAAGAAAAAAATAAAATAAAATACTGAGTAATAAAAATAATGGCCAGGTAGACAATATGTTCTGGAAGGAGTTAAGCTTCCTAACTGCAAAAGGCTGGAAAAGGGTAAGAGAGAAGAAATCTGGGATAAAGAGATTTTTTTTTAAATGATAGAATGTGAATTCCAGAGAGCACCATGGAAGAGGATGGCATAGGAAGTATGTGGGATGAAGGAGAGGAGGTTTAGAGTGGAGCTGGATAGGGATGAGAAAGCCTAGAGCAGTAGTAGGAAAAGTGGCTTTTCTCCCCAGCAAATAGCAATTTTGAATCACAGGTTTGTGACAGGAGAAAGAAATAGATTAATTTAACAACAGATAATATGTTAAAAGTGAGTTACTTTTTAAAAACTATGATATTTGGGGTCGGGAGAATGAATGAATCAAGGCATGGAATATGACCCTAATTTCTGAGATTGATTTTAAAAAGAATAACCATGTTCTCCCTTGGGCTTGATGGACCATAAATCATCATGGAAAGAAAGAAAACGACTTAGAATCAGAACACTGGGATTTGAATTCTGACTTATGAGCCATGTGTATTATATACTTCTCTCTACTTTTAAAATGCCCCCCCATTCACTATCCTTAAGAAAAAAAAAAGAATCATAATCCTTGTAGAAAACAAGTCAAGTAAAGCAGAAGTTAGATAACCAGTCAGGTATATTGTAAAACAGCTTTCTATTTAGAGAGGGGTTATATTATATGGTAGGTAACATAATGAAATGGAAAGAGCTCTGGATTTGGACTCAGAGGATTTGGAATTAAATTGGATTAAATCCTACTTTACTTAGCCTTTGTGATCTTGGATGTCATTTCATTTCCTAGGTTTCAAATTCCTCATCTGTAAAATGTAGGGATTGAATTACATGACTCCCAAATTCCTTTATGGTTATAAATTTCTCACCTTACGATCCAATGAACTGAAATGTCTTTAAATTCATATTCTATAAAACCATAGTAGGAAATTAATAAATGTTTGTTGATCACACTGAATATTCTTCTATGGTTTTTGCAGTACTTTCATAGGTACTAAATCCTCACTAATAAACTTAAATTCATATTAAATTAATCAATATAAAAGAATTAATGTACTTACCCTATTACTAATTAAAAGTACTTACCCTACTGAACAAGAGTACATTCCTTTATCAGTCATTTTAATAGGCCAAAATTCTATAGTATCATCATTGAAAATGATCCTCTCACTTGAGTTCAGGAGAATTGTTCTATTTGGTCCATTGCGTTTTGACCACCTGACAGTATAGTTTCTATGATGATGATGATCAGTAGACAGGCAGCATTTCAAGTGATAAGGTTCACCTTCGAGTGCAGTGATGTGATTTCGGAAAACACACAGATCTTCACAAGAAAAGTAGAGGTAAAGGAGAAATGTGGTTAAAAGGCAAAATACCATCTTTAAAACAAAACAAAAACAAACAAACAGGTAGTAGAAGAATTATATTAGCTAAACAAAGGAATTCTAGAAGGCAGGGCTATTTCTAGAGCTGTACTCCGGGGGCTGCTGGCCTCCTCTAAATTGTATTATGTGCCTGATGTAACTAAAATCAAGTTAAAATAAGCATCAAGCACAACCTTGAAAAAAAGTCCCAAAATGGTAACATAGAGCCAGACAGGTTTATCTTATAGGATCATAAGATTATAGATTCATTTAGTCCAATCCTTTTCTTTCATAGATAAGGAAACTGAGGTAGAGTGATTAAGTAACTTTCCTAAATCACAAAAGTCATAAATGGCTGAGTGAGAATTGGAACTCAGATGCTAGGATTCCAAACCAGGCTTCTTTCCTGCTACCTTTGAAAAGGGGAAGAATCTCATCTACATGGGAGGGAGAGCATTTCCTCCCACTTTGTTTTGCTGTTAGTGTGAGACATGGGAAATTACAGGCAGCCATCTGGTTACTAAATTTCTTCCCTTCAGTCACCACCATCCTAAACCAGGCATGGAGAAAAGTGAGTGTATGTGTATGAATGTGTATATTGGAGGGTGGGGAGGATTGTATAACTTAAAGTATGTATGAATCATCCCTTCTAAATAAATTAACGACTCCACAACTTCTATCCATTCCCATAGATAATAAAGAATTAATTATATGAAAATGTGCTTTCTTTGTCCTGTAATCACACCCTTAATCTTTCTGCTATCACTTCTCCTTTCTATGGTTGTCATCTTTTTTTTTCCTTTTCCTAGGATGCAACTTTTTGCTAGTTCAGGTTAAAAAACAAGGGCTCCCCCAAACACTGAAAAATACAGGTTGTCCCAAAAAGTCTTAGTGCGGCTTTAACTTACACTAAGATTTTTAGGACATCCTGTATATCTCTCCCTCAGCTAAAACTACTAAATTCTCTCAGATTAGTACTACAATATTCCTCTAAAAAGTACAGCTTCTTTCCTTTGAAAACTTATCTCAACCTGCTATCAAAAAACATAGAAATGTTCATGGTTTCCTGTCTGATTCTTGCAGATTGATGCAAGACCTTAACGTCTCAGTCTGAGGTTTTCAAGAGGTCATTGTATGCATCCTGTAGCTCCATCTGCCCTCTTTATTCAGGGGGTTTGACTAAATTTGCCCTAGATCCTAACTTACTAGGACAGGAAGATTCTTTAATAACCACAAGGAGTTATAGAGGAAACAGAAAAGTAAAAAATGAGTAATTAGCAATAAAGTGTAATAAACTAAGTTAAAATAAACTAAGTAATAAATTCCTTCTTTGTGGTTAAGGAATGTCTATCATCAAAACATGAAGGCATTAACTAACCATGTTGATTAGTTACCAAGGAGAAGGGACTAAAACAAAATAGACTGAAGATACTTCTTACCAATGCTCATAAACATTCATCTCCACGGAAAGGGCTATTCTAATATTCTAATAAATACATGACCAAAGTGACCCCTATCGTATCCTAATTGTAGCATCAATTTAATTGCATGTGAAAGTCTGTTCATTTGATGTCTGTGTCAAGACAGATTAAGTTCAATACTTAAATAGGAAAGTAAATCACTTCAAATAGGAAAGTAGTGTCGGGATGACCTGGGGATCCAATCCGGGCTCAGACACTTAGCACCCACCCAGAAACACCTGGCCTTGTAACCTCGGGCAAGTTACTTAACCCCAATTGCTTTGGGGTGGCCAGGTGGCTCAGCAAGTAAGAGTACTGGCTCCAGTGTTGGGATGACCTGGGGATCAAATCCGAGCTCAGACACTTAGCACCCACCCAGAAATAACTGGCAGTGTAACCTTGAGCAAGTTACTTAACCCCGATTGCTTAAAAATAAATAAGTAAATCAATAGGAAAGTAAATCTTTATTCTGCAGAATAAAGAAAAACTTATAAACGGATTATGGACTCTGTGGAGGGAGTTTATTGAATACCTATGTTATGATGTGAGCACTTACCTGGGGTGCTTTGCTCCATAAATACGAAAAACAAAATGGCCAGGACTCTCAAAGGCATTTTGGAGGTTCAATATTTTTCTACAAAGACAAAATCATAGTGAAAAGTAATGTGCTCAGAAACAGACCATCCTTACCTCGAGGACACATTAAAATTTTATTTTGACGTGTTATTCAGTTGTGTCCAACTCTTTGCAAGTCTATTTGGGGTTTTCTTGGCTGAGACACTGGAGTGCTTTGCTACTTCCTTCTCCAGCTCATTTTACAGATGAAAAAACTGAGGCAAACAGAAGTTAAGTGCTTTTCCCAGGGTCACACAGCTAGGAAATCTCTGAGGTTAGTTTTGAATTCAGTAAGATGAGTCTTCCTGACTCCAGGCCCATCACTCTATCCACTGTGCCACCTAGCTGCCCTTTTGATGCATTACCAATCTACTATATTCTGAAGTTTTTCTGGTAGCACCACTACAGTGTTCTTAAAACAATAAGCAGTCATCAAAATGTTTATGAACTTGACTTTTCACCTGCCTTCCCTTGCTAGATGTTTTACATGTATAGTGGTAATTTATGCAATGTATTTTTAAAGTAATAATTCTATAGATGGAAAATTACCATTTCCATTAGTATTCCTATCCCTCGTCTCCCCACTCAGATTTCTTTTAGGCTTACTCTAATACCTGCTAGATCCTATGCAAAGGCAGCACTCACACCCCGGCTATTCTTGGAATTGCCATCAGAGTAGGTGTGTATATGTGTGTGTCAGCACAGGTAGAGAGGAGAACAGTAACCAAAATTGGAGTCTCCCAACTATATTACCGATTTGGGGCTGGCAGGTTGTCATTTGCTAAGTGGAAGAAGGATCTTCATTCTTAGCCATTCAGCCAGACCTTATTTCTACACATGGCTCTGCTATTTTCAGAGAGTGGAAGGACTTAGGGGGATATGATTCTCAAGTGATTGATAGGTTGGGAAAGAGGAAGGTTATTTCTTAATCCATTTCCTGGCTTCCATACCCTTCTCTTTTCTCATCTCTCCAGCCATATAATCTTCCTCCTGATCCAGGAGCTCTATTCAGTCAGTTAATCGGCAAGATCCCATAAGCACTTTCTATGTATCAGGTACTATGTTAATCACTGGGGACACAACACGGTTCCTGTCCTCAAGGAGCTCACATTCCAATGAGGAAGAAAACATTTAAACAATTATGTATGTCTAAGATATATACAGTATCAATAAGAGGAATTCTCAAAGAGAAGTCACTATGATGGGATACATGTGGAGGAGAGGTGACAGCAGGACAATTATAACTAACATTTATAGTGCTTACTATGGGCCAGGTACTGTGCTAAGTGATTTATAATTATTATCTCATTTGATTCCCACAACAACCCTGGGAGGCAGGTGCTAATATTATCCCTGTTTGACAGATGAGGAAACTGATGCAAACAGTGGTGAAATGACTTAACCAGGATCACACAGCCAATAAACATTTGAGGCAAGCTTTGGACTCAAGTCTTCCTAACCTAAGGCCCACCACTCTATGCACTGCAACACCTAGCTGCCTCTGAGAGACTTATTGCAACAAGTGGCATTAAAGTCTTACAGGAAGCCAGTAGGTCAAAGTAAGAAGAGAGACAATACTAGCCATAGAAAAGCCACCAAGTCAGGAGATGTGTGAGAAATAACAGTGTCTCTGGATAGCAGAATTCCAAGAGAAGAATGAAATGTAACAAGACTGAAAAAGGTAGGAAGAGATTAGGTTGTCGAGGGTCTTCAAAAACCAAAATGGGAATTCTAGCTGCTCCTGCATGAATTTTAACCTAGCTCTGTAAACATATCACATTTAAATATACGAGTTATGCCACCAAATGATAAAACAGAGTTAAAGAACAAACAAATGTACTTATTCAATAACATAAAGACCTTTAGCAAATAAAAAAATACCTATGGAAAGTACCAACTGCTGCCTTTTTAGGTTCATTTTAAATTGTTTTTAAAGAAGTAAATTGCAGTTCGTCACAGTATGATTTGGGACTTTTCCCCCACTCACATATGTTTTTCAAACCTCTTTCTCTGAACTCATCTCAGATTTATCATGCAGAAGAATTTCCTTTATGATGCTCATCTGAATACTTTTGGCATAGCTTTCTAAAGGCCACTTTTATGTTTTCATAAGATACTGTAAGATAAGGTATTCAGATATTATTAAGCATTTATGATGAGTTAATTCTTACTTTCAATATGAAACCTGCTAAAAGAAAAAAAGGTTTTCATCTATACAAATTGTCCTTTGTATACCTAACTAGATTATGACACAACTTCAAAATACTTGTAATAGTTTTGTTAAAATGGATGCCAGATGTTAAAAATGTTGAAAGGGATGGTTTTAGGGAAACATGGGAAATCATATGAAATGACTTAGAATGACGTGAGAAAAATCAAAAGAATCATTGCTATAATAATAACATTACAAATTCAAACAGCTTTGAAAGACACAATGACCAAAAATAATTTCAGAGGACCAATGGTGAAGGAAGGCAACCTCACCAGGGAGATGATGTTATCAGGGTTCAGAAGAAGACATATTTTTTTAGACAGTAACGCAAGAATCTGTTTTTTTTTTTTTACTATGCACATTTGTTCCAAGGATTTTCTCTTTCCCCCCTCCCCCATGGGAAGGTGAAAGATAGGAGGGAGAGAAAATAAGTTTTTATTCATTGAAAAACTTAAATCCTTGATTGTGTAACCAAGTTATTATTTTTTTAAGTCAACTTGGAAAATGCCATAGGGTGTTGAAATTGGTCTTTTAGGTAAATTGGATGATATATGCTGATCAACCTACTAGGATTACAAGAGATCATAGAATAAATTCATTTAGAGCTGGAAGCAACCTCGGAAACCACTGAGTTCAACTTCATATTAGAAAGGAAGCAACTGTTGCCCAGGTCACACCAGAGATAGGATTTAAGTCTAATTCTTCTCACCCCAGAGCTAGCATTCTTTCCATTGCACCACACTCCTACAATCTTTAGTGGTAAAGGCTTGAAGAGGAAAGAGAAAGCTACTTTTCCTTCCACCATGCTTAAAAGAAAAGGGCATATATGTTTCTCTACTTCCTGCCTGTAACTATCCCCTAACCAAGTGAAAAGGGGAAAACATTCAGCCTCTCTAATGATTTAATTTCACAGAAACATATCTACATATATTAAACTTTATAAACATGTTTTGGTGACAAAAAAGTGATGTGATTACTACTAACAAAACCAAGCCATACACCTGGGAGCCCATGGGATGCTATCCTACTTATTTCATCAACACCAAAAAATCAAGTATTTTCTCCTTTCATTCTAGCAAAGCAGTAGTAATTGACTGCAAACATATCTGCTTTTGATTTTCACTCTAGATTCACCTTTTTCCCCAAAGCCAGGCATGGGGATGATTAGAGAGGGGGAAAGAAAGTCAACAAAAGTGAAGAAAAAAAAAAACCGTTTACCTCCTCATTTTAGTGGGAGGAAAACAATAGTTAAAGTAATAAAGTCACACAGTTCTGACAAAACTGAGTTAGGATTTGAACACGACTCCTCTGCCCCCCCCCCCCAAACAGTTCATTACACTACACTGCACTGTGAAGTAGATTCCCAAGGGATCAGACAACTAATAACTTTCCTGAATCTGAATCCCAACTGATCCTGGCTCGATCCAATAATCATGTTACCAGGTGCGACTAAAGCAAAGTCTAGCTGCAATCTCAATGTACATAACAATCTACATAAACAAAGAACTTTCCTAGCAGGTGCTAAGGACAAAGGGGGACAAGGAGAGACTCCCGGTCTTGTATCCAACTCCTATGAAGGAAAGACGAGTCCCTGGTGAGTAGAATGAGCAAGCAGTGTCATTTTCATTAGTGAAGCCTTTGTCTCCCTAGTATAGAGTACCTACTACCGGTTCCAGTACAAAGTTGCATCACAGATCAGTCTCCCGCCAAAGGAGGGGTAAAGTAATAGTTATCTTTGGCTTACCTTAAAATAGGTGTCCTTGAAGGCTGAGATGGGGGGCGGGGAGAAGGTGAAGTGTGAGGGGATGACCCCGGGTGCCTTACCAAGGGTAAAATATTTGGGGTGAAAAAGTTTAAGAAGTTATCTGAATACTCCCAGAAGAGGTTGAGATAAGCAGACGGAAAACGTACGACCCTGGGGAAGGAGAGGGGAGATTCTGATAAAAGATAAAGATAAACTAGAAAAAAAATAAAGGAAGAAAAGAAAGTAGGGGGAGGGGAACTTCTCACTGCAGAAGAGAGTGAAAGTTTGGTTGGGCTGCAGGTACCGAGCCAGAGGAAGGAGCTGCAGGAAATAACTTTCCTGAACTGGTAGAGGCAGAGTTGGGCTGTGCTGGCGCTCGAGCTAGCCCTCTCTCTGCTTCTCTCTTTGCCTGGGCACAAAGTGAGCAGCTCTAACTTGCCAGCCTTGCCCGCAGGCCTGGGCTGTCGAATTTCCTGCTCTGGAGTTTGGCTAACGCCGCTGTGGGCTCCCTCCCCCGCCTCGAAAAGTCGCCCCAGCCCAAGTGACTTCCCTGGCTGCCCTTGCCCCGCCGGGAGGTGGGGAGCGCCCAAGGTTGCTCTGCCTTTGCTTTATGCTTGCCCCCCACCTTCTGTCCAAAGTAATGGGTGCGCTGGCTTGGTGGTTGTGAGTCTCTTAAAGATGAGCGTTTTCACTTCTTTTTCTTTAAGAGATTAAGCCCAGAGACAAGTCTCGGGTTTGTCTTTTTGTTGCTGTTGTTTTGGGAGGGGCGGTTGGTTTGATTTTTTGTAAAAGGAAACTCGAGAGATCACTGCAATGCTTAATAGTGAAAGTGGTCTGGAGGAGAATAGGGGAAGAAACTTAACAGCTGTTTAAGAGGCACACTCTTGAAGATACTGGTCCAGAAGTTGTGGAAGAAGCTGTCCCCTCAGGGAGAAGCTGTAGATAAACTTATGTGACATTATATCATTAGAAAGGGTGAATGTTTTTTCACTTTTCACTTGGCTTTGATTCAGCACAAACTGGTTTTCACAAGCATGTTTTTTGGTCATAATTTTAAATGCAGCCTTCTTGTTAGCAGAAGATTTATCTTATTCTCTCTCATAACTACAAGATCTTGCATTCCTTTTTTTTTTTTTTTTGCCTTTTTGACTTCAAAGTAGTTCTTCAGAGGGTACCTTCAAAAATAAAGGAAAAGAGTCAAAAGGGATAGCAAGTGGAGAACTTTCCTCCCTTCTTGACATGGAATTAAACTCACAGTCTAGAGCCCGAAGTGCATTTGCCTTGTCATTTGCTACTCTTTCTGCAATGTGCTGAGTAAGTTACATGTTTTTTGAGGTACATTTCTGGGTGGCTTGCAGTAACTAGAACCTGGCTTGCTGCCCTAGGTTTTATGTGATGTTAAAATTTTGTTTCCTCCACAATCATGACTATGTAGCAAGGTTACCCAGTGAGGATGGTGTGATAATATAATGGCAGCAACAGGAGCCACAGCCACAGCAGTAGTAGTAGCAACAGTTTAAGGTTTGCAAGATTCTTTACATGCATCATCTCATTTGAGCCTCTCAGAAACCCTGTTAGTATGGGGCTAATAGGATTTCCAATAAGCAGAAACCCACATTCCACTATTAGAGCATGTTCTGATGAACTCCAAAATCACATGATACTTTATTCCAGTACAGCCCCTTTAGGCATTACACACCTCCATTTTTTAGAGCATGGTTGGGTTCATAGGAATCTTAAAATCATTCTTCCCTGACTACTTCCTCCTTCCTCTTCTTCTCAGTGTCAAGTATCAGAATGCTCAACATAACCCAGTACCTCTTTCCAGAGCCCGCATGATAGGCCACTCTGGCACCAAAGTGTCCATTTTTGGATAACAGGTGGAATATATGTGGATGTTATGTAATTGGTTCTATTCGGCAATACTGCTATGTAGCCAAAACCGTCAGCATTTTCAAAAAGACCTGAGTTGATTTTGGGGCCACCTCTTTGCTTCATTTGAGTCTGAGGTTGGTGTCTCTTCTCATGCACTTATTGAGAGATTATGTTTCAAGGCCAAAAATCTCAGAGGTTTTATGCCCTCTGAAAACATATTTCCTTTCAAAACAAGCCTCTGATCTTGGATTTTGTGAGGAATGATTCATTTGGACCCCTACTGTATTCTAATCAGCATTAATCAGTTTGATATTTTACATAAATCATATAGGGATAATTAGATAGGATTGGTTCTTATGGAATGCCTTTATTGTAGGTTTCAAACTTTAATGTGAGGAAGTTGATTCATTGAAGACTCCTACTCTATTCCAATAAGTATCAATAAATTTGATGTGGTATATTTGGCCCCAGAGCTGCAGATACTAAAATCAGTTGCACAATCATAGGCAGTTAGCTAGTGGCCCTCCATCTTTGTCTTTCCTTGTCATGGTGGCCAAATCCAGTGTGGCAGAGGTAATTCAATTATATGGAAAATCCCCCCCCAAATTATTTTTGTACCTTTGGGATATTCTCTCTTGTCCAACATGAGCAGGGGTCCATCTTATGGTCACCTAGTCAGTGGAGATGCCCTATGCTTCCATCTTATGACCATCTTATAACCACCTAGTTAGCAGAAATATTTCCTTCCTTGCCCAACTCATGACCCTGCCGATAATATTGTTTTTGCTAATTTTAGCTCATGCATCATATGTCAACCAATGGAATTATTCTGTCTCTGGTATAGCTGTTCTTGAATGCTTAGATATCTAACCCTATAAATATAGGCTCTTGGAAGAAGGGGACATCTCAGATTTTGGCTTGTTCCTGCAAGGACCCAAAGGAGAAGTGCACACCATGCTGAATTTCTGTGGACAGCTCCCCCACAGATACCGGCCCTGAGAGGCTGGACTCCCTTCTCTGTCTGCACCCACATGCTCTGAACCTGAGGCAAGTCTTTTCAAGCTCAGTGAGTCTACCATGATTTACCCTAAATTCATTTTTCTTTAAGAAGGGGCCCTGACTGGTGTAATGTAATGCCAAGGAAAGGCAACTTCCCAAGGTTCAGAATACCAGCATAGGAGCTCTCCATTTTATTCAGTGACAAATTAAGAACAGAGAAGATCAAAATATGACATCATTCAAAATACAGCATTTACTAAGTGTGATTCAATAATCTCCAAGTACTACCCCACCCCAGGACCTTACATTCATTCAATCAATTACAAAGTCCCTGTTCCAAATACTACTCCACCCCAGGCTGTACATTCATTTAGTCCACCACAAAGCCCCTATTCTCAAATGGAGATTAGTTTCCAATCATAAGTAAAGTACATTCATTTGTTCAATCATAGAACATAAAAAGGTCAAAAGTTCCCCACCCCTGGATCACAATTGAATCTACCCCAGAGTTACAACAAATTTGAGCACAGCACTTAATACCCAAATGGAGGTCTTTTCTTCATCTTGACACTAGGCAAGTTCTCAGCAATCTTTGTTCCTGAGGAGACAAAGCTTAGCAAGGCCACAAGATACATTGCCAGTCTCTTCATTAATTCATCCTCTGTCTGCAGAACAGTCCTAGGACCCCTGAAAACATTAGCAAAACCCTCTCCCAGGATTTCTGTAAACATACAACAAGAAAATCCTTCTTCAGGGCTTCTGAACCAACAGAAAGGTTCCCAGACTCCTACAACAACAACACTGTCCTTCACCAGTGGACAGTATTCACTCTCTGTCTGCAGAACAGTCTCAGGAGCTCCTAACCAACAGCCAGGTTCCAAAACTTCTGCAACAACAGGACTGTCCTTCACCAGTGGACAAATCTGGCAAAATAACATCAAAACAGACAGACAAAGTACCAGCAAAACAGACATGTCTCCTCAGTCCTTGGCAGCTCCGGGGGCAGGTCTCAAAAGTCCAGGGCAATTCAAAGTGGCCCTCAGCAATCCTCTCAGTCTCTCTCTGCCTCTACGAGGTGCTGCTTCCAAAAAGTTCTTCTGCCTCTCTCTTGTGTCTCTCCAAATCTACGTCACCAGCTCCTCCCAGTTCAGCACTCTCTTTTCACGTCAAGTCCATCCCACAGGTGGGATTAACAAGCTCTGTGTTTTAACACAATCAAACCAAAAACCAAGCCAATACAGGGGGATCTTTATATTCCATGACTATTACAACTGGGCTGAGAAACTGTTTGATTTTATGATGAATCTGTTTAAATTTATAAGCTCCAGAGCACTCAAATTCTGTTTTTTAAAAATTATATGAGCATAATTTTAATTTTTTAAACATAGGCCACTGGTTGAGGTTTACTTTTTTTCCCCACCATTTTTCTCACTTTCATTTTATTAAGATCAGGAAGATTCAGCAGTGAAATTACTAGTTCCTCATTTTCAGCCAGCTATCCACCTAACTAATTTTAAATCTTTCTGTTGGTAGGTAAAAACAGATTTTTTTTTGTTTTCAAATAATTTTAACAAGGAGTAATTAAATAGTTCTTGCCATCAGTAGAGAAATCTCTCAAATTGGTTGAAGGGAAACTTTTGGGGCCTAACTGGAGAGATTCTAGACCTCGACAGTAAACAGTCAAGGCTGTGACCATGGTAGGAACAAAGTAAGCTTATTTTAGTTTTACAGATGTGAGTAAAGGAAAAGATTATTTTCATTTATATTTGCTTAGGATTGTCGGAACTAAATTTTCATGAAATTTTAAAGGAAAATAGGCATAAATTTTGCTCAATGTTCCCTTATGAAGCACCTTTAGGTCCTAGTTGACCGGTCTTAGGACCCTGGAGGTTAAACCCAGAAATTAAGAATTGGAAGTAATTGGAGAAGTTGCCAAAACAAATCCCTGAATATTACAGTATTATCTATAAGGAAAGACAGCCATATTGGTGTAACTCAGGTGGTAGGAATTTATCCCCCTTGCTTCACATTAGAGGGAGATCATCTCCGATGACTTCAGTTGGGGAACTTCTCAGATGGAATAGCTAAAAAGGTGAGGACCTTGGGAATCTAGTCCAATTCTCTCAAGGGAAGTTTCTCTGAAGAGGCCATTCCTGGTCAAGGATGCCTACAAGATAAATGGGGTCTGGTATAAGAGAAGAAATGCATCCTACAGAATTCCCATTAGGACAGTCTGGAAAAAGGGTGGATTCCCTGTCCAGGGGGTTGAGGATAACCAAAGAAAGAGCAATTAAGCTGTATAAAGTTTGTTTTGAGAATACAAAAGGTTTGGGGAATTGTTTTGGTCAAAGTATAGAATTTTGATTACTTGGAAAGATATGGAATTTTATTAAATAATGTCCCAAATTATCTTGGAATAAATGAACAATATTTAGATATTGCTAATTTCTTCATCATTCTCAGTTTTTTCTTCCTGTGATTATACTTTAGCAAAAAGTCTAGAGGAAAGGAACTTTAATTAGCTCTTCTCTGTATTAGGGACTTGTTCTAAAAACAAAGTGAACTTTAAGTGGGTGAGCCCAATTGGCAAATTACACTAACACAAATTGTATTGTTACTAAATGACATGTTTTATTGATAAGATTCTAAAAGAATTAACGTAATTAGGTTACAGACTATCCTTAGGTTACTACTATCTTCAACTGAGAGCAGGACTTCAATAACAAGATGGTCATAAGCTTTATATTTCATAAAGGAGACAGGTAAGATCTTAACTTCAAAATCTCCTAGAGAAAAATCTTAGGAGTAGTTCAAGTCTGATTTAAAGTTGGGTCTTGCTATATGTTATATGTATGTCTGTTTGAAACTAAGTTTAGGACTAGTGGGTTTTTTTTTTATTTCAGATAGAAAAGGACCTTATACAATTAGTAAAATCTTTAAGAAAATAAGAAATATGTCTATCTTTCCTGTACTCTTTCTGCTTTGTGCTAACCCATAGCTAACCTATACCTTTTAGCATTGTCAACCAAAAGAAACAGGCTATTTAAAAAAAGAGGCTTGAAAAAAGGACAAATCTCTTTTTTTGCCCTCTGTTTCCAACACTAGTCATGTTGGAGAATGATGAGATGAAAGACAGATACAGAAATTAATTGAAAACTAAGAGGCAAAAAAATTCATTGGAAACAAAATTTGTGAAAAAGAAATAATCAAATGTCTTTCTCTCCTAAATTATAATGTGGATGTGTTTATAAAGTATTTTGATGTGCTTATAAGGGTACTACTAAAATCTCTAGGGTTTAGTGAAAACAACAAACAAAAGTCACAGATCAGTTATTCCTTAAAAGGGACGTTTAAAATGACTGGGGATTAATTTAAAACAGAAGTTTGACGTTTAAGAACTGTCTTAATAGTTGTGAGACATATTTAGGAAAGATTCAATGAAATATGAATTAAAGACAGTGTTAAAAGAAGAAAAACTTAGGAAATAGTATAGGAGAAATTAGATTAAAAATCTTCTACAACTCAGAAATTAAAAAGGAAACACATTTGCCAAACCTGTAGAAGTTTTAACTAATTTAAGCGTGAAGTTTTTGGGTTATCAGTCTGTAAAATTGGTTTTAATTTTAGTGTAAACTAAAGGTATACTTTAAAACTATCCTTAAAGTTGAGGTGAGTTTATCGTAGGAAAGAATTTTTATTATTAGGTGGCAGAATAAGGAAATTTTAGACCATCTTCAGAAAAGAACAAAAATGGATAGGACTGGGCAGAACCCACAAAATGACACAGAGAAGCTAACCTCCCACTGAGGACAGCCCGGCAGGCAGGCAGGAAGTGGCCAGCACAGGAGCCGAGCCCAGGTCCCTGTGAGCCAGAGGTTTTAGTCCGAGGGCAGGCCTGACCAGCTGCTGGCTGGAGAGACTCCAGATCACCAGCAGCTGTAGCTGTTTCCAGATTCATCAACACATAGATCTGATGGACAAAAGTGAGAGGTCAGTGCAGTGTGGACTTTGAGACCAGTAGTTGGGAGAGCATCAGCTTCTCAATATTTCTGGCACTGCCAGCTTCATGTGGCAGCTTCAGCTCCTGGCCTGCAGAGTGTGGGGGGACCAAGTGAACAGTCTGAGAGGTAATCACATTTGTTTAACTTGCTTGGATCTGGATTGCGGTCTAGGTTGGAGGTCCTGGGGTGTATGACCAGCTTGCCAGAGGGTGTGGAGGCTTCAGAGAGGGCACCCAACTAATACCTCTGGCAGCTTGATAAAATCCCAGTGTTTGGGATGAAAGCTCCCTTGTCTGGTGGCAGAGTCCTACTGTGGCAAAAAGCCCAGGGGTCAAGTGATTGAGGGGTGACATGACCAGACATAGGAAGCAAAATAAACAGAAGATTCCAACATTAGACTCCTATTTTGGGGACATAAAGGAGCAAAGCATAGAACAGGAGGAAGACAGTGAAGTCAGAAATCCTGCACCAAAAGCTTCAAAGGAAAATACGAGCTGGTTACAGCCCATAGAGGACCTTAAGAAGCAGATAAGAGAAGTGGAGGAAAAATTGGGAAGAGAAATGAGAATGATGCAAGAAAATTATGAACAAATCAACCGCCTGACTGAGGAAAATCACGCCTTACAAAACAGACTGACTCAATTGGCAAAAGGGGCTCAAAAAGGAAATGAGGAGAGAAATGCCTTAAAAAGCCGAATTTACCAGATGGAAAAAGAATCTCAAAAGCTCAATGAGGTGAATTGTTCCCTCAGATTTAGATTGAAGCAAAGGGAAGCTAGTGACTTTAAGAGAAATCAAGATGATGTTAAACAGATCCAAAAAAATGAAACAATAGAAGGCAATGTGAAATATCTCATGGGAAAAACCACTGACCTGGAAAATAGATCCAGGAGAAATAATTTAAAAATTATTGGACTACCTGAAAGCCATGATCAAAGAAAGAAGCTAGAAATCATCCTCCAAGAAATTCTCAAGGAAAATTGCCCTGATGTTTTAGAACCAGAAGGCAAAATAGAGGTTGAAAGAATCCACTGATCACCTCCTGAAAAAGATCCCAAAAAGAAAACTCCTAGGAATATTATAGCCAGGTTCCAAAATTCCCAGATCAAGGAGAGAATATTATGAGCAGCCAGGAAGAAACAATTTGAATATTGTGGAAACACAATCAGGATAACCCAGGATTTTGCAGCTTCTACACTGAGGGATGGAAGGGCCTGGAATAGGATATTCCAGAGGGCAGAGGAGATGGGATTAAAACCAAGAATCACCTACCCAGCAAAACTGAGGATCATCATTCAGGGAAAACATGGTCATTCAGTGGAATAGAGGACTTTCAAGCATTCTTAATGAAAAAACCAGAGTTGAATAGAAAATTTGAAATCCAGAAACAAGAATCAAGAGAAGCTTGAGAAGTTAAACAGTGAAAAGAATCATAAGCCACTTATCAAAGTTGAACTATTAACATTCCTACATGGAAAAACGATAATTGTCATTGAAGAAACTTTTCTCAGTATGAAAATAGTTGAAGGGAATATATATATGTATGTGTGTGTGTGTCTATATCAGAGGGTATACGGGCATATGAATACATGTGTGAATGTGTGTATATATGCTTACAGGTATACATAGATAGAGGGACAGGACCAATATAATAAGAAGGGATGATACTTAAAAGGGGAAATTAAGAGGTGAGAGAGGAATATAATGATAGGAGATGGAGAGAGGCAGAATGGGTAAACTATCTCATAAAGAAAAGGCAAGGATAAAGGGTTACAATGGAGGGGGAAAATAGGAAGGCAAAAGGAAATGGGTCAACCTTATTCTCACTGAATTTGGCTCAGAGAGGGAATGAAATACACACTAAATAGGGTATCTCACCCTAGAGGAGAGTAGGGGGGAAGGGGATGAGAGGGGGGATGATAGAAGGGAGAGCAAGCTGGGGGGGAGGGAAGTTGGAGACACTCACTTTTGAAAAGGGATGGGATCAAAGTAGAGAACAGAACAAGTGGATGGTGGGATAGAAGGGAGGGAAAATATAGTCAGTCTTTTATATTATATCTACCATGTTAATGTTTTGCATTAGCTACACATGTACAATCTATACTGAACTGCTTATCTTCCCAGTAAGGGTGGGTGACAGGGGAGGAAGGGAATGAATCTGGAATTCCAAGTTTTAAAATCAAATGTTTAAAATTACATATACATATATACTATCATTAATACTATCTTACATGTAATTGGGAAAGAAGACACATAGGCACTGGGACATAGAGATCCACCATGCCCTACTGGAAAAGTCTAAGGGAGTATGGGAGAGAGCAGATTGGAGGAGGGGATATCCTGTAGGACTGCTATTCTGGGATGGTGGGTAGGGGGAAAATGGGGAGAAAATTTGCAACTCAAAATCTAGCAGAAATTAATTATGTAAATCAGAAGTTAATAAAGCATTTGAAAAATGAAAAAAAGAAAAAAAATGAATAGAATTGGAGTTCATGTACCCTTTTGTTGTTTACTGTTTTAAAACAACCAACCTGTGGGCACCAAGGAAATCCTGATTAAGGATCCTAGATTTAAGGTGATCCCCAAAGTGATCCTATAAAAAGGAAAACCTTGTTTTGAAATTTAAAAGCAACTGATGGTAAATGAAGTTTAATGACACTACTGCAGTTCAAGTCAAAAAACGCAGGAAAACTTATGTTGAAATAAATTGGTTAGTGAAAATGAATTCACATTATATAAATGAGGCTATAGTAAGGGAAAGAATCATTGAATATAGAATTAAACAAGAATATGTTTGTATTAAAAATAGATATAGGAATAAAGTAAGTGCATTCACACCTAACAGAGGTCCCACCTAGCACAGCCTCTTTGGGGAGCTTTCAGTCTTTTTTTTAAAAAGCAGGGCAATTGGGATTAAGTAGTTGGCCCAAGGTCACATGGCTAGTAAGTGTTAAGTGTCTGAGGCTAGTTTGAACTCAGGTCTTCCTGAGTCCAGGGCTGGTGCTCTATTCACTGCACCACCTAGCCAGCTCTGGATCTCTCAGTCTTATAAGCCTGGACACCAAGTCTGTGACTATATCTCCAGCCCTATCCTAAAGGCTGAAGGGGATTGAACCACTTGACTTTTCAGGACAGGGACCCCCTATTTTCCAAACTCTAAAAATATAAGGAATAATTTAGTTTACATAAAAAGGAGAAAAGGGAAAGGGCAGCTCTACTAGCAGCAGCTTCTGTGACTGGAGGAGTGAGCCACTGTGACTCCAGCTGCAGAGAGTGGGGGCTACCAGTGGAGCCCTCTCCTTTATTGGGAGAGAAAGATGCTTAGTAGCTTTCATGGTATTAGGGCTGATTACAGCCACACCAAGGTCATTTTGAGTAGCTCATAGTGATAGCACTTTGCAAGTAAGGGTGGTATTTCACAGATAACACAGGGGAGGCACTGGAGTTTTCAGAATCCAGACTCTATCAGGTTCACTTTTGATCAGGTCAGACAGGTAGACACCTTCAGAAGGGTTAACAATATGCTTTATTCTAGTCTAGTGTTCTCAGAAAGGTTGCTGATAATGGGGCACAACTTCTACAGTATTCCTTAATCATCGTTCTTGCAGGGGCTGGCAAGAAGGGGGGAAACTACCCTTATGACTCAATGGGATCAATCGAGACAGGTGCAGCTTGTGCACTCACTCCCCTTCAAGCCTCAAGGAGAGTTGGTTGATTCTTCTACACATTACCCATAATTCCTCCCCCCCCCATTCTCTATGGTTTCCCCCACTCACTGACCAGTACCCACTTGCTTTATAGGGCAAAGACAAAGAAGGCATCTTACCAATATTAAGCTTACAGGTTAACTTTAGCAATATCATCATTCTGTGCAAGTATAGTAAATGTCAATTATGTCACCCCTGTATCTCATGGTACAGTTGCAATCAGAGTGTCTCTGATTCTAGGAATTACTATCTAGAATCCTTGGGGCTATTCTGAGATTTATTATATAACACCTGGAAACTAGATATTGCCATGGCCATGGATCCCGAGAAACTGAACTAAAAAGGATAACAGAATCCTACTTACACACAGGTGGCCAGTCTTAAAGTCATGAAAAAACACAAATGATCATAATCATCAATGATCAAGGGTGCTCAGATCAGAAAAGACCAAAGTAAAATGAGCATATTGCTTATAAAAGTATAAAAGACTGAATTTTGAAAGAAAAATAGCAAATTTGCACATTTAAAAAACTAAGTAAATGGACTTAATTTGAGTGATATTTCCTCTATTGAGGAAATAGTGGAAAAAAAGAAAATAGAGGGAAAAAAAGAAAAAAATAGGGCACACACCCTGTGCCCTTCAGATAAGTTTCCAGTAGAGGGATTTCTTTTTTTCTATCTTTCTCTCCTTTTTTGTTTTTTAGTTTACATAATTCATTTTCACAAGATTTTGAGTTACAAATTTTCTCCCCATTTTCCCCCTACCCACCACCCCAAAACAGCACTCCCACTGAATATACCCTCCCCAGATCTGCTCTCTCCCATATCTTCCCCCATCCCCCTCTGACTTTCCACAGTAGAACTCTGTTACCAGAGAGGGGAGCTTTTTCCCAAATGCTGGGGTTTTCTCAGCTGCCAGAGATATTAGTTGGGTGCCCTCTCTGAAGCCTCCACACTCTCTGGCAAACTGGTCACACTCCCCAGGACCTCCACCCTAGACTGCAATCCAGATCCAAGAAGGTTAAAGCAAGAGCGATTACCCCTCAGACTGGTCGCTTGGTCCCTTACAATCTGCAGGTCAGGATCTCTGAAGCAGCCATGTGGTGGTGGCTGCATGGCCATGGTGCCTCAGCAGCTTCTGCCTCCAAGGAGTAAAGGCTGGACCACACTCCCGAACTCCCAGTCCCCAAAGTCCACCCTGCACTGACCTCTCACTTTGTCCTTAGCATCTATTGGTTGATAATTCTTTAAATTGCCACAGCTGCTGATGATCTGAAGTAGCTCCAGTCAGTGGTGGTTGTGGCTGCCCTAAGGCTAAAACCTCTGGCTCAGGTGGGGCTGGGGTCAGCTCCCAGTGCACTGAGTTGGCTGCTCCCTGCCGGCTGGCCAGGCTGTCCTCAGCGGGAGGTTAGCTTCTCTGTGTCATTTTGCAGGTTCTGTGGCTCCAAAGTTTGTTCAGAGTTACCTTTTACATGAATTGGAGGTGGTGGGAGCTGGAGCCAGCAGAAGTCCTATTTCTACTCTGCCATCTTGACTCCCCCCTCCCCAGTAGTGGCATTTCTGTTATATTCCTGTGCCATAGTTGGACTCTGGTTGATCTTCTTGGGCATTGCCAAAATAACTGTATGAATGCCTTTCCAGTATGAAATAAGTTAACTTTGAGAAGATAGTCATCTTGCTTACTGAAATTTGTGACACCCCAAAATGAGGAACTTGTGCTGAGTGAGTTGTTTTCAAGGCTGTCTATCACTTATAAAAACAGTGTGATTATATATGTAACTATGAAAACTAAGTAACTAATTGTAATTGCCCAAAAGTTCTTAAAGAAATTGGTACTTACTCTGTATTTTAACCCACTACAGAATCAAATAGTTTCTGACAGGAATTAAGCAAGTAGAAGAAAGATTAGTATTGCATAAGGAAATAAGAAAGATAATTTTTACCTCAGAAATGTAATCTTCACTACTTGTTTACCAGTTTTAAAGTTCATTTGATTAATTGCAAGAATGTTGACAAAGATATCTCTATCCTGTTTTGCTCAAATTCCATATGCAAGTCCAGCATGGGTAGGATGCTTTAATTCTTTAGAATGTCGATCAACTTATTTTTGCAACTCTGGACCACTCTCTTTTGCCCATCACAAATAGGTGACCATCTGTAGCAGCAAGCACCCCAAGTGCCCTCAGGGTTTGCTGCCAACACAGGTTCTTGGATCTGCTTTGATAAAGGAAAGCAACTCAAAATGGGTTAACAAGCTTAATTTAATCAGCCAAACATATATCGTTTACCTCGTTCAGGGGGAAAAGGTCAGCACCCTGAACTTCAAAGTATACAGGCATAATTATCAAGACAAACAGATCAAGTAGACAGATTTCCAAACTGTCCAACCATTACATCTATACCAAACAACATCTGGGTTTCAAAGCCAGGGGGCTCTGGACAATGGCTTCCCAGAATCCAGATCAAATCACAGAACACTTCTCAAAGTGAGCCCCAAAACAAAGCTACACATCAGGGCTTATCTAGCCTTCTCCTGGCTCAGAGAATGTTACAACCTTATTGACCCACTGGCCAATCAAAAAGTAACTACTGAAAAACAAGCCTCCCACCCCAGGCTTAATGTGCACTTTAGCCTAGGGGCAGGGAAGATCTTCTAAATTTGCATTCCCATTACACCATCTTATGACCATTTTATTACCAGTCAATAGAGAAATCCCATGCTTTGTCCAACTCATGACCCCCCCCCCAACCTGTTGCACCACTTTTTAGCCAATGTGTCATTCATTCTTGGCTCTCCAAACCAGATCTATCAACCAATGGAATTTGGTATTTTGTGTTGTCTCTCCAGAGTGTCCATGTCCAGGTATTAAACTCATTATCAAACCTTATAAAAATAAGGTGCTGGGAACCAGGGGCATCTCAAGTCATGAGGAAGATATGAGATCCACTTCATTAGAGGGAGCCATGGACACTTTAATGAAGTTTTATTGGCTTGGAGCTCTGTCAGTGGTTTTTCTTGGAGATTGGACCATTTCTGACCCCACATTTTTGGTTTATGTTTTTTTTTTTTTTCTGTATTAGGTGAAGAGAATATAGAGTCTCTAACCTTGGTCAGAGCAGATAACCATCCTAGAAATCCAGGAATTGAAGTGAAGGATGGGTTTTGCAGCCAGCTTAGCCTCAGTGTCCTGAGTAAAAAAGAGAGATCTTTGGAAATGACCCTTGAGACCCCAGACCCATGTAAGGAATCACAAGGCAGTCACACTACTTTTGGACGTAAACTCAATGGGATCAATAGTATGCAAGAACTAAGCTAAGTTATGAAAATAATTCCTAGTCAGAGACTGAGGTAGTTTAGAGGCAGTTAAGCTTCTTCAGCATTAAGGGAAATATTTCTACTTTGTTTATGTCATAAATAAATGTCCCTTTGTAAAAGCTACATGAAGTTAGTTGGTTAAGTGGAAAATGAATACTAGTCAAAGGCCCCTAAAAAGGAGAGATACAGCTGGTCAGGATTTGAGTTGATGGCATTAAAGTCATCCACTAGCCACTCAGGATGCCGTTGTGGGGTGGTGCTCTCTACAGTAATAAGAAATGTCAGAAGAGAGAGGAGTTGTGGAGAAAGATAATAATTTCTGTTTGAATGTATTGAATTTGAGACACCAGA
>NW_027185884.1:0-1351 GCF_028583685.1 Petaurus breviceps papuanus | reverse complement strand
AAGTGAGATATTTTAGAGCAGGGATCAACAAACTACAGCCCATGGGTAAAATTCAGCCCACATCTATTTTTGCATAGCCAGGGAGGTAAGAATGGTTTTTTACATTTTTGGATAAAGTTTTATTGTAACACAATACTCATTCGTTTACATATTGTCCATGACTGTTTTCTTGTACACTGATAGAATTGTGTAGTTAAAACAGAGACTATATTGTGGGTTCTCTCTTTGCTATACCCTGCCTCTTAACAAACTATAAACAGCAGTGATCCAGTTGTAACTTGAGAGCATATTGCCATTACAAGTATTTTTTCATTATTATTACTATGCCACTGCACACCTATCATATCAAAACAATAAGGGTAGAGGGGAAGTATTATGATTTTTTGAGCTCCTGTCTGAGATTGAAATTTTTCTGAACAAGAAAAATTATCTTCAGTCACTATTATTGAACACTTAATGACTTTGGAAATTAGCTTTGCTGTAGACTTGAGAAAGTTTCTTAATGAAATTTAAACTAAAATTTACAGGGCAAATCAGTATTCATGAATATATAGTAAAGTGATTTGACAATTAAATTACAAGTAATGTCAAACTACTTTATAGACCTTCCATGTTGTCAGAAGTTAAAAAAAGAAGCATAGTCTCTATTTCCACACAAATTTTCAGTAGATATATTTTGTGAACTCAAATTATATACTTCTAGAAACTTTTTCAAACCTGAAGTTTGAAAGTGCAAAAAGAAATTTCCTTATTTCAAAATTCCTATTACTATGCAATTGAGTAGCTTGCACCTGATATTCAATTAGAAACAATTAATCTGCAATGTAATGACATGGTAAAAAGCAAAAAACAAAAGGGGTGGAGCCGAGATGGCAGAGTAAAAGCAGAGCCTTGCTTGAGCTCTCCCCCCACCTCCTCTAAATTCCTCTAAAAAATGACTTTAAACAAATTCTAGAGCAGCAAAACCCACAAAATGACAGAGTGAAATAAATTTCCAGTTCAAGACAGCTTGGAAGTTTGACAGGAAAGGTCTGTTGCAAGAGTCTGAGAGAAGAGCACAGTCCAGTGTGGGCCTTCCTGGTACAGATGGGACCCCAGAATAGACCACAGGGGGACTGAATCGCTGGCAGCTGTGGTGGTTTCCAGACTCCTCAACCCATAAATGACAAAGACAACTTAGAAGATCAGTAGGAAAGGTCTGTTGCACCTAGGTGAGAGAGGAGCAAGGTCTGGCCCCAGCCCCAGGGCAGTGGCAGTGGCAGCAACAGTGGCTGCTTTTGGGAACCCTTAGCCCACAGATGGTGGGGGGGATCAAGCAGCTTATGAGAGGTGGATTGCAGGGATCTCTTTT
>NW_027185883.1:0-28279 GCF_028583685.1 Petaurus breviceps papuanus | reverse complement strand
CTCTGTCTGCAGAACAGTCTCAGTAGCTCTGAACCAACAGCAAGGTTGCAACACTTCTGCAACAACAGGACTGTCTTTTACCAGTGGACAAATCTGGCAAAACAACATCAAAACAGACAGACAAAGTACCAGCATAACAGCCATGTCTCCTCAGTCCTTGGCAGCTCTCAAAAGTCCTGGGCAATTCAAAGTGGCCCTTGGCAATCCTCTCAGTCTCTCTCTGCCTCCAAAGGTGCTGCTTCCAAAAAGTTCTTCTGCCTCTCTCTTGTGTCTCTCCAAATCTATGTCACCAGCTCCTCCTAGTTCAGCCTTCTCTTTTCACATCAACAAGTCCATCCCACAAGTGGGATTAACAAACTCTGGGTTTTAACACAATCAAACAAAAAACCAAGCCAATACAGGGGGATCTTTAAATTACATTACTATTACACCTTCTGAAGAGGGGAGGGAAAGAAGATGGAACTCAAAAAACTTTTTTAAAAGAATGTTTAAAATTTTTTTTGTTTTACATGTAACTGAGGGGAAAAATAAAATAAAAAATAAATGTAAAAATGTAATTAGGAAATATTTAACAAAATAAATTAAAAACCCATAAAAAAGGAAATGCATACAACACACCAAAAAAAAAAATCAACAGTGAATTAACAAAATTAGGCAAATCAGGTATACTGGAATGAAGAAACATGAGAAGACACTCCCATGGGAGCCATCCAGGGTTGTTACACATTGCACATGTTTTCTGAATTTTTCAGTGTATCAATCAGTAGTACTGATCTCTCTCCCTAGAACACACACATACACACACACCTATTTGTTACACAGAGAATGGCCCTCTGGGAAGGGAAGAAAAAGGATATGAGGGATAGATATGATGATGTAAGGAAAAGAAAACACCAATAAAAATTTATCTTAACTAATCCATTTTTTCTCTTTTCCACTCTGTACCCCATTTTTAAAAAAAAGTAAAATAGGAAAGTTTTTGTAACAACTATACATTGTCAGTTATAAACAATTATAAGTTTCTCTACTGACTATACCAAATTGTCTACTCCATCATAGTATGTCAAATATTTCATCATCCCTCTTCTGCAATCATGTAGGGTCATTGTATTAATCATAGTTCTTACAGCTTTCAGTTGTTTTTACAGTGTTTTTGTCTAGAATTATTGTGGTTCTGCTCATTTAACTTTTCAGTAGTTTATAAGTAGTTTATTATTATCAAAATTTTTCATTTTGATCATATTGGTGTTGTACTTTAAACTGTTCTATGTCTTAAATGAGAGAATGTTGTTTTGTTCGGTTGTTTTTCAATCATGTCTGACTCTGGTTTTCTTAGTAAAGATGGTTTGCCATTTCCTTCTCCAGCTCATTTTACAGTTGAGTAAACTGAGGCAACCAGGGTGAAGGGACTTGCCAAGGGTCACACAGTTATTAATTTTCTGAGACCAGATTTGAGCTCAGGAAGATAAGTCTTCCTGACTCCAGGATATTAACTAAACTACAGTGGTTCCCTGTTAACCTCCAAGATCAAATGTAAATGTCTTTATTGTCATTTAAAGCCTTTCACAGCCTGGTTCTTTCCTGCCTTTCTAGCCTTCTTACACAATTACTCCTCACCATCATCCCATCCACACCCTAGCCTACTTGCTGTTTCTTGCACATGACATTCCACCTCCCTAAAATGCCATTTCATATCCCAACCCTATTCTTTTACTTGAACATTCCCTCCTCATCTCTGCCTCCTGGCTTCCTTCAAGTCTTGGCCAAAATCCCATCTTCTGCAAGAAACTTTTTGCAATCCTGCTTGTAATTTGGGAATTAGTTCTTTGCCCCAAAGGAGGGCTTAAAAATGCAAAACAATACACAATCCCTTTGAAGGCACACAAGAGGAAACCCACAGATACTTTGGCTGTGAGAGGTTTGGGAGTCAGTAGGTTAGCCATTTCCTTGACCTTGCCTCCCATTTTTCTTACAACATAGTGACCTGACAATCAATGCCAAGCAAGCTCAAGAAGGGATGTAGAAGAAGGTAAAAAATTTTAAGGGTTAGTGATCTTTTCCCAATTAAAAGTGCCTGAAGAGGAGTAATTTTCCAATCTATAGCAATACTATTTGGTATTTTGTTTAAGTTTGCCTTACTGATTGCAAACAGAATCACACGAGTCCTAGATGTCTGACCCCTTCCCCCAAGAACCAAAGGACATATGAACATATTCAGCAGTTGGTTCAGTTAAAGGCATAGCTGGGGGCGGCCAGGTGGCGCAGTGAGTAAGAGAGCTGGCCCCAGCATCGGGAGATCTGGGATTGGTTCTGGCCTCAGATACTTGGCACCCACACAAAATAACTGGCCGTGTAACCTTGAGCAAGTTACTTAACCCCAATTGCTTTAAAAAAAAAAAAAGGCATAGCTGGCATGTTGGATCAGACATACCCAAGTGTTGGACTCTCCTGTCCTCTCAATCCCAAGGATATAAAGTTAGGCATAAAATTAGAACAGCAAATACATAATTATTATTGTTTGTCCTTCATTCTTTTTTTTTTTGCCTTTTTTTTGGAGGGCAATTGGGATTAAGTAACTTGCCCAAGGTTATACGGCTAGTTCTTTTGTGTGGGTGTTAAGTGTCTAAGGCGGCAACCGAACTCCGGTCCTCCTGATTCTGGGGCAGGTGATTTGCTCACTGCGCCACCTAGCCACCCCTGTCCTTCATTCTTGAGGACCAGTGACATCAGGAAGGTGATGTCATGACTTGCAAGTAAATTGGAATTAAGTAAAGGGAGGCTGTGCAAAGTCACCAGCTTCTATTAGAGAGTGAGGTGGTGATTTGCCATCAAGAAGCTGAAGAAAGAATCTTGAAAAAGGATCCATACTATGTCCAAACTGTGTGTACCTTTTGGTCCAGCAACACCCCTGCTAGGTCTATATCCCAAAGATATTTTTTAAAAAAGGGAAAGGACCTAATTGTACAAAAATACTTATAGCAACTCTTTTTGTAGTGGCTAAGAATTGGAAATCAAAGGGATGCCCATCAACTGAGGAATGACTAAACAAGTTGTAGCATGTGATTGTGATGGAATATAATCGTACTATAAGAAATAAGAAGCAGGATGGTTCCAGAAAAACTTGGAAAGACTTACGTAAACTGATGTAAAGTGAAGTGAACAAAACTAGAAAAATGTTGTACACAGCAGCAGCAATATTGTACAATGAAGAATTGTGAATGATTTATCTATTCTCAGGAATACAATGATCCAAAACAATCCCAAAGGACTAATGGTGAAGTATATGATCAGAAAAAGAACTGATATTGTTTGAATATAGACTGAAACATTGCTATTTTTCACTTTCCTTCTTTCCTTCTCTTTTATTCAAGTCTTCTTGTACATGATGACTACATGATTGCATATGAATAACCTCTATCTGGTTGCTTATCATCTTGGGAGGGTGGGGCAGAAGGAAGAGAAGAAAGGATAGAATTTGGAGCTCAAAACCTTAAAAAAAATACAAATGTTAAAAAATTGTTTTAACATGTAATTGGGGAAAATAAAACATTTAATTTTTTTTTTCTAAAAAAAGGATTTATGAGGGGCTGACTTGAAAAATAAACCCTTCTGTCTTCTGTGAGGACTTCCCCAAGCAGAACCACAAGATGAGAACAATTTGTTCCAATGGCCATGAAGACAGCAGAAGTAGGCACTGTGGAGCACTTAGAGCTTGGTCAGACATCCAGGATGCCAAGATCATCCACTGCATCCCAGGCCATCGCCAGTCATCCAGACTTTTATCTTGCCACTGGACTTCAATGACTTGGGAAGAGAGAATGAGCCTGGCAGCTTTGTGCAACTCTGCCTCACATAAATCCAGTTCATGACTCATGTCATTATATCAATGTCCTTTTTTCAAAACGAAGGACAGGGACCTCAAAACAGGCAAAAGATGATTTTAAAATTTCTTTAGAATTATAAATGCAATTTTATATGTGAAATGCTTATTATTGGCTGGTTGTTGTCTTTCGTTCTTCAAGAGGACCAAAATGACATCACTATGCTAGAGTCAAATTTCAATGTGTCTTGACTATGATTGATCAGACCAACACAAGCTTGGAATGCTCTACCACAGGTTGGGCACAAATAGTTCATGTGAACACTTGGAGTGAATACTCTAAATTTGCGTATCCTACATTTCCTTTCAGCTGTTTCAATTTTGCTTTGCTCATAGAACACAACACCTATTCTGATGTGGGTGTACCATGCTGAGCAGTCCTGTGCCAGTGTCTCCCATGTCACACAATCAATTCCAAAGTTCTTAAGAGAGACCTTAAAAGCATCCTTGTATTGCTTCTTCTGACCACTATGTGAATGCTTGCTCTGTTTGAGTTCTCCATAAAATAGTCTTTTTGGCAAGTGTATGTTTTGCACTCAAACAATGTGGCCATCCCATTGCAGTTGCACTCTCTGAAGCAGAGTTTGAATGTTTGGCAGTTTAATTCGAGTAAGGGCCTCAGTGTCTGGTACCTTATCCTGCCAAGTGGTCTTTAGAATCTTCCTAAGACAATTCAAATGGAAGTGATTCAGTTTCCTGACATGGTGCTAGTAGACTGTCCAGGTTTCACAGGCATGCAACAATGAGGTCAGCACAACGGCTCTGTAGACCTTCAGTTTGGTAGTCGGTCTAATACCTCTTCTTTCCCAAATGTTCCTTTGGAACCTCCAAAACACTGAGCTAGCTCTGGCAATGCGTCAACCTCATTATCAATGTGTACGTCCCTGGAAAGTACACTACCAAGGTAAGGAAACTTATCCACAGCATTCAGAACTCCTCCATTTGCTGTAACTGATGGGTCCATGTATGGATTGTGTGGTGGTAGCTGATAGAGCACCTGTGTTTCTTGGTGTTAATTGTTAGGCAAAAATTAGCACAAACAGCAGAGAATTGATTCATACTTTGTTTCCTCTCAGCTTCAGAGGATGCATTGAGCACACAACAGAAAATCATGCATCAACACTCCCTCTACTTTGATCTTGGCTTGTAGCCTTTTCAAGTTGAAGAATTTACCATGAGTGCAGTAGCTGACCTTGATGCAGTGTGGATCCTCAGTGAAAGCATTTGATGATGTAGCTGAAAACATCATGCAAAAAAGCATGGGAGCAAGCACACAGCCTTGTTTCACTCCATTGGTGACTGGGAAAGCATCATCCAGAACCCAGGCAATTATGCTGTCATGAAATTGATGTATGATGCTGATGAACTTCTCCAAGCAACCAAATTTTGACATAATTTTTTGTAAGTACAGACCTCTGTTCTGCTCTTGGCATTTCTCCTGGAGTTGTCTAACATGAAACTAACAGAATCAAAGGACTTAGTCAGCAAATTAGAGCTCTTCTCTGAGCGGGAACAGTTAGCTGCTTTGGAGGGAAAGTTGAGCCAACACAGAGTTGGCAACAGTGGAGCAGAAAAGGAGTGGGAAGCTTTCATCAATTTGGTATATGGCACTGCATTTGCTCATCTGGGTCAGAACACTTGCAAACACCAAGACTGGTTAGATGACAATGATGGGGAAATTCAGAAGTCTCAAAAATGAGAACTCCATAAGGTTTACCAGCAGGATAGTTCATTTGTCTCTAGGAAGGAAGCATTTCATGCCATCAAAAGAAAAATGAATGAATGAATAAATGACTGCCCTGTTGGTATTTCAAATTCAACATGACACGAATAGAATTCATCACCCTTCTCCCAAATAAAACCACTAACTCCTCCAAACATCCCTGTATCTCTAGAGATAACCACTCAATATATATTGATATCAATAGATATTCCCAGTCAACTAAGTTTATAATCTTAGAGTTAACCTTAGCTGTTATCCTTTCCTTACCTTTACACCTAATCAGTGGGGCAATCCTCTGTCATCTAGTACCTTCTCAATCAGTTGACACTATTTACTATCATGCAGTATATGTACTACCATGTATACCATGTATCAATAACTTTCACGTGCATCCCCTTCTCTCCATTTATACAACCATGATCTTTCTAGCCTTCATCACCTCCTGCCTGGACTTTTGCAACAGCCTCTCCTAATTGAACTGCTGGTGTCTCTCCCATGCATTCTCCACACTGGTGCCAGATTAGTATGTCTAATTCACAGATCTGACCATGTCAGTCTTTAGCCCCCAAGCCTTCAGAGGTTCCCTATTACTTCTAAGATAAAATGCAAAGTCCTCCATTTGTGTTTTAAGGCCCTCTCCTGCCTGGATCCAACCTATTTTTTCAGCTCATGATACTCCTCTCTACTCACTCTTCCAGCTAAACTGGCCTGATTGCTGCTCCACAGACTCAGCATTTTATCTTCAGATTCAATGTCATTGAGGTGTCCATATCTAGAATGCCTTCCTTTCTCATCTCCATCTCTTAACTTTCTTCAAATTCAGCTGGGCTGTTACCTCCATCATAAAGCCTACCTTATTCAACTAATTACTAGTTTCTCTCTCTCTCTCTCTCTCTCTCTCTCTCTCTCTCTCTCTCTCTCTCCCTCCCTCTCTCCTCTCTCCTCAAAAAACCTTGATTTCATTTTACACATACATATTGTATTGGTGTGTACATGTTTTCAGGGAAGACTACTGTCTCTGATGTGTAAACTACTGAGCTCTTTGAAGAGCTGCTTTCCACCTTTGGTGTCCACCTGATTCACCTGGCTCTCACCTGTGTACAAGAAGCTGTAGCATGTGCAGTGGACCATTTTGACAGACAAGCTAAACCAAGTCAAGGGGAACTAAAGGGTCTCAAACCCATTGGTGAGTTAGGGGGTTGTCTACTCCAAGCATGTGAAAACTTCCTCCACAGTGGAACTGGCGGGTGAGAACAGTTTGTTCTAATGGCCATAAAAGAGATTGAAGCAGGTGTGTGGAGCACTTAGAGTTTGGTTAAACATCAAAGACACCAAGTTCTTTAAACAACAAAGACATTGCATCCTAAGCCATCACCACTGTCTTGACTTTGTCCTGCTACTGCACTATGATGACTCTGGAAGAGAGAGTGAAGCCAATGACTTTGTACAACTGCCTCACTTAAATCCAAATTATGCATGGGTCAAAAGACATTTTACCATTTTTACCTATCTCAGAGTCCCGTGGTGACAGGCAAGTGATGAAGCAGCAGAGCTATAGCCACAACCCTGCACACAGGTGGCCCAGACAGAGATTTAGTATACAGCACCACATCTGTTCATCTGGGCCAGAACAATTGCA
Source organism: Petaurus breviceps papuanus (assembly GCF_028583685.1). Taxonomy (NCBI): domain Eukaryota; kingdom Metazoa; phylum Chordata; class Mammalia; order Diprotodontia; family Petauridae; genus Petaurus; species Petaurus breviceps. Next base: position 21,037 of record NW_027185883.1, on the reverse strand, counting down.
AACATCAAAAATGATTTGATGAAAATGATGGGGAAATTCAGAAGTCTCAAAAATGAGAACTGCACAAGGTTTACCAGCAGGATAGTTCATCTATCTGTAAGAAGGCAGCATTTGATTCCATCAAAAGAAAAGTGAAAGTGAAGCTTGGAGAGATGTAGGATTCTCTGCTCAGTAGAAAGGCAGATGAAGTTCAGTTTTACTCTGATAATAAAAATCCAAAGTGTTTTTATGATTCCCTGGAGACTATGGGCCAAAGACCTATGGTGCATCTCATATTCTGCTGATGGAGCACATTGATTGATGAAAAGGATATGATCCTGGAGAGATGAGCTGAACACTTCCATAGTGTTCTCAAGAGACCATCATCAATCAATGCTGAGACCATTGACTGTTTACCTCTGATTGAAGTCAATTCCTCCCCAGCTGAAGTTCCAACTGAAGATGAGGTTTGAATGTCACTATTTCCTTTTATGTGGCAAAGCACCTGATGCTGATTCTATTCCAGCTGAGATTTACAAGGTAGAGGGTCCATTGCTTATACAAAAACTGACTGAAATTTTCCAGGTCATAAGGCAAGAGGAGGTTATCCCCCAAGAGTTCGAGGATGACACCATTGTCTGTCTCTATAAAGGTAAAGGAAATAAGTTGTCCTGTGACAAACCAGGGGGGTGGGGTCCTCTCTTTTAGTCATTGCCAGAATCCTTAATAGGCTGATCCTTCATCTGGAAGATGGTCATCTATCTGAGAGCCAGTGTAGCTTCAGAAAGGGCCAAGGAACAGTCGATACGGTGTTTGCTTCCTGACAACTCCAGAAAAAAATGCCAGGAGCAGAACAGATGTCTGGGGGCAGCTAAGTGGCACAGTGAATAGAGCACCGGCACTGGAGTGAGAAGGACCAGAGTTCAAATCCAGCCTCAGACACTTGAAATACTTTCTAGCTGTGTGACCTTGGGCAAGTCACTTAACCCCTTGCCTTCCACCCTCAAAAAAGAACAGAGGTCTGTACACAATGTTTGTAGAGCTTATTACTAAAACATTTCCATTAGAAATTCCCAATAGAAACATTTGGCAGTCACCTAGTCCTTAGATTTTTAATCTTGTTGCTTTCTCAAAGTTTACTGCTCCATTAAATTTTTAAAACGTTTATATCTTTATCCACTTTCTCTCTTTTTAAGGTTATATATATTAGCCTCATATTGTCATGAAAGAATAAGATACTTCAACGACCCTATGGAGGTGGGATTAGTACATGTGCAGCCTGGCTGCCCCCCTACCCAAAGGTCAGGCAGGTTAAAACCTGGGGTTTTAACCTGACTGCACCAGAGGTTGACTTTGCACATGTGCAAAGTTATTTGTTCATTCTCTCTCCCATTAAAGTGGGAGCTCCTTGAGACTAAGGACAGTGTTTTTGCCTTTCTTTGTAACCCTAGTGCTTAGAACATAGTAAACTCAATAAATATTTGTTAACTGGGTTTGACATTTAAAACCTATTCACTTTCTGGTTCCTTCTACCTTTATTGGCTTATTATTTTATTACTTATTACTCCCTTCCATGCACTCTGCAGTTCATTCAAAGTGACCTACTTGCTGTTCTTCATCGTTGATAATATACCACCTCCCATATCCATGCCTGTGCCCTATGATTGGAATGCATTCCCTTAGATTGAGCCTCTTAGAAACCCCAGCTCCCTTCAAAGCTCAGCACATGTCCTCCTATATGAGGCCTTGCCTGATTCCTTAAATTTCTAGTGCTTCTCCACTGAAATTTCTTTGCATAGATATATACATAGATATATGACATATCCTTTAATAATCTATGACCTCCCTGAGGGCAGGACTTTCTTTTTTTCTTTTTCTTTTCTCTCTTTTGCTTTACCAGGCTGCTTCTTATTGAGGTACTAGGAAGGAAGGAAAAAACCAAGCATTTATTAAGCTCCTACTGTCTGCCAAACACTGCACTAATTGCTTTGCAGCTATTATCACAACAACGACCCTGGGTGCTAGACTATTATCCATATTTTATAGTTGAGGAAACTGAGACAGAGGCTAAATGACAAGTGTCTGAGGCAAGACTTAGGCTCAGGTCGTCCTGACTCCAAGTCCAGCTCTAGCCACTGAGTCATTTGGCTGCCTATTGGTACAACTGGATCGTCATAGCATTTTCATCAGCAATAAGTAAACTTTATTGACCAGAGCACATAGAACCCCAACACCTACCACTAAGACCAAGCATGTTGACCAAACAACTTCCATGATCTAGGTATCCCAGAATAAACATCCTTTCATAAGGAGAACTATGCACTGTTTTGCAATTTAATAATTTCACTTCAAATAAGCAACTGTTTAGTAATTATCTACCGTAGTATGTAGAGCAGCATAGCAGGAGTAGTAAAAAACTATATATTCAGATATGGTAAAGGTTAAAGGGACCTTTTCAGGAAGCTTGGCTCAGGGGCCTAGGATTTAAGCTTATTCCATTATGCACATATGGTAATACTTTTTATTTTAAAAATATTTTTATTTAAAGTTTTGAGTTCCAGATTCTGTCCCTCCCTCCATCACTCCCATCCCCCCTCCCTGAAATGTTAAGCAGTCAGATATAGGTTATACATGTGCAGTTGTGTAAAACATTTCCATATTAGTAACTTGGTACAAGACATGAATAAAAGGGAAAAATGAAAGAAAGTAAAAAATAGCATGCTTCAGTATCTATTCAATCTATCAGTTCTTTCTCTGAAGGTTTGCTTCATCATTAGTCCTTTGGGATTGATTGTCTTGCATCATTGTATTACTGAGAATAGTTAAGTCATTCACAATTCTTCATCGATCAATATTGCTGTTACTATGTACAATATCCTCCTGGTTCTATTCACTTTACTATGCATCAGTTCACATAAGTCATTCCAGGTTTTTCTGAAATCATCCTGCTTGTCATTTCCTGCAGCACAATAATATTCCTTTATAATTATATACCACTGCTTGTTTAGCCATTCCCCAACTGATAGGCATCCCTTTGATTTCCAATTCTTAGCCATGTGGTAATATTTAATTTATACTTCAAGAGATCTGTAACACACCCACTTAAGCTAGGTACTCTCCTCTGTCCAGTACAGAATGTAACCCATTCATGCCTTTTCATCCTATTATTCTTTTCCATATTCTTCAATAAATCTTACACAAATGATGATCAACTGTGAAGGACTTGACTATTCTCAACAAGACAATTCTGAAGGACTTTTGATGAAAAATGCTATCCTGTAGAGAAGGAACTGATAGAGCCTGAATACTGAATTTTTTTTGTTTTTAGGGGGGTGGGGGATGTTCTGTATTTTCTTTTACAACATCACTAATATGTAACTATGTTTTGCATGACATAAAATTGCTATATCAAATTGCTTGCCTTCTCAATGAGGGGAGAGGGAAGGAGAGAATTTGGAACTCAAAAATTTTTTTAAATGTTAAAAATTATTTTATATATAGAGGAAAATAAAATATTAAACAATTAAATGTTTAAATTTTTTTAACTTAAAAAAATTTTTAAGGTTTTTTAAAAAGATCTTTTTTAAAAAGATCACTTGGTGATCTTATTAGCTCCCATGGATCCAATTATCATCTTATGTAATTTATTCTAATAAGTATTTTTTCAACCATAATCTCTCTCCTGATCTCCAGTCATGCATTACCAACTGCCTATTAGAAATCTCCAACTAGATGTCTCATAGATATTTCAAACTCCATGTGGAAGACCATGTTTGAAATATCTTGGGGCATTAAGGTCTGAGGAAACTCAGAGACCTAGCTCAGATGTAGGACGGAGCAAGGTCCCCTCTGATAAACAGTCTGAAAATTTTCCCTCAAATAATTATGTAAAACTGACACAGCAAAAAGTTTATCTTGTCCTCAGAGATAAACTGGAGGCAGAAAGGAAGCGATTACAAGCCAGCCTGTTCTGAAAAAGTTGTTCTTGGGAAAGTACATTGGAGCACAAGCATATGGAGCAAAAAACAAGATATTCTTTAAAGCTGTAAGCAAGTACTCTATAAATACTCAAGAGAAATATCAATAAACTGGCATTGGTCTCATCATGCTCGCCTAGCCCAACTCTTTCGTTCATCTTCCATCCTACGTCAGTTGCTGGCAACTCAACATGTCTAAAACTGAGTTTATCTTTTCCTCTAAACCCTCCCCTTTCTAACTTCCTTTCTACTGTCAAGGGTACCACCATCTTCCCAGTCACTCAAGCTTTTGAAACCCTTTATATTCTGGCTTCTTCTTGCCCTTCTAGTTTTCTTACACCTTACTCCCCTCTATGTACTCTGCAGTCTGGTGACACTGGCCTCTTTACAGTTTTTTGCATACTTCATCTCCCAACTCCAGGAATTTTCCTGAACTGTTCCCCATGTTGGAATTTTCTCTCTTCTTATCTCTGCCTCTTGGCTTCTCAAGGGCCAGCTAAAGTCCTTAATCTTAATGCCTTTCCTCCGAGATTACCTCCAATTTATCATATATGCATAAATTGCCATACCTTGAATAACCGAAGCGAGACCCAAGCAATAATTTTATAATGGACCTTTTATTAAACTGCCATGTTGGCTGATCAGGCCACATGGTGGGCTGAGCAGTTACTACCCCTCCCAGATACAGCAGTAATGCAAGCAGCAACAGCAACAGCCCCGATCTCTGGTAAAACCTTAGCTTATAAAGGGGGCACACACGGCCAATAGTTAGGTATTATGTAAGCAGTGATTGGTCAGTACACACGTTGAAATTCCCGGGCCTGACCCAGAAGCCTGCCCACCTCTATGCAGGTGAGCTGACTGGGAAAGGGCAGAGACCCAGTGGGGGAAGGCGGAGCTGACCAGGCAATCTGCTTACTTCCTTGAGGTAGGGGGATGGAGAAAGCCCAGCATAACATTCCCTACTTCTTTTGTGCCTGTGTCAAACCCTTGACACCGCCAGGTCATACAGGTCAGTGGGTATCCATAACAATTAATTTAACAGTTAATAGGGACTTCCTATAATCAAGGCCGTAGTCACAAGGAAGAGGAGGGGGTCACATTTTTCCATAGGTCCTCTAGTTGAATTTCTCCAAGAAAGAAGCTGTCCCAATAGAAATCAGGTCCAGATTCTTGGGAAAGCTGTCTGCATCTGATGTCCTTTTTTTCAGATTCCAAGGCTCAGGGGATAATCTTTAGATGACTAGAGTTCAAATGTACAATACAAGAGCTTCCAGAAACATGATTTTACATATAAAGGTCCAGTTTTCTAGCCATGCAAGACAAGGTTCAAACAAATAGTTCAGTTTTCTTAGCCACACAGGGCTAGGTTCAATCAGTACGATGAGGTTTTTCTCACAATTTTACAAAATGACTTGATGTAGCTCAGAACTCAAGGTACACAAGTACATGTCACCAAGATAACCAAGAAAACTTACATACAAACTATACAAGAATCATAATTAACATACAATTCCTTGTATCCCAGTGACCTATTTCATTTAAGTAACACTTTTAAATCCCAGATGCCTCATGCAGTTACAGAATTTAAAAAGGAGTTTTGCTTCTCCAGTTCAGACCTAGAGGTGACCAGATAATTTTGACCTAATATAAATTAGTACAATCACTTAAGATTAGTTCCATATTTTGAAACTACAGAGAATTTTCAGTTTATTTATTCTTTGTTATTTCTACCTTTCTTAAATCCTGTACCTGGTATAGGAATCTTTTAAAATACGAAAAACTTTTTAAAAAATGATTTAAGTTGACCTTTGTAAAATAACAGACAGATGCATTAACAAATTAACATTAGTTTCACCCTCACCACTATCTTATCCAATTCTTGTGCTAAAATCCAAAATCCATACCTCTGATCTTATTCCTAAACATGCTCAAAGCATGAATTCACATAATAGAAAATTTTAAGCCAATTTTATACATCTGTATTTAATCCTAGGTGTCATCTAGTCTGATCCTGTTGCTCTCCTCAAACTTCCCTATCCTTGTCAATTAGACATCTATTTCATTACATTTTACCTTATTACTAATCATCTCCTTCTTTGAAGGATGTTATCTCTATATTTATTCATTTATTTGGCCCTGAATATTACTTCTTAGTGAATTTGCTATAGAATAAAAAGAGGGACAATGTCATAAACTTGCCAGAAGGAAAATTTCCTTAGCCTTGTTTGATTCCAGGCATGAGTCATCTCCGCTAGTCATTCCAATAGTCACCAGGTGATGAAAGCAAAGCTTAGGTATAAATAGGTGGGAGGTTTCCTTTTCAGAAACAAAACGCACAATTAGGAAATAAAGTCAGAGAGATCCCACCTGGGCAGTGTCTGAGGTTGTCTCCAAAATTTTCCAAGCACAGACATCCACCTGGAACAGTTTGCAGCCTTCAGCCTCTACCATCCCATTATCGGCTTTAATGACGACTTCTGTAATCAAGGCTTAGAAAAATAGTAAAATTTACAGTCCCACAAATTACTAAATAGCAAATAAATACGGACTAGTGTCCTATAGATAGGGCCATCTAAAATTTGATTGAGCTATTAATTATTAACTCAAGTGACAAATCTTTCTGCCTTCCCAAAACTTCCTCATGCTTTCTCAACATACTTCTAAAACTGATATCAACTATCTGGAAACGGGAGGTACTGGAGGAACCCCATTTGTCCCCAAATCTTCTTATCTGCTTTGTTCAGCTTTTCATAAATAGACTTTAAAGACAGTTTGAATTAACCTGGTATTAAAAATGGTATCTTTCTTTTCTCTCAAGTATCTCTGATCAAACTAAATATCAGGCACCATGTACCCCATCATTCCAAGCACCCAATCATTCCCCCCTTAAACAGCTGGGACCCAAAATCATTTGGGTAGATCTGTCTGTTTCATATGGGGCTAGGTCTGTAGCCAGTAGCTAAAACATGGCCGAAGCCAGGTCCAGGGAGTGATGGGCCATCATCTAGGACAGTGGGTACTCAGCCTGAGATGACATCTGCAAGTGAAGGGTGCTAAGCCTAGAAGAAACAAATCTGGCAAAGAGATTAAACAAGGGCCAAAAAAGAGCAGGAGAAAAGTGACCAGAAGTGGGGTTAGGATGGGTTAGTATAATCTGTTACTCAGACTATTTCTGTTTCCTCCATATTTCTATAAACTACATAAACAAGATACCGTGTTTCCCCAATAATAAGACACTGTCTTATTAAATTTTTTGGACAGAAAAACACCAGAGGGCTTATTTTCAGGGGAGGGCTTATTTTCAGGGGAGGGCTTATTTTAATGAACATTGGCAGCAATTTTAATAAACAGGTAAATGTGAACAAAAAAATGTACCTTTATTCAATAAGCAAATCAATGGGGAAGAACAGGATGACGCGCTCACTGCTGCAGCTCTGATTGGATGCAGCTCGGAGCGCGGAGTGGCGTGCATTTGGGGGGGGAACGGTGCATACAGAGGGTACCGTAATGTAGCGTGTAGCGGCAGGGGATCACCTTCACTACAGTAGCAATCTCAATAGGGCTTATTTTCGGGGGAGGGCTTATTTTAGAGGAATCTTACACAGTAAGGGGAGGGCTTATTTTTGGGATAGGTCTTATTATCGGGGAAACATGGTACTTTATAAGTTATTATTCTATTACTACATATCTATACTGCCTTAAACAATAGAGGTTCCTGACTTGAACCTCACAACTGAATAGTAGACATACATCCTTGTTTCACAAAGTTTGTTTATCCTCTGATTATATTCACTCTGGAAGAAAGAGATAATTCAGAAACTGAATCTTTAACATATATTCAGTTACAAATGTTAACCTTTGCTTAGAGCATGAAATAACTACAAATTCAGGTCAAAACAGCCAGATCTCTTCTGCTTTTACAATCTCATTAAACCTTGAAGAAAGTTAGTTGAGAACTGTTAAAATGATCTTAATCAGTTTGCATAACTTTCTGCACATGTTCTAATTCTAGATTTTCCAATAAGCTAACAAAAAAAATTCACATCTTTTACTGACTATGTGCTCTGATCATAGGAAATTTGCTAAAGAAGGAAAAAATCACCTTAAACAGCAAATTTCACCAATCACAGTTTAGAGCATTTTTTTATGGGCTGCAAGACAATAAAGATTTACCAGGCCTCACAAATGTAGAGATTCTATTCTTAATCTGATCCCAAATCCCAGGGTCCCATCTAGAAACTTCAGAAAATTTACAGTAAGTTTCAATATTTCAAAATCCATACATAATTGATAAAATGACCAGAAATCTTACAAAGTGTTTGTATAATTAAACTTGTTCTGGTATAAAAGATAAGGAGCTTCATAAGTAAAACAAGCCCTAACCCCCCTCCCCCCACTTTTTTTGTTTTTTTTCTTTTTTTGGGGGGGGGGTTTAGGACCTTGACACAAATTGTTTCCAGGTGTAATGGAAATGCAAATTTAAAGACCTTCCCTGCCCCTAGGCCCTTTGCTGGCTTAAGAGACTCTGAGAACCTTCCTTGATTTGAAAATATACTCTGCCTCCTAATAGGCTGAATGTGGTCACATGAAGCCTGTGGCAGGAGGCTTGGTTTTCAGGAATGTCCACACCTTGATGCTGTGTGATTGGGCAGTGCGTCAAGAGGGTGGTTACATTCTCTGACCCAGGAGAAGGCTATATAATCCCTGATGTGAGCCTTTGTTTTGGGGCTCACTTTGAGAAGTGTTCTGTGATTTGATCAGATCTGGGAAGCTGTTATTGAGAGCCCCCGGCTTTGAAAAACCCAGATGTTGATTTGGTATAGGTGTAATGGTTGGACAGTTTGGAAACTGTCTACTTGATCTGTTTCTCTGTCTTGATAATTCTGCCTGTGTATTCTGAAGTTCAGGGTGCTGACCTTTTTCCCCTGAACGATACATATTTCCCCTAAACGATACATATTTGACTGATTAAAGTAAGCTTGTTAACCCATTTTGAGTTGCTTTTCTTTAACAAAGCAGATCTAAGAACCTGTGTTGGCAGCCACCCTGGGGACAATGGGTGCTTGCTGATACACCAGGAACACCTAAGCCCTCTTTTCCATATTCTAAGTTTTTCAAAATTTAGAAAAGGATTTGATGAGGTGCTTGGGATCTATGTCTGTGCTATCAGTTTGTAAAATCAATTTGTAAAACCAGTCTGTAAAATCACATTCCCCCCCCCCAGTCTCAGACCATTAACTCTGCCCCTTCCCCCTACCAGCACTCTGCCCAGCAACAATTCATGAACTGTTTATTTCTGCTTGGAACAATAACAAGCTACAGCTATGAATCCTTCATTAAACCATCTATAAACATTTTAGCTTCGGCAAATGTTATCTCCCCTTAGTATAATGGCCAGCTGCATCTATGAATCCTTCAATGCACTATCTATAGGTTAACTCCTTAGCCAATTATCCACATACTGAGTCTCTGTTAGCCTTGGTTCCCAACATCCATCTTCTCAAATATGACACTGATGGGTGGAAGACTAGGCACTTCTCAGTCAGTCTTGACTGCTAGCTGACTTAGTGATATTTCAAACGTAAAACCACACCTCCAGGTAACCCTTGGGCTATTTCCCAGTGAATTATGGGCAATAAGTCTTGAAAGTTGACATTAAAAGTGCATGTTCCTTTAAGCACTGACCACTCCTTAACTCCTCCCTAATCCCACCCTTATTCACCTAGTTAGCATAATTGACACCTGATATACTGTCAACTCCTTAAAAACTATACCTAAGTCTTCTTTAAGTTTGCAGGTTCCCTAAGAACCCCTGCCTGCTGTAAAGTGTAACAATAAACTTTTACAATCCTGACTTCAAGATTGCTTGGGCCTACTGAATTCTTTCCAGACTGAATCAAAGGGATTTTGATCATTGATCTTGATCAGAGCACCTGTATAACCTACTGCCATTCCCCCATCAGGGTCTTTTCTTCACATAATTACCAATAAGTAGTTTTTCCTAAGCATGCTATTGTAAAACTAAGAAAAACTTAAAAGTGTATGATTTCTTAAGTTACAACATTTCAGAAATATCATAACTGATACTCTGACATGGTCACAGTACTTCATTCACCATCATTTTCTTGCTCCTCTGACAGTATAATTCTTAATTTAACAGCATTTAGAGTATGAGGAACTGCTTCTATTATAACATACATAATACAAATGTTTACCAGTAACAATATCATAAACAATTATGATGTACCTAAATTTAAATTTTAAGCCAAAATCAAGTAATTACCAATCTGGTGATCTTAATTTAGTAATTTCCAAATTGGCACAAACCTCACACCTAAGAAAGGTTTCACATAAGGTTGACAAGCACAAAGCAGTTCACCTTAGCTTACACAGTTCATATTCAAAGAGATTTTTTAATACCAAGCACTGTGCCAACCACCTTTACAATTATATTCGTCCCATAAACTGAGATTTTGGATGTGGATTCCACCACTATCCCCATACTGGACAGTAAACTAAGGTAAACAAAACTCTCTGGGGCCATAGAGTGAATAAATTTCTTAATGTCAAATTAACAATATGTATCTTTTTGACCATATAACCATACATTTCTGAGTTCTAATACCCTTGGGATTAAAAAATGAAATATTATCCACAAATTTACATATATATTCAGTACTCCATTCATGCTCACATTCCAGATCAGTTTAAAATATGCTGGGCTAATTATTCTAACAGAACCACCCAATTTCAGCCTTTCCAAAATAATAATAATAATAAAATAAACCTTCAAATATGGGAATTCCCCAAAGCTAATTTGGTGCAAAAATGCTCCTAATATAAATTTCCCAAGACATTGTATATTCACATACATCCAAGTCAACACATACATCTATATCCATAGATGACTCAACAGCTTCAGAATACTAATAAGAAAATTGTTTTTAACATCAGAGTTCATAATTTTTCCAAATTATATAATTTAGAAATGTACAATGTCCCAACATTATGTATTTAAAACTTGCTTCTATCCCATTGCTCATGTTAGGTAAATTTGTTCCAAACCACTTTACACAGGAAATAAATTATAACTCTATAACTTTAAACCACTGTATACATTTTCATAATAGCCAAAATTTTAAATGAAATATCAGCATTATTATTGCCTGTCTGTAACCCAAATACAGTTTTAAATTAACAGATTTTATAACACAAAAACCCAATACACGTGCAATACAAATTCAAATCCTTTAAAATTGCTGTAATACTATTCCTTCACTTAGCTAAACAGATTTCTAGAAACAAAATACAATCTCAGAAAAATGGCAACAAAATAACAATGAATATCAAATGACCTCAAGTGAGTCATACAATAATTGACCTTATCAATTCTGGCATGATTTCAAAGTTAGAGAGATACCAACATATGCCTGTCATTATATTTTATAATCACTATACCATTTTGATCACAAGTCTTTCACAAATGCTATTAATTTGCCTTTTACAAATTCAAGGAACAAGTCAAGCTGGGATAGCAAAAAAACTTGTTTTTTTTTAAGCAATGACAATATCCCATTTCCAATTTTTTAATGATTAATCCTTAGAATTTGCGAAGATATTTTGTTTGTCTGTTTTTCTAACTTTCATTATCATTCCAGGCTGACCAGGACTATAAAGAATTTCCCAAATTAAAAAGTTCAAAATATTACAATGACAAGGAGAATTTTGGTGGACCTTTTGAAAGTGAGAGCTTTTAATCTGCCAGTCTCAAAGCTCTAGACTTAATTGGCCTTAATTGGTCAGGCAGGAGATCTAGCCTGTCTGCTTCTTTGATTGGAGGAGGGATTCCCAAAGAGGGGCCCACCTCCCCACCTCTCCCAATGCTCACCAGGAGGAAAGGACCAGCAGGATCGATAAAAAGTTTTGCTCCAGTGGAGGGAGGTGCTCCTCCCCCTCCCCCCCTCCTTGAGTTTTTGGAGGACTCTGGAGAGTCTCTGGCCAGGGGAAGGCCCCGCCTCTCCCTGTCCCTGAAGTCTCCCAAAGAAATTTCTCAACTACCTAATTTCCTCCTGAGGGAGGGGCTATGCAGGTCCCAACCCCACCCCCCTTTCCACTTCAGTGGGCGGAGAACTCCTTCCCGCCAGCTCCTTCCTCCTCCCCACCCCCAGGGTTGGGGACTTCACCTTTTCCGGCCTGAGCCAGGCAGGCAGTGGGGGTCGGTCAGTTCCGCCTTCGGCCTGACCCGGGAGCCAGGGTGGCCAGCCCCCCCCCCCCCCCCCCCCCCCCAGCTGTTATCCTGTGGACTGGCCACGTAGCCGCCCCAGCCAGGCTTGCTAAGGCTCCGTTAAGCTAATGAGCTCAAAAAATGGATAGGACATATAAAAAGACAGACAAACAGACACCAGCTGGAACCCAATAATAAGCAAAATCCCAGCATCCTGAGTTTGCTTGGAGACTGAGCTATGGGATTGTACTCCTTGCCAATCAATCCTTGCGGCTATATATAGCCCTCAATTTAAACAGAACAGAACAGATTTACCCCTATTTTGAGGTCCTGAATACACAAAACATCAAATGAGGAGCCAGTTGAAGTGGGGAGGCAGGTGCAATCTTTCCCTCCTCCAGACCTGGGGCCCTGGAACTTCATCAGGTGCTAGCTCCTCCTAGGAATCTGGGTGAGCAGATGCCAACCCCCGAGGACAAGAGCTCTTTGTATTTGGCAAAATCTTGCTGGCTCCCCACTCAGTGGCCAGGGCTGCTTCCTCCCCACCCCTCCCCTTTTCTTATCTCTCTTTCTCTGAAGGGGAGACAAAGAGAGAAGGCTGGACGTCCAACAGTTTCCCTGGCTATTTTTTTTTAACACAGAAGTTGTTAGTTACAGACAGACAAACAGAAAGGCAAGCACACAAACACAACAGACAGATAACCACTTACCTCCGGAGGCTGATACAGAGATCTGGGTCCAAAGAGCCAAAATGTGATCTGATCGATGTCAGGGGATGGTTTGGACTTTTTCACTCTTGAATTCTGAGCTCTGAGAAAATTTCAGATGCCAGCTGCTCAAGGAAATCATAGCTGAGTGGCCTCCATCCCCTGAGGCCTAGGATCTTGGGCCTTGCACAGCAACACAGAATGCTGTCTAAATATCTTACTGGGGCCTCCAAAATTGCCGTACCTTGAATAACCCAGGCAAGACCCAAGTAATAATTTTAGAATGGACCTTTTATTAAACTGCCATGTTGGCTGATCAGGCCACATGGTGGGTTGAGCAGTTACTACCCCTCCCAGATACAGCAATAATGTAAGCAGCAACAGCAACAGCCCAGATCTCTGGTAAAACCGTAGCTTATAAAGGGAGCCCAGAAGGCCAATAATTAGGTATTATGTAAGCAGTGATTGGTCAGTATGCACTTTGAAATTCAGGGGCCTGACCCAGAAGCCTGCCCATCTCTATGCAGATGAGCTGACTGGGAAAGAGAAGAGAACCAGTGGGGGAAGATGGAGCTGTCCCTGCAGTCTGCTCACTTCCCTGAGGTAGGGGGATAGAGAAAACCCAGCACATATTAAGATTATCTTCCATTTATCATATATATGTTAAGCAGCATATGTATGTGGTTTTTTTTTAAATAGACCCTGTATAAAGCACTTGGAGATACAAAGAAAAGATATGTGTGTATACATACATACATACACACACATGCACATATGAAAATCTTGCTTGTATATAAATGTCTGTTGTGCCATTAGACTGAACCTTTGAGAGCAGGGATTGTGTTTTTTTAATTTTTTTTTAATTTTGTATCCCCAGTGTTTAACACAGGGCCTGGCAGCACTAGGTACTTCATAAATATTTGTTAATTGGATCAGTTTATCATAGGGGAATATAAGAATCATAAAACTTGAAAGTTGGAAGGAAAGCCAGAGACTTACCTGCATATACTCAACCAAGATTCAGTGGTTATCCAGTGTTTGCTCAAAGACCTCCAGTACTTTCTGAGGCTTCACATTCTACTTTAGTATGCTTTGATCATTAGGACATTTTATCTGACCTGTGTCTAGAAAGGCAATGTGGCATGGTAGATAGAGAGCCAACATCCAAGCCAGAAAGTCCTGGACTTAATTTCTGCTTGGGATAATCCTGGACAATTCCCTTCAGTGTTCTAGGTCAGTGGTGTCAGACTCAAAGAAAAAAGAGGCCACCACCACTAAACCTTATGTTAAGGATCCCTGTGGGCCATATATTGTCTTTAAAAAACCATATAATAACATTATCTATGTTCTGTTGCATTTTTATTTTGTTAAATATTTCCCAAATACATTTTAATCTGGTTCTGGCCACAGTCAGGACTGTTTCAGCCTGGTCCTAACGTCTGGTATCTCTATTCCAGATCATTTTTCTAAAATAAGCACAATGCCCTTGAACTGGAAGGAAATTAAAAATCTCCTTTTTAGTTTCTCTAGAAATATTAAGAAATAATTGTTTTCCTATAAAACCCTTTCCAGAATCCTTGGAAAAGATTGAACAAAGGATTGACTTGGAAAGTCAGAACAAAAGAGGAAAGAAATGGGTGAGGTCTGAGAGAAATGAGATGGTGGCTTGAATATTCAGTACAGAATGTTGACCCAGACTGAACCGGGGCAGAAATTTTGGGGGCAGAGTCATGCTGGAGGACATGGGGACAATGCCAGTGTGAACATCTCTCTCCAGGCTAGAGATGGCTTGGATATAGATAAATGATAAATAAAATTGATGGGAAAGACAAGCCTAAAAATAAGGATTTTGGATTTTTTTCATTAAAAATAATTTTTCATTAAAACATTTTAATTTTTTTCATTGGCATTAGTAATATTTTTTCTTGGACACCAGTACAGATCATATCACCCATGGCTTTTCACTTTATGCATCTCTTATCCATGTGTTCCCATAAATCCTGCAGGTCATCTGGCATGCTGGGTGGGGGCTGGGGGGTGTGCCTTTAGATCACTTGCCATTGCATGGATCCATACCAATGGAGCATAATGGTGAGCTACTGGTGACCCCTCATTCTTACTACCTGACTATCCCACTATGTTTCCTAATCATATATCTCTCCATTAATGTTAAATCACATTTTCTTAACTTTGATCCAACATTCTATCCTGACAAGATTTTTCTGGATCCTGTCCTTTACTCAGTATGTGCTCACTGTTTAGCCAAGATTTTTGTCATCTGTAAATCTGACAGGTATACTATCTGCCTTTATCCATTTTTTAAAATGTTAAACAACGTGGGACCAAGCACAGATTCCTGAGGCATTCAGGCACTGGATGATTCCTTCCACAATGACATCTAATCATTAACAACTATTCTTAGGGACTAACCATTCAACCATTTTTAAATTCACCAAATCTAACCCATATCTTTCCATTTTTTGTTCCCCAAAGGAATAGCATGTGAAATTTTGTCAGATGCTTTGCTAAACTTATTTATAGTATCCTCTGAATTACCAGTTTAACAACCTTATCTGAAAAAAGAAAGTTAATCTTGATATGACTTTTTAAAATATTTTTAAAATTGTTGAGCATGTATTTTTTTTTCTCTCTTACCTCCCCCAGCTCATTGGAAATAAAAAGAAAAACGAAACCCTCATATGTGACAAGCATAGGGAAGCAAAACAAAGTCCTATAATGGCTATGTCCAAAAAATGTGTATCTTTAAAAAAAATAATAAATTGACATTACCTGTTCTTTTTTTTATGACCCCCCCCTTTTTTTTTTTAAAGCAATTGGGGTTAAGTAACTTGTTCAAGGATACACGGCCAGTTATTTTTGTGTGGGTGCCAAGTATCTGAGGCTGGGACCGATCCCAGGTCTCCTGATGTTGGGGCCGGCACTCTTACTGATTGTGCCACCTGGCCGCCCCTCTTATGACCTGTTCTTAATGAAGAATGATGATGATGACCTGCCCTGGTTCCTGGTGGTCAACACTCTGGTGATGAACCTATCCAAACTTAGCTAGGCTGTTGTAAGGGTTATGGGATTTAAAGATCTTCCATGCCCCGTTGGACTTGCTGACGTAGCAGGAAGGGGCGGAGCAAGAGGAAGCGGAAGCCAAGCTAGCGTTCCTGCGGTGGCTGGCGGTGGTGGCAACGGCGGCGGCGGCAGCAGCAGCAGCAGAGGCAGTGGCAGCGCGAAGCCCTTTTTGAGTTAGGACTGCTAAGGACTTTCTGCTAAGGACTCCTGCTGAGAACTGCCTGGGGCCGGAGCTGCTGGGAGCGCGCTTCCAGGACGCTGGGTGGTTGCTGTGCGTGGGAAGAGGAGGACCTTTGCCTGAGGTAGCCTGTTCTGTTTTAAAGGCTTGAAAATGTGGGTGCTTTCTACTTTATCTACCTGTGCCAATATCATAACTACTCTGATGGCTTTCACTTTCTGGTTTTGGGACTCAGTCTTTTGGTATCTTAATAAATTTTCTAGTTTATTTCCCCATATGGCAAGCATGACGTATTTTGTAATGGATAATTATATCAGCATATTTGTAATCTCCATAGGCATTGTGAATATGGCATTGCTGATACAGCTGTTTATTAGACCACAGACTATTCATCATCAGGACCATTCTTTTTTTATTTTTTTAAGTTTTCAACATTCACTTCCATAAGTTTAAAATTTTCTCACCCTCCCTCCTCAGACACTTGCAATCTGACATGGGCTCTATACATACATTCCTATTAAACACATTTTCACTTTAGTCATGTTGCATAGGAAAATCATGAGAAAGAAAAAGAAAACAAAAAAGAAAATAGTCTGCTTCATTCTACATTCTGATTCCATAGTTCTTTCTCTGGATGTGTCTGGAATTTTCCTTACGTGTCCTTTGGAATTATTTTAGGTCCTTGCATTGCTGAGAAGGGCTAAGTCTATCAAAATCAGTCCTTGCACACAGTGGCTGTTACTGTATTCTCCTGGAATCAGTTCATATAAGTCTTTCCAGGTTTCTCTGTAGTCTGCCTGTTCATTGTGTCTTATAGCACAATGGTATTCCATTACATTCATATACCACAACTTGCTTAGCCATTCCCCAATTGATGGGCATCCCCTCGATTTCCAGCTCTTGGCCACCACAAAAAGAGCTACTATAAATATTTTTGTACATGTAGGTCCTTTTCCCGTTTTTATGACCTCTTTGGGATACTGCCCTAGAAGTGGTAGTGCTGGTCAAAGGATATGCACATTTTTATAGCCTTTTGGGCAAAGCTCCAAATTGTTCTCCAGAATGGTTGGATCAGTTCATAGCTCCACAATGAATTAGTGTTCCAACCTTCCCATATCTTCTCAAACATTTATCATTTTCCTGTTTTGCCATGTTAGCCAATCTGACAGGTATGATGTGGTACCTCAGAATTATTTTGATGTGTATCTCTCTGATCAGTAGTGATTTAGAGCATTTTTTCATATTAACTTTAATATAACTTTCATATAACTTTAATTTCTTCCTCTGAAAACTGCATCAGGCCAATTCTTAAAGCCTTTCTAACTTGGTAGAAACTACCTGAGCTTGTACTCCAATGGCAAAGCCTTCAAGAATCCAAGGTCACTAAGGCATCATAATAGGATTTTGTGGTAGGTTACATATACATAGCCCATAATTTTACTAGTGAAACACACTTCAGAATATCAGGGTCAAATCAGAGCTTATTTGGTGCTGCAGCTTCCAATAGTCTTTGTTCAAGCTTACTATAAAAACCATAGGGAAAAAGAGTGACAAGGAAGGACATGGAATGAGGTTATCTACTTTCTCTGGGAAAATAGCCACTGAACTACTCCTTCCCACAACCACATCCCCTGCTTGGGGGTGGGAGGTTGTCAAATGAGATATTTTATAAAACACTGAACAATGTCTGGCACATAGTAGGTGTTTAATAAATGCTTTTTCCCTTTCCCCTATCTTTACCTTTACCTACAGAAACTGATATAGGATGGGAGAGAGTAGAAAGTGATACAGCTTCCATGAATCCTCAGTAGAGAAGTGACTCCATCAGTGACCAAGATAATGGGGCTAAGTTCAAACTGGCTTCCTGACTGGGTTCTTAAGGGCAGGGACTCTCTTCTGCCTTTTTGTTTGTTTCCTCAGCACTTAACACAGTGCCCGGCCCTTAGTAGGCCCTTAATAAATACTGATTGATTACTTGATTGAGAAGCCAAGTAATAAAAGTACACCTTTCAGGAGATTGGCTGTGTCCTCCTTTTTGGGTACAGATACCAGCAAGTTTTTCCTACCTTTTTTTTCCTTATAAATTTTTCTATATAGGAAATTGTATCCTTCTTGCTAAAGAACTGTTAGAATCTTTTTCAGAAAGAAGGTGCAATATATAGATCTCTGCTTATATTATATGGCTCAAGGGAGAAATTAGAAAAATAAGGAAAGAAGAGAACTTTGTCACTGGGATGAGAAAATTTAACATAATAATAGTGCCCAGCCATAATCATAATCACCATTATGTATAGACCTAAATTTATATTGTTTTTAAAGTACATGGTAAACTAAGGCCTTTCCTTAAATAGAAGTCTTACCCTGCTTTTCTCATTGGATAGAAAATAATCTTTGGAAACAGAAAGCATGGTATAGTATAGCAATTCTCAAAGAGTGGCCCATAGACCCCCTGGAGGTCTCTATCCTTTCTGAGTGTCCTCAAGGTCAAAACTATTTTCATAATAATACTAAGATGTTATTTGCATAATTAAAAACTCCCTTTTCTAGCTATCTATCTATGTGATGCCAGATTTTCTTCAGGTATTTCAATCAAAACAACATCACAACAGACTGAGTGTAGAAGCATATAAAAGAATCCAGCTATCTTCTATTAAACCAGACACGAACGAGATTTGCAAAAAAGATGTATAAGAAAACCACTAATTTTATTTTTTGTTTTTGAAAATGTAGTTATTTTTCATTAAAAATGTTATTTATTTTAGCATGTGATGGTTTATTATTGTTACTTTAAAATAAATGAATATTTTAAAATTTATCTGTTTTAATTTCTAATTAAATGATAGATATAACCCACATAAACAAAAAGCTCTTTGAGTTCTTCCATAATTCTTAAGAGTATAAAGGCTACTCAATACTTTTTAAGAATATAGAGGGGTTATGAGACCAAAAACTTGGAGAAAGGCTGATAACAGTGGCCTCAAAGTCAGGCAGGCTGCCTAGAGACTCTCTGCCTTTGCAACCAAGGGAAAATAGCTCAAATTTCCCAGCCAGTGACAAAGGCAAAAACTATACCCAGCAGAACAGTTACTGAATTTGGTGGTGGAGGGAATTTCCTCAGCAGGACTTCCTACATCAATCAAACCACAAGTCCAATCAAAAACCAATAATACAGAATAAATAGCATTTACTTTTACTTGTCATGGGTCATTCCATATAAGTTAAAAAATCAGTGTTAATTCAGTTGTTGTACCATAATGTCTTATAAAACAGAAAAACCCACTCTGTAGCAGCAAGAGATTCACTTCCTAGGTCATAATGATGACAATAAGGAAAGAGACATGAAAAATGTTTAAATATGAAGAATCGTGACTAGTCTCATAATTGTTCCTCTTCAAAGTCGAACATCTGAAATATCAGTAAAGGAAAAATAACACCCAAATTCCAGCAAGTCACTTTACTCTGAATAGTTGAGGTAAACATTTTCTAATTCACATGTTTTATTTTGTAAACATTAATGCTGTAAAAAGTTAAATTCTATAAGTAGCAGATCTACCTGAGTCTATATAATCTCAATGGAAAAAAATGCTTTGAAATGATAACTATTATTATAATAGCTAATGTTTACATAGCACTCACTCTGTGCCAAGCAGAACTCTGCTAAGAACTTTCAGATTATTATCTCATTTGATCCTTAACACCCTAGGAGGTAGGTGCTGTTATCATCCCCATTTTTTTTTCATTTTTCAAATGCTTTATTAACTTCTGATTTACATCATTCATTTCCGCCAGATTTTGAGTTACAAATTTTCTCCCCGTTTTTGCCCTACCCACCACCCCAGAATAGCAGTCTCACAGGATATCCCCTTCTCCAATCTGCTCTCTCCCATATCTTCTCCCATAACCCCTTCGACTTTTCCAGTGGATCTCTATGCCCCGTGCCCATATATATCTTCTTTCCCAATTACATGTAAGATAGTATTAATAATAGTATATATATATATATATATATATATATATATATATAATTTTAAACATATGATTTTAAAACTTTGAATTCCAGATTCATTCCCTTCCTCCCTTGTCACCCACCTGGATTACTGGGAAGATAAGCAGTTCAGTATAGAATTGTACATGTGTAGCTAATGCAAAACATTAACATAATAGATATATTGTAAGACTGACTATATTTCCCTCCCTCCTATCCCACCACCCACTTATTCTATTCTCTACTTTGATCCCGTCCCTTTTCAAAAGTGAGTGCCTCCAACTTCCCTCCCCCCTCAGCCTGCCCTCCCCTCCATCATCCCCCTTCTCATCCCCTTCCAACTACTCTCCTCTAGGGTGAGATACCTTATTTAGTGTGTATTTCATTCCCTCTCTGAGCCAAATTCAGTGAGAATAAGGTTGACCCATTTCATTTTTCCTTCCTATTGTAGCCCTTTTCCCTTGCCTCTTCTTTATGAGATAGTTTACCCCATTCTGTCTCTCTCCATCTCCTCTCATTATATTCCTCTCACCTCTTAATTTCCCCTTTTAAGTATCATCCCTTTCTATTAAATTGGTTCTGTGCCCTCTATCTATGTATACCTGTAAGCATATATACACACATCCTCACATGTATTCATACGCCCATATACTCTCCGATATAGACATAGACATATATATATATATATATATATATATATATATATATATATATTTCTATTCCCTTCAACTATTTTCCTACTGAGAAAAGTTTCATCAGTTACAATTATTGTTTTTCCATGTAGGGATGTTAATAGTTCAACTTTGATAAGTGGCTTATGATTTCTTTTCCCTGTTTACCTTCTCAAGCTTTTCTTGCTTCTTGTATCTGAATGTCGAATTTTCTATTCAACTCTGTTTTTTT